>NC_068339.1:28678626-28991790 GCF_014633365.1 Diospyros lotus | reverse complement strand
GTGGTACACGTTCCAGAACAGCCTGTAATTGTGCTCCCTTTTCGGCCTTACAAGCAAAGCAGTCACCTGAAGGGTTGCGAGACAGAAAAGGAGAATGCCGATGGCCCGGTGGGCTGTGTGTTGAACGCCGGGAGAGTCGGCGCCCAGTCGGAGACCAGTCGCCCATCCGGCTACGCCGATGATGTAGCCCGAGGTTTGGCAAGTAGCGTGAAGGTAAAACCACGCCGGGTCGCAAGATTTAAACACCTTCAGGTACCTGGCCATCATACCGCCAAGAGGCATCATGATTCCCCAGCTCACTGCGTTCAGCACCCCATGAATCTGAAAGTAGAATAGCAGAATCAAAAAATTTTAGCTACGAATAAATATATGTATATCGAACCGGGGATGAAGAAGTGAATGTCGCGCGTCCCACGGACCCACAAGTTACTTACATTCTTTTTCTTGATTTTGGAACTCCCTGCGCCGCCACCTCCGGCTGGGGCAGATTGCCCGGAAAGAAGATTCAGAGATGCCATTGACTGGACATTAGCGCCCGAAGTGTCGTGCGTCTGAGGGGAACCATTCGAAACTGGTCCGTCTTGCCAGACCTGGTTCACAGTCGAGCTATTGTTCGGCAACTGCAAAGTAGCGAAAATGACGATTTCGTTGTCGGAAAATGTGGCCGACAAATCGGAGACCGGAAAGCTTAAATCTCCTTGCTGCAAGTTGGTCTGGTAAGCGGTCACCGGCGAGGTGTAAACGCTCATAGTTCCGTCGGATTTTTGGAAAGCCACAATGGCCTGGGATCCAAGCATGCCTTTAGACTGCGGATTGATAGCCCAGGCAACCCATCTGGAAGACGTGATTCCGGCGTGACGAAAGGCAATCTGGAGGGTTTCCGAGGAAGGGTTGTAAGTCCAATGAAGAAAGGAGTTCAAATATGGGAGATCATTGCAAGCGCTAAACTGCTTGTTATTTTTGAAGGCATAGTTGACGCATGATTGTGCAGAGGTCAGGAAGAACACAGAAAGAAAAGTAGAACAAAGCAAGACGAACCTGCACATTGTGGCCATTTCAGTTTCAAAAGAAGTAAATGATACAGAGAGGAGCTTGAATTGAATTATACATACATAGATGATGAAAGGCTGAGGCCTGTGGGGGGAAGGAAGGGTAGTTGAACAGTTTAGTATGGAAAGGGAGAAATGGGGGACACACTTAAAATTAATTCTGTTGGAGATGTGTGGTTATGTTTGGTGACCAGAAACACAAAAACGGAAAAAAGATAAACTACTCAAAAGAGTCAATGAATCATGTTCCTTTCAGCTAGCTGTAGGTTGCAACTACTTCACTTTCCCCATTCACTATTCATTACTCATTACTCATTGTCATCATCATCATTTGGCATAGGGGCTATACTACAGCGCCAAAAAGCCTTCAAGCTCACGGAATATAATCGAAAAGACCAAAACACCATCACCCAAAATACAAGTTTTCAATGGATGCCATTGCTAGCCCTCGCCTCTCTCTTCTCTCGCTTCTCCCATGGCTGCTGACCGTTGACCGCCGTGCCTCGCCTCACATTCCCGCGAGCATCGTCGTCTCATCTCGCCTTGTCGCCCATCACTGGATGCAGTGACGGGCGGCGAGGCGAGGTGCTGCGAGGCGATGAGGCGACGATGCTCACGGCAAGGCGGTGCAGAGATGTGAGGGAGGCTTGGTGGTCGGCGACCTGGGAGAAGTGAGAGAGGAGAGAGGGGAGGGTTGGGCGCGCGTCCATGGGAGAAGGAGAAGAGCAGAGAGGCAAAGATTGGGTGGGGGCAATTTCGTTTTTTTGCCACTTTCGATAACCTCGTTGGTCACCCCTTCTGGCTTTCTAGACTTATCCTTTGGCATTGGGTTTTGGCATAAAGGTTAATTGATAGTGTATTAATCAAATCTTAATTATATATATTATTTTAGTCCCATTAACTTTAAAATTTTCCTTTTAGAGTGTGCTCATGGCTACACACTCCTAATATCAAAATTCAAGACCCATAAATTATTCGAACAAGGAGGTCACAAATTAAAGACCAAGACTTATCAATGCACTTAGAAGCGCTTAGGTTCTAGATTTGGTCACCTCATTATAACTGGTGGCTACATTAGTACTATCATTTGGATCATGACAAGCCCATGGCCTGGTCAAACCTAATCTAACCTAATGACTAGAATGTGTTTGTATGCAATGACAGATCCCATGGCTTAGTTATGAGGTAGGGCCCGTTTAATAACTGACGTTGGCCCATGAGCACAGAAGAGGCCCAGCTCTGGCCCATGTTCAGGCTTTTGTTTGTTAGTCTGTAAATGTTTGTCCTCTCTCTCTACAGTGCACCCGCTCTCCTCTCCTCGAATCGCTAACCCTAACCCCAACCCCAACTCTCTCACCATCACATAACGGTTAATTCTCTCAATTTTGGCATCTTATTTGGATTTCTATTATAGCTCGAGCAATTTTATTCGATCCTATTCATGCATCCGCATTTTGACGCTTCTGATTTCGCATGTGATCTGGTCGCAACCGACATCGAGAGAGATAGACGGGGAAAGTGGTATTCGATCATCGGCAAGGTTTGCATTTTTCAGTTGTTCTTCTATTCATCGTTTTTCATTTACACTTTTAAAGAAAATTCGGTTTTCTTTTCTTCGTCTAACAGTTTATGTATTTTTTGTGCTTCTGAAAATCTGAGCGCCCTTGAGATTATCAGCTTTTGTTTGCATAGGCTAATAAATTGTGTACATTTATCCGTGGTTGCTAGATGATTCAAAAGCTGAAAGGTCTAGTAATGCTTTGAGATCAAAACCACTAGATTTGTGAAAGGTTTTGACTTCAACTTAAACCATTTATTGGTGTAGAGATGTAAATCAATGCATCTCCTTATTGTTTATATGTAAATTTTTGCGTTTCTGAGTAGGAAACACTGAGCAGTTTTTTTTTTTCCCTGTAAATATTTTTTATTTCCTTTAGTCTGAATCTGTGAGTGAGCATATTTGTTATTCAATTGATCCTGGGAAAAACGAGCCAAGGAGCATGTTGGCCAAGAGTAGTCAGTGGTTATTGCAGTTGCTTAGTTTATATTCAATGTCCTTTGATGGGCTCTCTCAGAAGATGGAAGAAATCGTTTACTTTTTTTTTTTTTATCATTTACAATTGTTTTAAATGGATTTTTGGTTATATGTTTTGTACGATTTATTTTGTCAGGAGCATTACATCACCCTTCTGTTAAAGGAGTGCACCTCATAGCATCATTTTTTGTGAGATTGATATGAGCTTTTGTTATATATAGGTTTAAGGTCATAACACCGGAGGGAAATGTGAGCACAAGCATAGTGGGCCAGAGTGGGAATCTGGAATAACCAATTGCTTGGCCCTGACCATTCGAAGGGGGGTGGAGCAGTTGCACCCAACAAGCACACTTCCAGACTGTCAATTCCAAAGGTCAAGTATGCTTTTCTTCCACGACAATTTGTTTTACTGGGAGGTGCAACCTATTTTGTGGAAACTTTGTAAAAGGAACAACAACTAAGAAGCTAAGTCCTTATAGATTCTGATGCTTTTCTTGAAATTGCAGGTACCTTAAAACTTGCCTTAGCAGGATCACGTTGGAATCAAAAGTAGAGATTATTCCAGGTATATTGTGAGATAGTGTGGACTAAGAAAGTAACTAGACCTATAGGAGTGAGCTTGTTCCTGATTACACTGCATTAACTTCAGCATATGAGCATAGATATTTATTATGTGAAATTATTGCTTTTATGTTGCACATGCCTGGTTTGGTTTCTAGATTTTGTCATGATGCTGTCATTTCCTTATATCTTCTAGTTTCAGATCCTTTTCTTGAACTGTGGAATGTTGATCTTTGTTAGGTGTTATCTCCTGTAGAGTGTACATGATATGAAGATTTACATCAGCTAATATGGTTCTCTAGTTGTGTGCGACATTTTGCCTGTGTTGGAAATGGCATTTTATTCCGAGGAGGACCAAACTGAAGATTACCTTTTCAAGGTTGTTTTGGTTGGTGATTCAGCTGTTGGGAAATCCAATTTGCTTGCTAGATTTGCAAGAGATGAATTCTACCCTAATTCAAAATCAACCATAGGAGTCGAGTTCCAAACTCAGAAGATGGATATCAATGGGAAGGAAGTTAAAGCACAGATCTGGGACACAGCTGGTCAAGAGCGGTTCAGGGCTGTTACATCTGCATATTACAGGGGTGCAGTGGGAGCTCTTCTTGTTTATGACATCAGTAGACGTCAAACATTTGATAGCATTGGCAGATGGCTTAATGAACTTCACAGTAAGCGCCACGGGCACATAATCTCTGTACTTCTTTTGTTTATGCTTCTCTTTCCCCAGAGTGCCTCTATTTGGACGTAGATCAGTTTTGGCAATGTAATTTGGGCATTGGATAATGATGTTTACACCTCTCATACTTGGAATCAATGATAAATTGTTCTAACTGAATGGTAAGATGATAATGCACGCATCCAATATTAATTGCTTTAAGAGGCTAGTGTTATTTTCTTTTCTTGGCAGAAGGGGCATCCCTTGTCTCTTACTGTCATTTGTTGTCTTTACGAGCACATGATGACTATGAAAATAGAGGTCAGTTAAATATCAACAGCCTATGGGATCATTCCCGATGGTGGTGGGGGGACCCTGGTCATAACCTAATTAGAATAAAAGACATAAAATAGCTCTTAGACAAACTTTGAGTTTAGTTGTTTCCATAGCTGCACAATTATAGGCGTGCTCAGTGGTGTTTTTTTATCCAATCTGTGTAATTTAGGGGCATAATCTCTGATCATATTGACACTAGTGTGGAAATATTGGTAAAATTGATGTAATGTTCTTAATATTTATGTGAATGAGCCCGTGAATGTGAATGTGGTGTTCTTAGGATCTACATGTGTCCTTCATATCAACTTAGATGTAAACGAGCAAGTGTATGAATGTAGGGTTCTTAAAATCTGCTTATAGTGGTCACTGGTCAAAAATGATTTATATTACATTTTATAGTTAATATCCATTCGTGGAGCCAAGTCTTTGAATGTGCGTTGTCTTGATCATTGCGCAGCTCACTCTGACATGAATGTGGTAACAATACTTGTTGGGAACAAGTCGGACCTTAAAGATGCAAGGGAGGTCACCACAGCAGAAGGCAAGGCCTTGGCAGAGGCACAGGGTCTGTTTTTCATGGAAACTTCAGCTCTCGATTCCTCCAATGTTACTTCCGCTTTCCAGACAGTTGTTAGAGAGATCTACAATATTTTGAGCAGGAAGGTAATGCAATCTCAAGAGCCCAGTAAACAAGATCCTGCGTTGGGAAGTGGTAAGACTGTTGTTTTACAGGGAGAAGAGACCGAAGAAGTAGATATTCAACAACCACCACGTAAACAAGGTGGGTGCTGTTCATCCTAAAGCTAAAGCTAAAGGCTACTCTGATTTTATGGGCCAGTGTGGACCCGTCATCATCCTTTTACTCCACTGCAGGTTCGCCCAACTCCCAATCTGTGACTTGATAAAAGTATGGAATTTCTTGCTTGCCCGATGTAATTTAATTCTTGTTCTTGTTAAAATACGGATCAAAGAACGCACGTTCGTTCTGTTTATTCTGTCTTCTGTTTCTTTTTTGGGTTATGAGGAGGAGGAAAGGAAATGGGAGTAGAAAATGTAAATGACTTGGTGCGAATAAAATGGGATGTTATTTATAATTGTTTGTTATAAGTGGCTGGTCCGCTCTTGTTTCCTTTTTCTCCGCCTCTGCCTCTCCCTCCATCTCATCTGCCCTTGCTGCCTTGGTGTTGAGTAATGGCAATGAGCACCCACGTTACTCTGATTGTCTCCAGTAGGAAGAATGTTGCCCAGTCTTTTTCGATGGATCAGGTGCCCCTTTTGCTCTTTGATGTTTAGATTTTTCTTCTTTTCCTTGGTAAGGTACAAACAAACTCAAATGACGTGACACAATGTAACTAACTGCCTTTTAACCCAACAGGATTAATACCCAAAACTCCCGTTCGGGTCAGCAGAGTTGATTCATTAGCTCTTCCTTCTGCTTTTAAATCTATTTTTCCATATAACAAGGCAATTATCCAAACCAATTACTGGGACGCCCAAATTAAGATATCAAGACCTCCATTTGAGATTGGTATCAATCAAACCAGGTTGCGTTTGCGGGGTCAGATGGTTTAGATTTTGATTTCAATCAGTCTTATCATGAAAGTTTGGAGGGAGCTTAATGTGTTGGTTAGTGGTGGGGTCAAAGGATGGGAAAGGCCGATGCTCAACCTCATGATAGATGAATGTCATTGAAGTGATGGATCTCTCGTGAATGGAGGAATATATCATTCAAAATGATCTGAAAGCTGTTCCGGAGACAATAAAAAAATTAGAAGAAATTCTTCTTGTTATGAATCGTTGGCCCTTAGGATCTGGATCTGCAGATGCTAGTGGCTCACTGAAATTGGCATTTTATAAACCAATAATTGTCCCCCACCTGGTGGGCCCCCGAGGATGTTCGGCTCCACTTCGCCGCATCAAACAATCCAATCCAACCCAATAGCCCGGCTTGGGGAATACGAACCACTAGTTTAGCCGGCGGGTTCATCCCATCTTATTATCTTATTAATATATTAAAATAAAATAATATGTCAAAATATTTTGTCAAGTGCTAATCAGTCCAAAACTTATATTAAATTAAATGTAATGATATATTTAATTATTAAAATAAAATTATTTATTATATTATATTTATTTATAAATATATTAATATTAAAAAATTCATGTATTAGTCTTAAAAATATGATATTTTAAATCTTAATTAACATTGATGAATCTACCAGAAATCTATACATTATATAGTAATAATCTCGTAGGAAAACTTACATAGTTAAATGAACTAATAACTATGTATTTATTTTCTTCTATAGTCTTGAAAATGTGAACTGTTTTATCTCTATTTTTAAGACTAATGTATGAATTTTTCGATACTAATTAAAATTTAAGATATTACATTTTCAAGATTATAGAAAAAAATTAATGCATTGTGAAAGAAAAATAAGTTAAAATTCATATTTTTAAAATTTTGTTATTATTATTACAAAAATTAAATTTTAATATCAAAAATTAAAATTTTGAAGAGAATTTTTAGTTCGCATTGGAAAACACATGCTTCTTCACATTTAGGATTTTTAATTTATATTTTTATTTATAAGTCAAAATTTTTATTTTCAAAGTTTTGTTGTTAATATCAAAAATTAAAAATTTAAAGAGAATTTTTAATTACCATTTGAAAGCCCATGGAGTTTTAATTTATATTTATATTTATATTTATAATTTATAATTAAATATATAATATAATAAATAGTTTTACTTTGATAATTAATTAATCACTACCTTTAATTTAATTCAAAACCAATGCATGGGTTTTTCAAGTGCTAATTAAGATTTAAGATATTACATTTTCAGGACTAATGTATGAGTTTTTCGATGCTAATTAAGATTTAAAATATCATATTTTCAAAACTATAGATAAAAATTAATGCATAGTGAAAGAAAAATAAGTCAATTTATATTTTTAAAGTTTTGTTATCGTTGCAGAAATTAGATTTCATGATCAAAAATTAAAAATTTCAAGAGAATTTTTAATTAGCATTGGAAATCCCATATTTTCTCATGTGTTAGGAGTTTTAATTTATATTTATATTTATATTTATAATTTATAAATAAATATATAATATAATAAATATTTTTATTTTAATAATTAATTAATCACTATCGTTAATTTAATGTAAATATTTAATGATTTGTTGTTCCAATATAATTGTTTTTGTGTATAAATAAGAAGTTTATTTCAAGATTTTCTATTTTATATAACGCGTTGCAATTTAATAAAAAAAAATTAAAGTAACTTTTCAAAATATGGAAGAAAGAGTTGATTTTGTCAATCAAATCAACACTAACAAAACACAATGGATGTTAAGGTTCAAGTATGAGGTTTTGGGAGATTTCATATTTTGAAGATAAGTCATAAACTTATAGTATTGAGATTAGTTTTTATGGATGAATATATTCTTTTTTATAAATTTATTGTTAATTATTTATATAAAATTTTCCATCAAATTTATCAAGTAGAATTATTCATACAAAAATCAAGCATTCGTTAGTTCGGTCTTTGAAAACATTGAGGATAATTGTATTTTATACGCAATTTTGTAGTTGAATACAACAATAAAAAATACAAGACTATAAGGTACAAGTAGAAGCTAAATTTTATGCCAAATATTATTGATGTAAATGCTATGAATGAAAGTTTTTCAATATAAAATTTTATCTTCAAATCATTTGATGATATTTTGAGTACAATTAAACTCGACGAAAATGAATTGTTTGGTAAATATAAAATTGATTATGTAATTATTTATGTGCTTATAAATGACATTTTTTTTAATTTTATTAAAGATATAATAAGAGAGATAGTTGACAAAGACAATACTAATTATCAAAAATCTTGTGGAAGGACAAGCAAGCCCATTTATATTGTTCATGAGGACCTAGAATATGTTTTACCCATAATTTTTGTTTTATGTTAAACGATGTGCTTTTCCGATTAGAAGCATCATTTTTGGTGTGTTCCAGATGGAAATATATCACCTTTTTTTTTTATTTAGTTACTTAATTAGCATTTAATTAACTTAATTTAAGTTAATTAGAGTTTAAGCAACAACGTTTGTAACAAAGGGGGTGTTTGAGCAAAATAACTAAACCAAAGAGACCTCCACAACCATTTTTAAACCACAGGGAGTCTTTTGTGAAAATAGCTCAATCCCCAAGGTTTGGGTGCAATATACCCACTAATTATCATTCCAAATTAAGAAAACAACAATTATCATTGGTTATTATACTTAATGCCACCATTATAAGAAACCCAAAAAAACTAACAAAGGTGAAATACAAAACAAGGCTAAAGTTATTCATAATCCAACAAGCACTAGGTAGATTTAAATTGGATTACAAATAAAGAATATGGTTTCCTATAGACCTTATTAGATGTGGATCTATTCGTTATCTTACCATGAGAAAATTAGCATAACAAAGATGGAGAAAGGGAAGGAGAAGATTAAAACAAAAACCTTGAATGAGAAAACCCTAGGAATATAAACAAATGGGAAAGGGTATTTGGGGAAATAAAATAAATAAATAAGTTGGACCTAAGGATTCCAATTCCTTATTTAACAATTCCGACCAACTTTGATCAGAAATCTAATTATAGAGTTTGAGGTAAATGGAGTCCCAATTCCTTAACCCTTTTATTCAAAACACAAGAATTCTTTAAAACTTCAGAGCTGTAATTCCAATTCCAAAGTTTTTAAGGGTTTATTTAGTTGTGAAAAATGATTTCTAGTTTTTTTATCTCCAATTTTCTGTAAAATCTCTAATTTTCATTTTTCATAGAAAATTTGGAAAATGCTTTCAAATGTTAGAAATACATAAACTAATTTTCAATCTAGAAAATTAGAACATATGTTCAAAAAAATGAGAGATGTTTTAATTTCTTTTGTGCAACTTGTATTAGATAATGAGATGAAGATGATTTGTGAAAAACTTTTGGAAAGCCACATTTTCCAAATCTCCAAATTAATAAAGAAAACTTGGAAAACTCATTTAAGAGTTTTAAATTTTTAATGAGTTTTCCTAGTTCAATTTGAAAATCGTGTTTTCTAGAGCTGCATTTTCCATTCAGAAAATTTTTGTACAACCAAGTTTTCTAGTTTCTCATTTTCTGTAGAATAATTTTCTGGCAAAAGCCCTAAACACCTAAGCTTTTCAAATGGACCGTAAAGAACCAATTAACCTTGACCAAGAAACACTTACCATTACATCATTGAAGGTATTCACATCTGGCTTGCACACCATCAAAAACATTTCCTCCAAGAGTTTTGATGCTTCATTCACTGTGTTAACTCTGCAAAGAGCATGCATGAGAGTGTGGTAAACCACAGAATTGTTTACACATCCATATCTGGTCAGGTCACAAAGTAGTGAGCATCCACTGTCTCTTTGACAAATCTTCGCACTAATATATACCATGTTACTTCATTAGGTATGAACCCATTTGCCACACCTCTGCTTAGAAGCATGTAAGCATCATCTAGCATGCCCACCTTACAGTGTGAATTAATCAAAGTGTTGTAGGTTATAGCATCAGGAGAAATACCTTCAGTTTGTAACTTGTCAAAAAGGTTCAGAGCTTCTCGAATGTGACCAATTCTGCATAAACCATTAATCAGGCTGTTATAGGTGACTATATCGGGTGTTAATCCCCGATGAATCATGTCCCTCAGAAACTCAAGTGCATTTTGTACTTTCCCAATCCTAGAAAGGCTATGTATCAAAATATTGCAAGATATAACATGGGGATTGAGTCCCTTCCTTATCATTTCCTCAAAGAATCCTAATGCTTTGTCAACAGCCCCATCGTTGCAAAGTGCCTTAATTATGCCTCTACAAGTGATCTCGTCAAAGGGGCAGCCTCTGAATAACATATCATTTACAAGCTTAAGTGCATCTTTGTCTGCACCTCTTCTTAAGAAAGCATGGATCAATGTGTTGTAGGTTGCCGTGTTTGCAATAACACCCTCAAGTACCATATCCCGATACATGACCAGAGCCTGTTCCATCTGATCAACTTTGCAAAGCCCGTATATCAATGAATTATATGTGTATATGTCAGGCTTACATTCTTTGCTTGGCATTTCACGTAGTAATTGTAGAGCCTCATTGACATTTCCACTCTTGCATAAGGCACTAATTACGCAGTTGTACCCCACTGTATTTAAACTGAGCCCCCTATCTGTCATCTCATCTGCAACACAATAAGCTTCCTCAAGCTGCCCGCCCTTGCAAAATCCATTAATCAAAATTGTGTAAGTGATTACATTAGGGTTACAACCTTTGGATTCCATTTCTTTCACCATCTCAACTGCTGAAACCAAAAATCCTTTCCTGCACAGACCATTAATAAGTATGTTATATGTATATGCATCCGGGTTACAACCAGTATTCAACATCTCATTCAAAACAACCCTTGCTACATCAAGTTGTCCATTTTTAACATAACCATCAACCAAGATGTTAAATAAGACAACATTCGGCTCAGGCACTTTGCTCAACAATGCCTTCGCTTCATCAAGTCGTCTGGTTCTGCATAACCCATGCATCAGGTCTCCATACGTTACAAAATTTGGGGCGAAGCCCCGAAGAAGCATCCGGTCAACCAACTTTGCAGCCTCATGTATCCTGTCAACCTTGCAAAGGCAAGAGATGACATCATTGAAGGTATTCACATCTGGCATGCAGCCCATCAAAAACATTTCCTCCAAGAGTTTTAATGCTTCATTCACTCTGTTAACTCTGGAAAGAGCGTGTATGAGAGTCTGGTAAACCACAGAATTGGGTACACATCCATGTCTGGTCATGTCCCGAAGTAGCAAGCATGCAGTGTCCACCTCATTTATCAAACAGAGTGCTTTCATTACAACACCAAAAGTGTACACAGTAGGAGAAATACCCTTGTTCAACATTTCGTAGAAAACATTTGGAGCAACTTGGGGACAGTTTCCAGCTACCAATATATCTAGGACAACATTATATGACCTAAAAGTGGGTTCACAGGAAAAAAGATTCCTCATATCTAAAAGCAACCTAGTTGTTTGCCCAGGTAAACCGGCTTTACCATAATATTTCATGATCATAATGAAAAGGGATTCTTTAAAAACTACTTCTTCTTCTCTCATCTGCAATAGCAATCCATCAATAACCTTAAATTCCCTAGCTGAGCCAAGTTTATCTATTAAACTATAATACACATCGAAGGAATGGCAATAGCCCTTCTGGGCACCAGCGAAATGGAATATCTCCATTGATGTCGGCACATCAAGAGGGAGCTCGAGCAGTTTACAGAGCTGATAAGGGGTAATCCGGTTGAGTGATTTGCGAAGCTGTTCAAGATCAAAAGGTCTAAGCAAGCTCTCCCAGTCTGTTTCAGACTCAGACTCGTGGCTATTAAGGACTGCATCACTATGACTTGTGTCACCAACAGAAGAGCAGAAGTCATAACAGGGGTTTTTGAGCAAAAACTGTAAATTTTGGCACACATGGACATGGTCTCCAAGTTTCAATCTTTTTAGCATACCTCTAATGGGCAGCTGAGAAGTTTCAGAAACTAACCGAATATGTTGATGCTGTCCAAGTTGGAATTTCTACTTGACCATTCAATCTTTTTTGGCCGACCCAAGCTGCAAAAATGTGAACCGAAATTGATTTACACACGAAATATAAAAAACCTATCTGATATGGAAGAAGTAACAAAAGAGTTGACGGAAGAAAAAAAAGAATCAACAGAAATCATAGGTGTTAGTGTATGCAAATCCATGCATGTATTGAAAACTTCCTAAATTCTGAAGCTGGATTGGACTCGAGCAGAAAGACGTATGGAGAATGTAGCTTAAACAAGCCAAGCAAGGAAGGAGACTTACCGTCGGAAAGAGTCCAGCGTGTACTGGTGGCTTGGTTTAGAGGCCATTTGGCTAGGCTTTTTTAAAAAAGAGCTTTTAAGTTATCTTCAGCTCTAAGTTTTCTAGAACTTTAAGTTATGTAGTGCTTTAAGCTAATAGACATGTTTGAATAAAATGTGTTTTAAGTTGTCGGTTATATAGATATGTATTGGTAAAACAAAAGCTTAAACCTATCAGAAGTGATGAAAATGACCAATAAGGACATACTCCAACTTTAAATAAATAAATCCATAAAAAAAACTATTTTCACTAAGGAATTTAATTAATAAATTTTATAAATTTATATTTAAATAATTAAATTGACTTTTAAATAATAATTTTGAAATATATATTTAATTCATAAATTTGATTACCTACTAAATTCCTGAACTTTATAATTGAATAATAAATTTGATAATTAATTAATAAATTTAATAGTTTATATTTAAAAAATAAAATATATAATTATTAAATTATGATAAATTTATATCTATGTAATAAATTTGATTATTACTGAATAAATTTGAGATATTTCATTATTACCGAATAAATTAGAGAAAGCATAGTAAAATAATACATTTAATTAGCAAATATGAGAATTTTATATTTAAATAAAAAATTTGATAACTACTTAATAAATGTGAGGAATTATATTAAATAATAATTTTAATTAATAAATATAATAATTTTAAATTTAAAAAATAAATTCTATAATTAATTAATAATTATAAAAACTGAATTTTAATTCAAGAAATAATAAGGCCTGGACTTGGGGATTTCAATATAAGCATTTCACTGGACTCCTTAAGTTTTTTAATAAAGTACTTCAATCCCTCCTATGAAGTTAAACATAACTAAGCATATTTTGATCAAAAACTGACCCAACTGGAATTTTCCTTAAATTCTGTTCACAACAACAAATTCAACAACAAAAATCATGAACACAGCAATGCTAAACAGCAATCAAATTGAACTCCCAATTTGAATCATGAACACAGCAATCCTACACAACAAAGATCTATTCACAGCAACAAATCACAACAGAAATCAACAAATCACAGCAACTAAAATTTATGTTCACAGCAACCCTAAAGAGCAAAAGTCACAAGAACTAAACAGAAACCTAGACAGAAAAAATCACAACAAAAATATGTTCACAGCAAGAATTGCAAACCTCTCAGATCTGAGTATTCTGGAGCAGCAGAGGATTGTAGATCGATGGCCGCAGAAGCTCACCGGAGCAGGGACGCCTCGAAGCCGGAGATGACAACGCGAACTGACCGACGAACAGCTGCCTGAGCAGCTTCTCGATCTGGGTCAGGAACGACGCCGGAGACCAGCGACTGACGAGGGACGCCGACGCCGGAACTGGTGGATGCTGCGAGGGAGATGAGAAACGGACCAAGGAACAGCCGCCTGAGCAGGAGTTTCGCAACGGACGAGGGAGGCCAATGCCGGAGAGGACGGAGAAGGGGAGATAAGGGAATTCTTGCACTGAGATTTTGGGTTAGGGATTTGGGGACATGAGTGGAATTTCTGCTATTGTTGAGAGGTAGAGTAGTCTTTTCATTGATAAAAATTTACAATTTCTATTCCAACTGGTATTCCTCGTGCGTGAGGGGTCTTCGTCTTCAAATCTTACTAGAAGTAGGATCTGGAATTACACACACACACACATATCCAAATTTGAATTTACAATTTAGATTCCAACTGCAACTGGGAGTAGGATTCCACATTGAAACCAAAATATTAACGTTTCCCTAAATCTTCCCAGAATTTGGAATTGCAAGTGCGTACATAAATAAATATCTCAAGGGGTGGGTGGAAGAAGAAGGGTACTTAACTCCATCATTGTCCATTATAGTCGGCCCTTCTGTCGATGCAACTACTGGCACGGCTACTCGGCTTCTTACAAATTAGTATTGGCAATGGAAAATTCTTCAACGTCTGCAAGTGCAAGCTTGGAAGCTACCCATGTCGAATCTTCTGGCGATTGCACTCGTCTTTTGGAGTCTTTGAGAAATCTTGGCTTCGGCGAGAGTGAGTTAGGGCGCAGCAACCACGGCTCAACTTCCCCATCCCCATTCCAGTGGTGGAGATATATTAATGATAATAATAATAATAATAATACATCTCTTTCGATTGCTTTGGCGGCGAAGGAAGCGAGGTCCTCCTCCTCAATTCACCCAATTCCTCCAGTTCAACCATCTCCAATCAATGCTACAGGTTAGAACTATTGCTATTCCCAGTCCCGCCCGCCTGCAGCTTGCAATTTATTATTCATGTGTAGTTCATATATATTAGTTCCATTCCATCACAATCCTCTGTTCCTGCATTCTCTTCTGTCTTATTTTTATTGTTGTTTACTTTTTTGCTATCAACAGCTAACTCATTCTTTATTCCTGGAGGACCTAATTGAACAAAATTTTATTCAGTCAAACTCAAATGTAAGTGATCTGAAATTGTTAATAAACTATAAACATAAACGAGTCCAGTTTAAATACGATGATATAAACAAATAAAATCGAACACTGTTTAGAGAGTTCGACCCATAAACTAATCGAATTTCCAGACAGATTCTAAGGAGCCATTTATACCCCATCCCTATCCACCATCCACAACAATCATACCAAATATACTAATCATGCAGTTTATATAATCCTTAAGAGTTGGATCATTGATTACAATCCTTATGGTTGTCTTCTACATTTAGTAGTGTTATGTTATGTCAACATGATTCTTTTTTGTCCTTGGGGGTATAAGTGAGTAATATAGTAATATTAATTTGATGAGTTACAAGTTTGATTTTCGTTTTACGTAAGGATTAAAAATTTAATTTATGATTTATTTTTTTTAAGATAATCGAAAACACGAATATTAAAAATCGTGCAAAAGCGATAATCTCAAGATGAATATTTATTTGTTCTTTTTTTTTTGGATCTTAATTCTAATTCTTTTCTTTTCTTTTTTTTTCTTTTATAAAGATATACAAACTTTTATTCTTTATTCTTTATTTTTAAATTTTCAATTAAATGATGTGACAAATAACCAGCACATAATGTGACAGAGATGTGGGTTACCATGTTGTTTGATAATTGTTGATTTTGACCGAGACAGGTGCCATTTTTCAATTGAAATAAATAATAATTTTAGATAAAATTGTTGAAAAAATCAGAACCCATTCTAAATCTTATTTTTTTTAAAGAAGTATTACTGCATTAGTATTGTTTTCATAATTAAAATGTTATTTTGTATATTTAATTGTGATTGTTTTAGTGACATCTATATATTAATGTATGGCACCCATGCATAGATATATTGTATTTTGTGTCACATTAAATAATAAATGTCATCTAAAATATTATAATTAAATATTTAACTAACTAGCATTAACGTTTATTTGAAAGTTTGTTGACTTCATAATTAAATGTATATCCATTAGAAAGATGAATAATTAAATATATAATTTTCAAAACATAGATCAAACAGTTGAATAAGTGATATGTTGGATTCACATCGATGGATCATGAGTTCGAACCTCATTCTAGTGAGACAAAGTCTCATACTTGTGATTTATCCTTTTTGCCAAAATCGAGAGCATGAGCGGCAAGCACCGCGCAAGGCCGACCATTCCAATAAATAAATATACACATAATACATAAGATTTGAATAATGAAATGTTATAAAAAAAAAAAAAAAACAACAAGAAGAATGTGAAAACACATTATAAATTTATTTATTCATATTTCGTTTAGGAGGCGATTATAATGGAAAGAATTAATTTAAAAGGAATCAGATAGAGAAGTCCTCATAAAACTTTGACGCTCCCCATTATGGTTGATTGATTATGTTTGTCCTTTTGACTTGTTATTGTGGCTTACATGATAAGCTGTTGAGCTTCTTGGTGAACAATTAATTAATATAATGTCTTCTTTCCTCATAATGGTAATCATTATCTCTCACCTATTCACAAAAAGAGTTTATTGATTGGTTGCTTGTTAATTTTCTGGAACATACAGAGACCTCAACGGCCTCAACGAGTCTCGTGAATCATTATAATTTAGCTCATGGACGAACAAACATGCTGCTTGGTGCAGCACTAGTGAATAATCATCATCAGATTCCTAGCCATATGGGCCAGGATTATTATTCGACCAATTATCAAGAAGGGCAGGAGGAGAGAATACCGAGCACCATGCAGGGACAAAGCAATTTGGTTTGGTTGGCTAAGACTGAAAAGGGTTCCAAATACTTGCAGGCTCTTCTGCTGGAGAATGACCCTGAGATTACAAGAATGGTGCTTAAGAGGGTTTTTGAGCATATGGTGGACTTGATGAGTGACCAACATGGGCAATATCTATTTCAGACTCTGCTTGGTATCTGTGACATCGCTCAGTTGGATCTGATTGTGAGAAAAGTAACTTCTCAGAGCCCATTGCTCGTCCGAGCAGCAACTACTAAATATGGGTAAGCATTGATCATTGGTAATATATTGATGGATATTGATCAATATATATGTTTTGAACCCATTTAATTTGCTGATTATTATCATTAATTCTTACTAATTAGAGCATAGCTTGGTTTAATTTGACAGGTCAATTTCAATTCAGAAGCTTATCAGACGGCTCAAGAAGATGGACTTGGTGGAGTGCGTTACATCAGTTCTCTATGCCAACTTTTTCCAATTGATGACTGATAGAATAGGTAGGATGGCGATTAAAGAGTGCGCGGAATACCTGGACAGTAGGCAAAATGAGGTAATATTAATTAACTAATTAACCTTTTTCGTGCATGAATAATATTAACGATGATGTATATACAATTATTGAAGTCAAAACCTATATTATATAATTAATACGTGTGTGTGTGTGTTTCTCTCTCTCTCTCATTCTCAGGTACTATACGAGGCAGTTATATGGAATGTTATAGAATTAGCCACAGATCCAGTGGGATGTATATCCCTAAATGATTGCATCGAATGCATGATAGGTTCACAACGAGAACGCCTTCTAGCTCGTATTTCAGATGAATCAGTTCGCCTTTCACGGCATCCTTCTGGGTATATATGCTTATTAATCGATGAATATTATTCCCATCGATCCCATGCATGCATGCATGCTAGCTAACTAATTAATACATGTTTAACAACAAATTAATCAATGAGAGTATATATATGTTAATATTAATTAATTGGTCAGGAACTTTGTGGTGCAAAACGTATTGAAACTTGAGGTGCCGTCCATAAATGAAAAGATCTGTAAGCGGCTGAGGGGCAACTATGCAAGGCTTTCGCAAGTTAAATCTGGGAGCCATCTTGTAGAGAAATGCTTGAGGTGCAGCTGGGGAATGGACTCTTTCGTCCAAGAGATGAAGAGCGAAAAGGGGGCCCTTCAAAAGCTCGCTCGGGATAAGTTTGGCAACTATGTGGTTCAGAGAGCCCTAGAGCTTTCCAAGGTATGTAAAGTATCTTCTATCCTTAATTATTATTATTTATGATTATTAAATTAATTTTATTAATATATATGCTGCAACTGCATGCATGCAGGAGCATTTTACAAGTCACCATGAGTATCTCTTGACGGCCCTTGGACCATGTTTGTCGAGCCTTCAGCAATCTACCTACGGAAAACATGTGTTCTGTAAAATCACTCAAGATGGAGCTGCAAAGCTACTGTAGCAAATCCATGTGTTGTCAGATGAAGAAGAACGAGTAGGCGCGCGCGCATGAGCCGTCATTAGTTCTTAATTTGTTTACGCTTACTGTAGTGCTATAATTAATTGTTAATCGTCTGCTTGAGGTGAATATATTATATATATATATAGGTGGTAATGGTATGTATCATTCATATATATATAGTTAGTTTCCTTCTGTTAATAATTTATTTATAATGAGGGCTAGTACCCATTGGTATCGTTGTACTTGTAAGCTTAATTACTATAATTAATAATGTTACAGAGCTGGGCTGCAAGCTTTCGTAGAACTGCAGGTATTATTGTGATCAAAACTTTGTCTAAAAATGAGGGTGAATGGCTAAACAGTGCCTTTGAAACTCAATATAATTCAAAACACACTTGTTGGTTCAACAATCAAAAGATAAAAGACATATATACCGCAGATATATCAAATGAAGCCTGTATTTAAATTGGTTAGAGATGACACCCGTTTTGTAATGGTTTAAGGGCATTAAAGCAAAGGGCCTGTACTACTGATAGTAAATTACTATCTTTTTCTGATTTAAAAAGTGGACAATAGAGGGAAGGGGTAGATTTGTAAATGTATTTTCTTGATTGAAAAGGGCTATTCTGGAGTATGTGTAATTGGGCCACAAGCAAAAATTAATTGTGGAATCGAAGTTACAACTTACCCGAATCCTTTTACAGAACATATATATTTATAAAGCGCGACTTTGATTTCTTGCTTTAATTTCCTGCAGTTGGAATAGTATGATGGAACAGATGATCCGGTGGCTCATCTTACAAGATATAGAGCCACTGTGGATTAATTGTAGAACTCCAATTGAAGCTTCAACCATGTTCTGATTTTTCGTTATGATGCAATTTTTGGCAAGCTCTCAAGAAACCTGCTAAGGATTGGTTGAGAGAAATTTATGGCAAGGTTCAATTGATATATCGCAGAGTCAAGAAATCCTCCATTACTATAATGTGCATTAAGCAAGAGAAAAAAAAAAAAAAAGAAACTGATCGTAAGTTTATAACTCGATTGTATTGAGAATTGTTGCATATTTATAGAGAACTCCATCTTTAGGATGGACTAAAAATATCTTATTAATAATTGTTGCATCTTTCTAGAGAATTTTGTCTCTAGAATAGATTAAGAATGTCTAGTAATGTAAATAAGTGTTTAGAAATATCTACACAAATATTTAAATATATATATGTGTAGAATTATTTAGACAAGTGTCTAGAAATATCTAAGCAAATTATCTAGACAAGTGTCTAAAAATGTCTAGGAAAAATATCTAGTAAATCCACACTCAAATCTATAAATAGGCATCAATCCACGCATTTTGTATCAAAGCAATCAAAGCAAAAATCCTCCAACTTTCATAGCCTTTCAATTGAGTCGGTCCGTCCCATTCTTCTAGCTTCTCAAAATTAATCCCTACTAAATTCACTAAACCATTCCCAACAAATTAACCATTCCAATCAACCAAATATTATCAGTGGTATCAGAGCATCATTCGATCATATATCAAGCGTAGTAAAAACTCTATAAAATCATGGTTGAAACTAGTCGTTCATTCGTTCTGCTTCCAATATTCAATGGAGAAAACTACGATTTTTGGTCCATCAAAATGAGGACCTATTTTCGTTCACTAAATTTGCAAAAAGTGGTTGAAGAGGGATTTTATAACCCCAAAGACACTTCCACGTTAACAGTTGTTCAAAAGAAGGTGTTTGAAGAGAATCTATAAAAAGATTCCCAAGCACTATTTTTTTTTCAACAAGCTATGATGGATGAGATTTTTTCACGAATCATGGGAGCATCAACAACTAAAGAAATGTGAGATATGTTGGAGGAGGAGTTTCAAGGATCAGAACAGGTACGCATCGTCAAACTATAATCTTTTAGAAAATATTTTGAAAATCTTAAAATGAAAGATAATGAGATTTCTAAAGAGTATTATTTTAGAATAAAATAATTGGTAAATCAAATGAGTGTTTATGGAAAAAAAAAATAGATGATTAAAAAATGATAGAAAAAAATACTCATAGGTTGCACTAAAAAGTATGATTCAGTAATTTTTGCTATTGAAGAATCTAAAGATATCGAACAATTGTCACCTACTGAATTAATGGGCTCTCTTGAAGCACACGAAAAATGATTAAGTAGGTGAAACAAAAATCTTACGAAAAAAGCGTTTTCATGTAAGATAAACACACTGTCTCAAAAATCAAAAAACGGTGATAGTGTTGTTACCAAGATACAATAATTGAAATTTGTTGTGAGGGAGAATGCTGGAGCTGGAGCTGAGGCAGAGCGAGGTGGACAGTTGGCAGGGTCTACTGGTGGAGATGCGCATTGGGTAGCTCCGGTCCTCGATATCTTGACTGGAGTTGTAAATGGGCCTCTGAGGGCATTTCCGATAGCAAGTTACTCCATCAAACAATGGTCTCTTGGGCACTCAAGGCATAACTACGCTCACAAGAACAAGTTAGAAGGCACGCGGGGATTCCTCACTTACGTATGCCCTCCGATGCTTAAGTTAGTACAGGTAGGAAATAAATGCAATGGAGAAGTAAAGCATACTATCATTGAATATAGACAGTTATACCTTTCCTTACCAGAGAGGATCAATCTCGATACTGTTAAAGGGAGCCAAGGATGGACCTGCACATTAGTAGCATTCGGATGGGCTTAAGAGGGATTCTCCCCCGGAGGACTAGATAGCCTAGGGGGTCTTTTGGGGAGAAGGTAGGCCTTACAGAAGGCTATCGAGGCAGGTTCTTGGCCTTTAGGTGGCCTATCGGGCAAAGCCTCGAGTTAGCAATGGATGCCTCTAGACATTGCCAATTGCATGCCCAATGTGTAACTAACCACTTATGTTCATACAATGCAAGTGTGTTTAAGGTGAAGAGCAATTGAAAGATGCATGGGCCAAGCCCAAGATGTGGGCCTACTGGGCACCTAAGATGGCTTGATAGCCATATGCATAGCCCATGGGCACCTAAGAGGAACCATATATATGCATGACATACGCATAAAGGATACTGCCTGGGGAAAATGATGAAGGGACAAGCTAGTGCATGAGGAGCCCATTAAGCACTTGGTGATGAGGGAAGGGCTTGGCTGCCCATTATGGAATACATACATTATGTATTCATTATAAAAGAATTGCAAGGAATGCATATGGCTGGAAATACCCCAAGACAAAGCAACATGGATGGTTGGAAACAGGTCTTCCCAAGATACCTCGGAGAGAACCTCGCCGAAAGGCCTCAGCCGGAGGCCTTGCAGGAGCTCTTAGGAAGAAGCCTTCTTGAGAGATGGCTTACTACGGGGGCACGACCAAGAGGGAGAGAGGGCTGCCAAGAGGCTTATTGCGGTGAGGAGCAGCTTACCGAGATAGAGGTTCCATGCTGAAAGAAAGCACAACCTAAGTAGAGGGCTTGCTAAGAGATCATTGCCAAAAGGGGGAATCGCCTCCAAAAGGGACAATTGGGTTGTCGCTGGGAGGGCTTGCAACCCTTTTCGAGATAGATTACCAAGAGAGGGAACCCTTTCTGACTCTTGGAAAAAGGTTGCCGAGATGAGGCTACCCTTCCCTAAAAGATGCAGGTCCTCTCCGAGATGACTATTTTCTTGTCGAGAGAAAGATAGAGAGAGAGCTTGGGCTTTCTAGCAGTAGCCCCCTATGTGACC
Organism: Diospyros lotus; assembly: GCF_014633365.1. Lineage (NCBI taxonomy): Eukaryota > Viridiplantae > Streptophyta > Magnoliopsida > Ericales > Ebenaceae > Diospyros > Diospyros lotus. Next base: position 28,969,832 of record NC_068339.1, on the reverse strand, counting down.
CATTGACTTGGCCTTTTATACTCCCTTTGCCCTTAGACCATTTTACCCCTCAAATTTAATATATTAACTCTTTTGCCATTATCTTGGTTCTTTGGTTATTTAACCACGATTTCTTCTTGGGAAATATGTCCCGACTCAAGACCACTTTTGGGATTTGCCCACCTTGGGTCTATTGACCAAAATACCCATAGGCATATAATGACCAAAATACCCCTAGGTGGACGCTTGGGAATTCTATGGCACAATAGATAGAAAATCACAAGAAAATTTTAAGAATAAACTAAATCAAGACAAACAATTTGAAAATAAAAATAATCATCCTTCATGTGAAATTTATAAAAGGAAAAATCACTTAGAGAAAGATAGTTGATATAAAGATAAACAATGAGGAAATTGTAAAAGAATTGGGCATAATGAAAGATATTCTTGTCTAAAATGAAATCATCAAGCTAATTTTACAGAAGGTGTTACGGGTATTTCCTACTCTACTCCTTATGGGTTGGGCTCAACCCAGTAGGCTGACCCAATCACATAAGGCCTAGTAGACCCCGAGCTGAATTCGTCGAAGCAAGTTCGCACATTGCTGGAGCCCGAGCTCAGATCGCAGGACCAAGCGGGCTTTATACTAGCGAGCTCCCAACTACATTTCGAGCGAGCTCCCAGCAACTCTTGTAGTTCTCCAGCCTAACCGATTAGCAAGCATAACAAGAAAGCCATATGCCATAGAATATTAATGGGCTAGGGGCTATCCCAACTAGGCCATTTAGGCCCGAGCTGGCCCCGTTCTCCTGGCCCATGTCGATTCTATCCTGGCCCCTTGCAACAACATCATTACAACCACCTTAGATCTCGTCCTCATTAATGACGGATCCTATCCACATTAATGAGAGTCTCGTTGGCACCTTGCCGTTGTATGGACACTTCCGCTGGTGCCGGATATTCTATCCCATCACCTGCAGACATACAACACATGCGGGAAGACATCTCATTCTCCTATATATCAGTCAGCTCTCCCCAGAGCCATGGTATGTTTTTTCCTGCCAACTTGCTGATACTCTATATTTACTTACTCACTGACTTACTTGAGCATCAGAGTATTTTGCAGGGGGCCGACTGGCCGGCAGATCAATAAACCAAACCAGATAATCCCTTTCTCTCTCTCGATTCATTACACTAGTGCCGGCCAACGAATCACGATCGACCAATTTCGAATGTCGACAGAAGGAAATGAAGAAAATTATCTCTTTCACATCTCTCAAAATATAAATGAAGATAAAACTAATATATGGTTTATTGAAAGTGGATGTAGTAATCATATAACAAAAGATACAACTATTTTTCGTAACATTGATAAAATAAAAACAAAAGTAAAAATTGGACATGGTGAATATGTAGAAGCAATAGGAAAAGGTACTATTGCTATTGATACTAAAAAGGGAAAAAGATATATAAGTGAAGTTCTCTTAGTTCAAAATGTTAAGCTCAAGAGTAAGTAAATACGATTTTGATGATAACAAAAATATTTTTATGATATAAATGTATTTCTTTTTCATACAAAAAATAAATTTATTTTGAATTAAAAGTGGATACAAAGAGTAAATTTATTTTGAATTAAAGAAAGATTATCTTTAGATATGTTTCCTTATTTTGATTATTTATGTCTCAGAAGTTTATGTTTGAATTTTTTATTTTTGATAAATGCATTTTTTATTTATGCAAAAAATATATTTATTTTGAATTAAAGAAAAATTGCTTTTAAATATGTTTTCTCTTTTTCACACAAAAAGTAAATTTATTTTGAATTAAAGAGAATTAGTTTTAGACATGTTTTCTCTTACTCATGCAAAAAGTACATTTATTTTGAATTAAAAAAGAATTATTTTTAAACATATTTTCTTGTTTTAATCATTTATGTCTCAAAAGCTTATATTTGAATTTTTAAATTTTGAATTAAAGGAGAATTATTTTTAGACATGTTTTCTCTTACTCATGCAAAAAGTAAATTTATTTTGAATTAAAAGATAATTGCTTTTAGACATGTTTTCTTATTTTAATCATTTATGTCTAAAAAGCTTATATTTGAATTTTCAAATCTTGATATTTCATGTAAAAGTAAATTTATTTTGAATTAAATGTGAGACATGTTTTCTTATTGTTTGAGAAAGTCTAAACATTTTTTGAATTTCAAATTTCATATTAATCTTTTCTTTAATGGCTAGTGTGTTTGGAAGATATATATATAAGTATGGAGGTTCAAGGTAGAACAAACTCGATAAAGCATTCAAACAAGAGTGAGAATATTTGAAGTACTAAAAGTGTGCTAGTTGGTGGAATTCTCAACCGTTAGTGACTTGTTTGTAATTGTCTCTGATTGTAAGTTTGTTATTTTTTACTCACTTGTTGTGTGAGGGAATTGTATTTGCTAGTAGTGTGTTAGTGGTTCTTACTTAGGTAAGGGATTATATGTTAGTTCTAACTCCAATTAAAAAGTAGTATTGTTTGTCCCTAGTGGAACCTCAAGCTAAGTCTTGAGAGAGATTATTAGACTCTTTAAAGCCTAACCTCTATAAATTTCTCTTGTTCTGTGTGGTTGTGTGATTTTACTGATTTCAATTCTACTGCAATCACCACATATTAAGATCACAAATTTAAGAGTTTTCAAAAGAGTTAAAATTATTAATTTTTGAAAAACCCAATTCACCTCCCTCTTGAGTATTTTTCTGGGCAACGCCAAACATAGCTTAAAATTTATTGAGTGTTGGCCAAATGATAAAGTAAGAGCCTTGCATTTTAAGGGAAATTCTTGCACAATATATGATAATGGGATAAATCCCTCGAAAATGCAAAGGTGAAGGTGAAAGAAAATAGGTGTTTTCCAATCCAATAAAGGCATTTTCCAATCCAACGGAGATATGTAATTGACACTGCAATGAAGGCACAAATAGAAGAATCATGGTTATGGCACAGAAGGTTCGGACACTTCAACTTCCTCGGGTTAATGATACTTCAACAGAAGAACGTGATAAGAAATCTGCCAACAATAAAAAAGATGAATGGCACCTGCGAATGATGTATGCTCGGAAAACAACATCACCAGCTCTTCCCGTCTAGAAATGCTTGGAGAGCCAAGAAACCACTAGAGCTGGTCCACACATATGTCCACAGCCTAATGCATACTCCATCAAATGACCAATGCAGATACTTCATCCTCTTCATCGATGATTACTAGAATGATGTGGGTATATTTCCTACGCAATAGATCATAATTAGTATTTGAAATACGTAGAAAAAGTAGTCACCACAGGAAGCTAAGGAGTAATAGAGGCACATAATACAACTTTAAACAATTCAACAAGCTCTGCAAATATGAAGGTATACAACGCCAACTCATAGTTGGCTGTAATACCTGTATTACATGGTATTGGAAAATAAATAATTTTCAATGATTTTGAAAGGACATCGAGTGGTCCGGGAAGCTCGAAAGTTAGTTTCAAGAAATTAAGTAATAAAATTGTCGAATCAACGGTAGGGAATGCCCTGGGACTTGGATGTCCAGGGAAAAGGCATGAGATTGGTAATATCCCGTAGTGCAATTTGGCTGCAGGCTAAAGTGGCATCGGTTGATGAATGTCCTTGAGAGTTAGAGGACTCAAGACCAAGGCAAAACCTCGAGGTGGGGATAGCCCGAGGAAAGATGAGCAATAGGTAAGCTTTGAGATTCTCGAGTATAGGAGTTCGATGATTTGCTTGAGAATGTGGTTGTCTTGAGCAGATGTGTATGGTAAAGTGAATTTCGAGGACAAAATTCTTTTAAGGGAGGTGAAATGTAATACCTCGTATTACGAGGTATTGGAAAGTAAATAATTTCTAGTGATTTTGAAAGGATCTCGAGTGGTCCGGGAAGTCCGAAAGTCAGTTTTAAGAAATTAAGTAATAAAATTGTCGAATCAACGATAAGGAATGTCCAAGGACTTGGATGTCCAGGGAAGAGGCATGAGATTGGTAAGCATCTCGAGGCGAGTCTAATGACGTTGTAAGCAGTTAGACTAGGAATAAATTTTGGAATATTTTCTATATAAGCCTGAATGAGTGCTGATACCGAATGATAGTAGGGGGCCTTCGGGAAGCCGATGGGACCCTAGGAGTGGTCTGATTTTGCGAATAAAGCAACCCTGAGGCATTTTTGGGTGGAATAAAGGTCCTATGCAGGTGTAGGGACAAAATCAACTTTATCGAGTAAAGTCAGCTATTAATTTTGGAGAAATTAAGATTTTTAGTGGTTTGAAGGTAATTTAATTAAGGCCTTGGAGGCCCCAGAGCAAATAATAAATTTCTTAAGTGGAATTAAGCAAGTCCTCAAGTGGAATTATGAGAAAATAGGGGATCAAATATGTAATTTGTGATATATATATATATAGAGAGAGAGGCATACCCGCGAGCTTGTTGCCCAAGCCTTCTACAGTGCCATTGCTCTCTAAAATTTAAATTTGAGAGAAGTAGAGAACTCGTGAAGGAGAGAAGCAGAGAAAGAGAGTGTGACAACCCGATTTCTAAATAGTCATGACCGACACTAATCCCTAGGCCCAACGACCCTACCGTAGACTAGTAAGCCTCTTTTCTAGCTTGATTTGCTAAAAGCATTAATACTACTGAAAAAATATAGAAACATGGAGTAAAATACCATATCAACTTTCCACAAAAATATTTCAATGAGTTATATACAACAACTGCACAAAAATATGAATATCCATCATCCCACTGTCATAAGTACATATATAGTCCCATATCTCGGGCCTTTGGCATAATTATGTACCACAAAAATAAAAGACAACAGAACAGACTCAACAGTACGTGTACGTCTCCACAGAGCATCCTATATCACATCAGGAATCAAAAGGGGTCTGACATCATATCAGAAGATCTGTTGGACCAATATTCAAAGGAGAATCTCTTGAAAATATTTTTTTTAAAAAAGGGTGAGTCTTGTGGACTCGCGAGTATCAGGTATGTCATGCCCACTAGGAGAGTATGCAATAAAAATGCTAGGATGAACATCATGGATACAATAACATAATAATAATATGAACAATGAGAATATGTACTGTATGTTTAAATAATTGAGGTTTAAAGGAAAATATAGTGTAGAAAAAATAAGTGCCTAGAGACAACCCCCATAAATTGCTCACCTAATCACCTAAGTCTCCTATACTTTTATATGCGATGCGTGCATTGAATCTGAGGACACACTAGTAGAATCTGGCCTAACGCCTATACACACATGCACACAAGTGCATATACTGGCACATACATCATCATCACACTATAATATCATCATAGTCCACGTGATAGCAGTGCTGAAACATACTATCTGTGTCTCTCATGGCCTTGGCATGCCAAGCCTCATAGTACCATGATCTTTTCCTGCTGTGAGTTACTAGGAAATCTACTAGATAGTCCTCTAATAGTAATGCAAATGATACCCCACTTAATGCACAAATCATAACCATTTATCAATTCATGCGGTGCCTAAAATACACCATATCATTCAATATTTCACATTCTCAAGACAAGAAATCATTTAGGGTATCTTTCTGCTTATGTCTCTTCCAATAGGATGAAAATATTTCATGTAATTTAGAAATATTTAAAAGTGTTTTTCTGTGATTCGCATATAAAAATCATATACAAGTTATGCATGGAATGATATATATATATATAGATATGTGTGTGCATAAAATAAGGTAAACATAACATATCATGTCTACTCGCCTGGGAAATGATAACTCAAGTCCAAGTCTAGGGAGAAGATCGAGCAAAATCCTGGGAATCCAAGTCTATAATAAATAGAATGGGGCGATCACATTTGGGTAATAAAAGTAGTGACGTAATAAAAATTACCGAAAATCCTTACCATTGCCTAACACCCTGAATCAATTATTTTATACCTTAGCCTGCACAATATTTGAATTTAGCACCATGGAATTCGTCGAGCTTAGCCATTAACTACATCATCATGCCCCGTCTTGCATGCTACGGGTAAGTGTATAGTGGAACTACACACCCACTTATAGGCTGCAATAAAAATAATATATATATATTTCTATATTCACCCATAAACTAGTTTTCTTTTAATATAGATAATATTTTTAAAGTTTCTCTTTTTCAAAATACATATATATTTATATTTATAACTCAATTGGCATATTTTTAAAACATAATAATTAATTAATTAATTAATGATTTAATAAATGACTTAAAAAAATGATTTGCAATGTACCAGCCTTAGAATAAAATGAATCCATCAAAAATCAGGATTCGGGATAAACCCAAGTTATCATCATAAGCTAGCCTAGAACGCACTTAGGGTTAGTTTTGCTCGGTCTCGAGTCATCTAATGGGGCTTCGTCCTTAGAACTCCGATCAACAAAGTGACTCGCCAGTCACATCTCCAATTCCAAGAGACCTAAGAAAAACCCAAATTAGATTGATGTCCATATCCTGAGTAGAACCAACCTAACCAAGTCATCCTAGGTCCACGGACAAGCGACAAGAAGGGAAAACAAGTCGAGTAGGCCAGCCCAAGGGTGCCACAATTGGGTCAAACCATGCCCAACACATTGGGTCATTCTATAACCCAATCGGGCCCTGCCATCCTAGGCCAAACCTTACTCGACCTACCCAACCCCAAAAGCCCTCTTTTTCTTTTCTTTTATTTACTTTTCTTTTTTTTTTCTTTTCTTTTCCTTTTTTTTTCCTTTCTTTTCTTTCTTCCCAATAATCTGCCACCGCCTGTAACCACCGTCGGCCGGCGAAACATGGTTGACCAGTATACCAAAAATAACAAAGATCGAACGGCTAGATTTTCATAGATCTAAGATTTAGTTTTCAGCCAAAAAGAACAAAACCCACTGCCAATGCCGCCAGTGACCGTGGCCGGCGATTTCTGGCGATTTGAGACCGCCATCCGACATCCTTAAGTAATTCAACCAACATATCCCAAAACCAACGAAATCCAATGGTTAGATCTCTGTAGATCTGACCTTAAACAACAGGCCAAAACCCACATCGCTCCTTAATACACACACCATCGAAACAACAAGAAAAACCATCAACATAAAACCAAAACGCTTACCTTCTTGTAAATTGGGGGCTCTTAAACGGTGAAAATGGAGTCGAATCGAAAATCGAACAGCAGGATCGTTCAAAATCAACAGAAATCCGAGAGTGAGCGAGAGAGAAAACGCACGCGCGCGAGATAGAGAACCAATTTTCTGAGAGGGGGCTGCCCGCATGCCTCCCCCTTTTCTTTTTATATTTTCTTCTTTTTTTAATATATAAATTATTTTATTTATTATTATTATTATTGTTTTTATTTATTTTATTTTATTTTTTAGAATTAAATTATTAATACTATTATTATTATTATTATTATTATTTATTATTATTATTTTTCCAAATCTTTACAGAGAGAAAAGAAGAGATTGCGCGAAAAAGAGGGCCGATCATGGAGTGGCGGTGGTGGTCGACCGTCGAGCAGTAGGTGGAAAAGGCGGTGACAGCTATGGAAGCAGCAGTAGCAGCGATTGCTGTGGCTTAAAGCAACGAGCTTGGCCGGCTATGGAGGCTGATCGAGGTTGCGGCAAGCGGTGGCAAAGGCCGGCGATGGCGGATGCTGCAGCTGAGGTCGGCCATGGCATTGGTTGGTGCACGCTCGGGAGCTGTTAGCCGCTATGGAGGCGACGCAAGTCGGTGATGGCGTGGCCTTTGGGTGCGATCAACAATGATCGTAGGAGAGCGGCGGCTGTCGGGGGGGCCAGGCAGCGGGTGAACGACGACATGCATAAGGGGTCGCTGGTGCGCACAAGAGTGGCCGGACGCGGGAGGAAGAAGGTGAGGAAAAAGAAAAAAAAAGAAAAGAAAAAAAAAGAAATATAAAATAAGGAAAAATAGTAGAAAATGTCAAAAATAATTCTAGAATTAATTTGGGGCTCGAGGAGCGTGTCTAAGGCTCCAAAATGGGATTTTGGGCACAAATGGCTTCTCGAGAGGCAAGGCCGGTGTGGGGGTTTGGCCAATTTTCTCCCTAGATGAGTCGAGGTAAATTAATATTTTCTTCTCAAATTATTTGCATTCAGCGAGTTAATGTAGAATAATTATTCGTTGGATTAAACCCTGGGTTGGGGTAGTTTGGAAAGTTGTTGATGGGTGGTTTTGCGGTGTATGGAGAAGTTGAGGGAATTGGTTTAATGTTTGATGTTAATGGTGTTGGGTTTTATGTGGTTGCATCTAGGGTCAACTAGGGAGATGGTGGTCCTAGAAGAGTTCGAGGCTCAGGCTGGAGTTCGTGCCGATGCAGAGATGAAGCTTCGAGCTAGGTAAGGGATGACCCTAAGGATTGTGGTTTCACATGCTTTTGTAAATGTTTTCTTATGAGTTGTATGTAGTGGTTGGCACTTGCATGATATGAGTTCTAGTGTACATATAGCCATATGAAGGACTAGTGTTGTGGGAAGAGTTGGTTGATGCCTTAACTTATAGAGGTTATGAGGGCATGGAAGACTATCTATTTGCATTGTATTATTGCATTACGTGCTCTCTCATGCCTTAACTTATCTATTTGCATTGTATTATTTGCATTGTATTATTGCACCCTTATTGAGTCTTTATGACTCATGAGGTTTTACCTCATGTTGTAGATGATGCAAGTAGGGATGGTGCCGGGAGGCTGTTGTGGCAACTAGCGGTGTTGCCCGAGTTGTATATTATGCATTTATCATGTATGTATTCATGTGGTTGAATGTAAATGTTGTTGAGTGCTTGATGTATCTAGTTGTTGTAATCATCATAGTGTGATAGATGGGTGTGAGATTGCTTGATGTATATGGCTTTAGTTGGTGGAGCCAAGTTTCGGATCAGGTAAGGATCAAAAAGGTATGTTCCCATAAATTCCCAGTACTCAGTGGATGTTTGTTGTGCTAGTTTTGTGCCTGGGTTACCTTTAGCTTGCTGTGAGGCGAGTTGAAGAAAGGTGAAGGTCACTCGGGTTTCAGGTCTTGGTCCGCTGTGTTTTCTTGTCTTTGTTGGAACCGATTCCTTGAGTGGAGTGAAGGGAAGGACGAAGCCTAGTGCCCACATAGGGCGTTTCCTATTGAAACATAGTCAAACCCTTCAGTTATTGGCCTAATGTGTGAGTAATCTGGTTGATTATTCATTAGTGACACTCGTAGGTGGGAGCGGGGCGTTACATCGGCTATGCTCTAGAACAAAATGGCATATCAAAAAGGAAGAATATAATCGTGATGGAGACAACAAGAGCCATGCTAATGGAAAAGGGACTTCCAAAATATTCTGGGCAGAAGCTGTATACATTGCAATCTACCTACTCAACAAGTGTCCAACTAGAGTTGTCAGAGATAAGATGCTAATAGAAGCTTTGGAGTGGACAGAAACCTTCAGGAAAGCATCTCAAAGTCTTTGGCTATATCTGCTATGCTCACATTCCATAAGAGAAACGGAGCTAACTATAAGAGAAGACAGAAAAAAGAATCTTCCTAGGCTATAGTACTACATCAAAAGGATATCGAATCGACAGCTTAAGAACATGACTGCAACACTCACTCAATAATTAGTACGCTATTTATTGAAAATAAGAGTGAGGTGTTTATACTCGTCAGTGTACGAGTGAACGTGTAGTACAAATTTAATTTCTAGATGAGTTCAAGTCGATTCACTGGGAGATTGTCGTTGGAAGTAAATAATTATACCAGAATTTTTGGATTTAAAAAGTAGTGTGTTTGACTAAGTTAAGGATTACAAAATGCAGTAAACTGTAACTAAGTGTAGAAACCCTTGCGTCAAAGCAAATTCAATACTAATCCCATGACTTCCCAATAGCTAGATAACTGAAACACAAATATGGATAAATTTTAAGGTTCTGCTATTAAAATGTATTCCAAGATGATGATAGCTCTAGATTTAGTAACTTCTATACATGATATGAGAAATTCTATATTAAATAACTACCATAAATTAAGATGCTTTCAATATGCAGAATGAATAGCAAATAATTCATTTGAATCTGGGAATAATGGCATCTCCAGTTCTAATAACCTCCATACATGATATGGAAACTCCAAGCTAGGCTCATGCTTATAATTTAGATCCAAAGATTCAATGCACACACAACACTTAAGTTAACCAGATTTCTACTCATGCATATGGGGTTTGATTATTTTGGGCAGTCTATGGCACTGGACTGTTTAGCCAAAATTCTTTATTATTATATGTAAGAGGTCACAGGGTAGGAAAGAAACATAAAATTTGATAGAGTTGTAACTTGGGAGCCAATCATAAGAGTTGTGAGTTGGTTGCATTTCTAATTAATCTTGGACATATTTTGATTAATATCAGTATTTCTCTTATAATACGTGGCAATACGTTCATCTTTATATTTTACTATTTAGATGAGTCCCAAAGAGTGTAGTAATGTCAATCGAGTTATGATGAGATCATACTATTGAGATCGAATGACTGATACTTCATTCTTTAACTATTCCTGGTCATAGGACTATAGAGTGGGGCCTCTATAGTATCGTCAAGACCAGTACACACTATGCATGCTCGTAAAGAGGGTAGTTGATCTCATTGACTACTTGTGTGGTGACACTAATGCAAGTGTGTAGGTGCTCATTAGAGAATGAGTTCACTGAATGACCTAACTTGAGAACACCCAAATGGTAATTCTTACTAAATGTCAATTGGGAGTTCTATGTGGCGACAGGTGCTAGTAATTTCTTTTCCTGAGGTACCATAGTTATCTTGTATGAGGAGTGTCATGTTTTGATGCCATTATATGGGGTCCAATAAGATGGGTCCCTAATAGGGTGGTTATTGAATATGATCCGAATCATACGAAGGTTGGTGAGTACGCAAGATGGAATCTATCGACCTTAGTAAGATTTAAAAGGTACATGCCCTATGTGAATGATGAAGTCACAACTCGAGGAGTCGTTGGCCAACGCAGATAGTTGAGAATTAATAAGAGTTATTAATTCGACTATATGAGTTGTGGACTTAACATTCGTACACATAGTGTTGGTTATTAGAAGTTTGACATTTTACCATACTTCTAGACTATACCGGGGCATTATGATAGAGGGATCGAATAGTATTGAAACTTGTCACAGAAAGGTTCATTAGAAGTGTCATTTGCATTTCATTATGATATGGGGGCCATGATACGTTGCTAGACGTCAATCTTGGTCTAAGGGCAAGATAATAATTTTACTCATGTGATGAAATAAATTAAAGATCATAATCAAAGAGTTTTATTAGAAGTAGGATTCTATAAATTGCCCTTTGCCATTTTCATAATGAACCTATAAGGTCACACACAAACAAAGAGGAGTTTCATGAAAATTTTAGTGGGACCGAAAAATGTTTTTTTGGGGGCCCATAAGAATTCATGGATTTTTGGGGCAAGCTAGCACTCACGGAAAAGTCCATAAGATGTCGACAAAATGAGCAAAAAGTAAAACAAGGTAAGAAATCCACAATTGGGTTTGGGCCTTGGTCCAACATGTTTATAACATGTTTGGATTTTCTTTAAATCCCTAGTTTGACTAGGTTTTGGGTTGGGCCTTGGCCCAACATGTTTATAATATGTTGGACCAACTATAAATACCTAGTTTGACTAGGGTTTGGCTATGACTCTCCATTTTGTCTCATAACCCCTTTGGTTTCCTAGAGAGAGAAACTTGGTTTTTGAGAAAAACCAACCATATCTCTAAGTGTTGGATTAGATCTTGCATACTTGATGCAAGGAGATCGAAGGGGTGTGCTCGTAGACATCGATTGAAGCATCTCTTTGGTGTGGATCACTTATAGAGGGTGGGTAACACCTCGTGGCACAAAGATTCATCAATTCTTCATCGGACAATCAAAAGGTTTGATTTTCGTTATATGTTTATATTCTTGAAGTGATTATATATTTGCAAACTAGATCCCTTTATTTTGGGTTTCAAGATTAGCCAAAGAGTTTGGTTGATCTAAATAATTTTTAAATTTTCGCTGCGTTTGGATCCAAGAAACCCAACAAAATTACCAAATGTAAACTTTCAGTGTGTAATTTGCAGTGTTTAATAGTGCCAAAAACTTAACTTTGAAAATCAAAGGTGCAAATGAACTTACATAACTGAAAGTGCTTGAGATGGAGTTTCTTGAAGAAAGACAAGATTAAAATGGGAGAAAGGAACATTGCAAGAAAATAAAGAAAATAAAGCAACCAAAAAAATTGATAATAGTTGCATCTCTGCTTCAAAGTAACTGGTAAGAAGACTTTGATGATAGCCACGATCTGGAAAAACCCTCAGAAAAGTATCATAATCCCCCCCTCACAAAGGAGCATTAGTCCCTTTATGAAAATTTTTTGTTATCCTTCCACTAACGGAACTCTCAATTTTCAAATCTCCCAACACTACAAAAAAATTGATTTTTTGCGGCGGTTTTAAAAATCGCCGCAAAACATGGTATTTTGCAGCGGTTTCGAAACCGTCGCAAAATATGATTTTTGCAGCGGTTTTCTTAAAATTTTGCGGTGGTTTCATAAAACCGCTACAAAATTCAGTAAAACATGTTTTTTTGCCGCAGTTTCCAAAAAATCGTCGCTAAATTTAAAAAATAATTAAATAATAAAAAAATTAAATTCTCTTTCGCGGTAGTTTTTAGAAACCACTGCTAAATTCAAAAAAAAAATTAAAATTAAAATTAAATTAACATTTGCGGCGGTTTTCAAAAACCGTCACAAAATTCAAAAAAAAATTAAATAATTCAAAATTAAAATTAAATTAACATTTGCGACGTTTTTTGAAAACTGTCGCAAAATTCAAAAAAAATTAAATTTAGCGGCGATTTTTGAAAAACTGCCGCTAAAATTAAAAAATTAAATAATTCAAAATTAAAATTCAATTAACATTTGCGACGGTTATTTAAAACTGTCGCAAAATTCATTAAAAAATTTAATTTAGTGACGATTTTTGAAAAATCGCTGCTAAATTCAAAAAATTAAATAATTAAAAATTAAAAATAAAATAATATTTGCGACGGTTTTCAAAAATCGCCGTAAAATTGATTAAAAAATTAAATTTAGCGGCGGTTTTTGAAAATTGCCGCTAAATTAAAAATATATATATAATTAAAATTAAATAAAAATCTTAAATATTAAAATTCATTATTTTCATTAAAAAAATTAAATTTTTCTTAAGAAAATAATTGAAAAGTAAATTAATAAAATAAATATAAAATCTTAAAAATAAATTTAAAATTACATTTAAATTTACAGCAAAATTTATTAAAAATCTAATTTAAAAAATATAAAAATAAATTTAGCAAAATTTTAATAATTTTTAAAAAATATATAAAATCTTCTTTTTTTTATTTTTAATCAATTAATTTATTCTATTATTCTTTTAAAAAATAATCAATTAATAATTTTTTTTAATATATATTAAAAAATATAAAATATAATTCTGAAAATTAGTTGTTAGATTAGTATATAATATATATATATATGCATATATGTTAAGGGGTTCTTCGTAGATCAAGCGGTTCGCGTGTGCGCGCACGCACAAGGGGTCCTGGGTTCGAAACTTGGGGAGGGGAAAGTGCGTTGGGATTTAATTTCCAGCATCGCCATGTGGCGAGCAAGGGCTGGGCAAGCAAGTCGACCAGGCACGGGTCGGGCTGGCCTGCGCGAGCAATAAAAAAATTAAATTTTTAATTTTACTAGAGGTTCAATTCGGCAGGGCGCGGGTCAGGCTGGCCTACGCGAGCAATAAAAAAAATTAAATTTTTAATTTTAGCGGCGGTTTTGAAACAGCCGCTAAAATTAAAAATTTAATTTTTTTTATTAATTTTCGCAGTGGTTTTGAAATCGCCGCTAAAATTAATTTTTTTTTTTTAAATTTTTAGCAGCGGTTTTGTAACCGCAGCTAAATATTATAGAAACCGTTGCTAAATCACTTATTTAGAGGTGATTTTTAAAACCGCCGCAAAATTTAAAATTAGCGGCGGTTATTCCAGCGATTGCTGAAAACCGCCGCTAAACGCTCCGTGACGGCTGAGTTAGCAGTGGTTTTCAAAACCGCCGCTAAATTACTTAGCGGCGGTTAAAAACTACCACTAAATGCAAAAAAAAATCGTCGCTAAATGTCGATTTTTTTGTAGTGCGACAATTCCTTATCATTTCTCATCATTCCTCTCCTCATACTCCTGTTAAAAGTATTTCCACTCCTACTTTCTTTTTAGATAAAGAAACAGATGTACACTCAATTTGTCCCAATCGTGCGAAAGCATGATTTGTGCAAAAATTTCTCATGTATCCAATTATGTAATGTAATATCCGGATATGGCTTCACTAATATCTGGATATATGGTGCGACATGCGGATGTTACTTTTTGGTTCTTTTCTCTGATATCTGGATTCATTGTGGGATATCCGGATGTGTTGCGAGAGTCTTGTGTCTTATATCCGGATGCTTCAGTAACGCATCCGGATGAGACTTCATTAATATCCGGATATGTTATATGATTTCCAGATGTATCTTCTTTGGATTTTACTCTTGTATATGGATGTGTTGAGGGATATTCGGATACGTTGTGAGGTATCCGAATATCTCTCTTGGCAACTTCTTCATTTGTATTCGGATGTGCTGAGGGACATCCGAATGCAGCATCTTCATATCCGAATGGCCTTGGATGGTCATCCGTATGTGCTGAGTAACATCCGGATGTTCTTTCTCCACACACTCAGATATGACTTTGATCACTTTCACTATTTTCACAGCTTAGGCACAGTTTCGATAAGTCCTTGCAAATAAATAAATAAATATACCAAATTATCTTATTTATTAGATAGAAAATGGATGAAAATATGATAATATTTGACATATTTAACCACTAATCAAAACAAAGAAACTAATCATCAGTAGGGATGCTCAGTTTGATGAAGATGTAGTATACAACTGGGAGACAGAGAAAATCAAAAGAAAATGTATCGACTTTCTGACATCAGCTCAGCAACAACAAGAAAATGTGACTAATCAATCAGGATCACCAGTTCAAGTTACAACAAAAGAACCAATAGAGAATTATGACTCAACCCTTGAATCATTGCTGAGGAGAACCAAATCTTTAGCAGACTTATACAAAACTTGCAACTTGACTATTATGGAGCCAGAAATCTACAAAGTAGTTACAAAACAAAAAGTAATGAGGAAAGTTATGGAAGAAGAAATTAAGATGATTGAGAAAAATGAGACATGGGAGCTAGTGGACTATCCTCAAGACAAAAAGGTTATCAGAGTTAAGTGGGTCTACAAAACCAAACTTAACTCTAATGGTTCAATTCAAAAACACAAAGCAAGACTTGTTGCAGAAGGATCAGTAGGTCAAAAATCAACTATGACAAGGAATTTGCACCAGTAGCATGACTCGACACAATACAAGCATTGATAGCACTAGGCGCATAGAAAAAGTTAAAGATCTACTAGTTACAGGTGAAGTCAGCATTCCTTAACAGTTATCTTCAAGAAGAGATCTACGTAGAACAACCACATGGGTTTGTGATACAAAGGCAAGAAGACAAAGTCCTCAAGTTAAAGAAGGCCTTATACAGGTTGAAGCAAGCTCCATGAGCATGGTACAACATGATGGACAACTATTTCATCGAGTAAGGATTTAGGAGGAGCATAACTGAACCAACACTATATATCAAGACCCAAGAAATAAGTCAAAAAGAAGATGGGATCTTCATCACACAAAAGAAATGTACAAAAGGTCTCATAAAGAAGTTCAAGATGGATAGATGCAAAATAGTGGCAACTCTGCTAGACAACAAGGCACTCATGAAGGAAGATGGTACACAAAAAGGCATATAGCACAGTTTATCGAAGTCTCATTGGAAGTCTATTTATCTGATGACTCCAAGACCAAATATCATGTATGCAACAAGCTTATTATCAAGGCTCATGCAGAGTCCAAGCCAAGTTCACCATGGAGTAGCTAAGAGAGTGCTTAGATATCTACAAGGAATAAAGAACTATGGCATATGGTACGGATCCATGTCTGACTTGATGCTACATGGATATATTGATAACGACTGGGCACACGAATATTTTCTTGGGCATTGAAAAAGTAAGCAACAGTAGCATAATCATCGGGCAGAAACAGAGTACAGAGAAGCAACACTAACTACAAGCCAAGCTATATGGTTAAAATGCATACTAGAAGACATAGGAGAACCACAAAAGGAAGCCACAAAGATTTACTGTGATAGCGAAAGGAAAGAATACAGTTTACCACAGTAGAACTAAACACATAGGCATCAAGTACCACTTCATTAGAGAAGCTGAAGAAAATAAAGAAATAGAACTCAAGCACTGTAGGCCAAAGAGTAGCTAGTAGATATTTTCACCAAAGCACTGTCAAGAGGAAAGTTTGAGCAGTTACGAGACATGATTGGAGTCACTGAAATATGCACCAAGGAGGAGAATTGAGAATTGTTGCATGTTTCTAGAGAGCTCCATCTCTATAATGAACTAAAAATATCTTATTAAGAATTCTTGCATATTTCTAGAGAGTTTCATCTCTAGAATAGACTAAGAATATCTAGTAGTATAAATAAGTGTCTAGAAATATCTAAGAAAAAATCTAGATATTTTTGTAGAATTATCTAACCTGTACCCAACACACAAAACAAAGAACCTGTAATTTATAACCTGTATACCCAACTCACAAACACAATATCTCAACCTGTTTAATTATCAAACCATAAATATCCAACTCACAAATAACCTAATTAAATCTGTAACCTATATACCAAATTCACAATATAATAACTCAATCTATTTAATCAGCAAACCATAAATATCTAATCCAACTTAAATATCCAAATATGTAACATATCAAAGTCCAATCAAAATGGACTTACATATCTAAATAAAATTTAAAAAGTTTAATATTCAAGTAGTTCAAATATATTTGAACAATACATCAACTTTGTTGGTGTGAATATTGCTATGTCTCTTGAATGTCATGTCTAGATATAGATGAGGGCCTTTTTGCTGGTGACGCTTGTCTACTATGCGCATCTGATGCCTGAAATAATTAAAATTGTATTAAATGTATACAAAAGACGAAAACATACTTTGAAGAGTATTTGTGGAGATAAACATAAATAATCACTTAAAATAAAAAATCAAAATTTATAATTTTAGAATTAACATATTAACATACCATTGAATTGAGCATAACGACAAACTCAGGTGGTGTAATTGATCAATCCACAATCTGTTTTATACTTGTAACAAGGAATCTTTAGAGTATACAATATTCAAATATCATGAACTATGATATTCTTGACATTGCATCTGTTTCTGTTTTGTTCCTTGAGATTACATATTGTTCATTTTATTTGGCGGAGAAGAGTAGAAATTTAAGAGTGTTAATTTGGGCACATAGTTTATGGTTTGAAGGGAACCATTTTTGTTTACCTTCTGTTGGGAGGGAGGGAATGTCCCCTTTTTCTTGTATTCATTATTTGTTGGTCTTTTTTGTTCATCTTTTGGTTAGTTACTAGTTAGGCTTTTGATATTGTGCATTAATTGTAATATCTTAAACTATGATCTTCTTGGTTGGACATGGAGCGTTCCTATACATCTGTGTGCTATATCTTTCTGTTTTATTTATAGAGTTCAATGAATGGTGAGCCCCTTATGTAGCCTCAAGGGAACTGTTTTTATTTACTTTCTATTCCTGAACTATGATCTTGTTGACTGTTTATTGTGAATTAGTGCACATTATATCTTTATGTTTTATGTGTTGTTTTTGTTCTAAAGGAATGGCGGGCTCCATGTGTGTCGTGAAACCCCCCTTTCTTTAGAGCGTGTTTTCACATCATAATTTGAGAATTTTTTATGCAAGGACTCTTATTTCCAAGAGGATTTTTTTTTTCTTTTGGTCGAAGAGATCTTTGCTGTATTCCATATATACTTGTCCTTCTGAGAAATTAATTATGCACAACTGCTAATTAACTGGTATCAATATATTGCAAATTACAGTTAAATGAAATCTGAAATACATGAGCTTTCAAGAGGCATTTTCAGGGGTCATAGTTTACCCATCTTCCAAACTATTATCTTCCACCTAATCAAATATGTAAAAAATCATAATTAAAGCAAGGACATGTCACTGGTACTAAATGAATATCCTCTGCTGCAATTGCACTATCTTACAAGGCATTATCCTTAACATAATCAAACATGTTCAGGAAATAACAAATAAAGCAAGCCCACATGATCAACATGAAGGTTCTTATTAAGATTAGATAGCTACTCGGAAATCCTAAAATGAAAAAAATTTCTAAAAATTAGAAGCCTAAACCAAATAAAGTTAATCCAGGCAGTAAAATGTCATGGACCAAATCCATGGAGGTAATGACTTGCAAAGAAATATAAGAATCGATAATAATTTAAGAAATATTGTACTCAAGGATCTCGTTTACATATTTTTAACAACTTGAAAATGAAATTATTAACAAGATATCTAAGGACTCATTTATGATACACTGAAGAGGTTTGATATTTTTAATTACAATATGCAAGAGTACATTGAAATGCGCTTTTAGATATCATCTATATTTAGTACTAGGATATATATATATATCACTAACAAAAAAATCATCAAAAATTGTACATATTTGATAACCCTAAACCCTACATTTTGGCTTGACAGGCCAATATCTGGCCCATATACAGTGGGCTAGCCGATGAATAAAAGGCCCCAGAAAGTGCAACATGTGCTTGGGAAGCAAATATATTTGTTGTAATAAAGAATGTTTTTGCAGCCAAACTAAAGCAGTACAAATTTGCCATTTTGGGACTAAAGATGTAGGACTCTTAACTCATGGGCCGGTTCAAGTTATGTAAATATTCGTGGAAGTAAGAATTTAAGGCTGACCTTCACTTCACAGGACAAAAAGTCTTGTAAGGTGGGCAGGCTTAAATAGAAAGGATCCAACTCATATAAACATAAAAACAAATAATGTGTTACATGAAGACCTTATAGCTAGCAACATGTTGCCCAAGGTGTACCAGCTAGTTGTGGCTGCTGCTTCTGCTTGCGACCTTTTTAATTATTATAATGATGTATATATATATATATTATATACATATAGACGTGGCATGTGAGAGTACAATTGTCAACTATATATGTGTGTGTGTGTGTGTGTGTTTATTGGAAAATAACAGCAAGGTGATTGGACGGACTTCTTTACCACATTTTTCTTTAATTAACAATTAGCCCCATTATTCAGTTCATACATGCAGCAATTTAAAAGAGTTTGACTTGTAATTAATAAGATGAGAAAAGTCTTCAAAAGCGACGCTCTTGATGTGCATGCTTTTTAATTATATATATGGTCTCCATTCTCCAAAAATCGTGATGACGAGGGTTGCCTAGTCATGCATGGAACTGCATATATCCACTATGAAGTTCTCTCGGACAACCTGATACAAAAGTTCTCTCGAGGAACTTTGATGAGTTCTCTCGAGGAAACACCTATCACATATCATAATTCACCCAATCGAGCCAATCTCCCAAAAAAGTATATGGCAGAACCTTCTCCTGAATAACTTTGCCCCACATTATCTTGGATAACATGGCCTACCTAGACAGAGGCTCTTCTTCCTCCAAGAGGGTTTGTCACCAACCACTCTTAAGAGCTTAACTCAGGAACAACACCGCGTGAGGCTGGGACAATACCACATCTTACGATAGGTAGAACACCACATTTGATGTGCCCAAAATGCCAAAGAAAAAAAAGAAAAAACCCAACACCTTCCTGTTGATAAGAAAACTCGCCACATAAGAGGAACCATATAAATACTAGTCTTGGAACATCCCTCCAAGCATAGGAAACATAAAAAAATAACTCTTGGAACATCCCTCCAAGCATGGGAAATAGAAACATTAAACTAAGTGGGAGACATAATAAACAAAGCCTTTAAATGCTTCAATTCTCCATAAATCTGAAGCTTAGGAAATGGAAGAGATTAAAGCCAAAGTGGGAGACAAAGCCATAAATGCGCTTTGATTCCCCATAAATTTGAATTCCTACTTCTTCATAATGTTCTGCCAAGCAAACTTAAATCGCCCATAAATCATAGCTGGAATTTCGGAATTGCATTAATGAATACAAGAAATTGCTACTAAGATCGTGAGTTTTCCAATGACATATGGCACGCCTCTTAACTCCAAGCCATCAAAGAGATATGAAGGTTCCAAGATTCCTTTCTGATTAATTTCGTGGCTGATCTTCCAAGCAAGTAAGCAAAGTGATTAATTTGGGCTTTAATTCCTCCAAGTGGGCTGAACTCTTTCCAATGAATAACTCAAATTCCTTTTGTAATTGCTTAGCCTTTGAACGTGTAATTGGCCCATCACTTGTAATTTCATGTCCTTGGTCAGCCTTTGCCTTAACTCCCTTATGATTCACATCATCATCCCCTGGTTGAATGGGATTTGCCCTCAAATCCAGATCTTCGATGTCCTCTAAATAAGGTGTTAAATCCCTTACATTGAATGTAGCTGACACTTGGTAATCTCCAGGCAAATCAATCTTGTATGCATTGTCATTCACCCTTTCCAATACCTTGAATGGACCATCTGCTCGTGGCATAAGTTTGGACTTCCTTTTGTTTGGAAATCGTTCCTTTCGAAGATGAATCCATACAAGATCTCCCGGATTAAACTAAACCTGCTTCCTCCCTTTATTTGCCAATCTCCCATAGGCTGCATTTCGCTTCTCTATTTGTTGTTTCACATATTCATGTAACTTTTTAATTAACTCAGCCTTCTTTTCCCCATCCAAACATGCTCTCTCTTTGAATGGAAGTGGTGCTAGATCAAGTGGCGTAATGGGGTTAAATCCATAGACCACTTCAAATGGAGAATGCTTAGTTGCACTGTGCACACTTCTATTATATGCAAATTCAACAAAAGCCAAGCACTCATCCCAAATTTTCAAATTCTTATTAACAATAGTTCTAAGTAAGGAAGAAAGTGTTCGGTTTACCACTTCGGTTTGTCCATCGGTTTGAGGATGGCAAGCAGTACTAAAGAGCAGCCTTGTGCCAAGCTTTTTCCACAATGTCTTCCAAAAATAACTCAAGAATTTTGCATCCCGATCTGAAACTATACTCCTGGGTATTCCATGCAATCTTACAATGTTTTGAAAGAACAAGTCTGCTACATGAGAAGCATCATCAGTTTTGCGGCAAGGCACAAAGTGAGACATTTTTGAGAACCTATCAACAACCACCATAATTGAATCCTTTCCTCTTTGTGTTCTTGGCAGCCCAAGCACAAAATCCATACTTACATCAATCCAAGGCTGATCTGGAACGGGTAATGGCATGTATAATCCATGAGCAGCTTCCTTGCTCTTTGCCTTCTTACAAGCTACGCACCTTTCAAGAACTCGGTGCACATCTCTAATCATTGAAGGCCAATAGAAGTGTGTTTTAATCAGCTCCAAAGTCTTCTTTTCACCAAAGTGACCAGCTAAACCTCCCCCATGTGCTTCCCTTACCAAGAGCTCCCTGATAGATCCATTAGGAATACAAAGCTTCCCGGATTTAAACAAGTACCCTTCATGCCTATAGAAACCATTAACAGCCCCTCCCTTCTCACAAACCAAGTAAGTAGAAGCAAAGGTTGGGTCATCCATATACTGATCTTTAATCAATTCAAATCCCAATAGTTTAGCATTCATCATGGTAATGAGAGCATACCTCTGTGATAATGCATCTGCCACTATATTTGAATTTCCCTTTTTGTACTTGATGATGTATGGAAAGGCTTCTAAGAACTCCATCCATTTGGCATGCCTACGATTCAGCTTGTTTTGCCCCTTTAAGTGCTTCAAAGACTCATGGTCTGTATGAATGACAAATTCCTTGGGTAATAAGTAGTGCTGCCAAGTCTCCAAAGCTCTAATTAATGCATAGAATTCCTTGTCATAGATGGAGTAATTCAAACTTCCTCCACTCATCTTTTCGCTAAAATAGGCTATGGGACGCCTATCTTGCATAAGAACAGCCCCAATTCCCACACCAGAAGCATCACATTCCACTTCAAAAGTCTTTGAGAAATCTGGAAGAGCTAAAATAGGAGCGGAGCACAATTTCTCCTTGATCAGCTCAAAACTTCTTTGGGCGGCTTCATTCCATCTAAATTCTCCTCCTTTCTTGATGCATTCAGTTAGTGGAGCAAGAATAGTGCTGAAATTCTTTACAAACCTCCTATAAAAAGATGCAAGTCCATGGAAACTCCTTACCTCTGAAACATTAGTAGGTATAGGCCATTCCTTGATTGCTTTGACTTTTTCCTCATCAACTTCAACCCCATGTCGTGACACCATGAAACCAAGAAAGATTACTTGGTCTTGGCAGAATTGACACTTCTTGAAGTTGCCAAATAGCCTTTCTTGCCGTAATACTTCAAAGACTTCCCGAAGGTGTTCCGAATGCTCTTCAAGAGTTCTGCTATAGATCAAAATATCATCAAAATAAACCACAACAAATTTACCAATGAACTTACGGAGCACACGATTCATCAATCGCATGAAGGTGCTTGGTGCATTGGACAAGCCAAAGGGCATAACCAGCCACTCATACAATCCATGCTTTGTTTTGAATGCTGTTTTCCATTCGTCTCCTTCCTTCATTCGAATTTGGTGATAGCCACTTTTGAGATCTACCTTTGAAAACAACCTGGAACCATGTAACTCATCAAGCATATCATCTAACCTTGGGATTGGATAGCGATACTTCACTGTTATCTTGTTGATTGCCCGACTATCCACACACATTCTCATAGTCCCATCTTTTTTTGGTACTAATAGAGCTGGTATAGAGCATGGACTCATCGATTCCCTTAGGTATCCCCTTTCTATCAACTCACTTACTTGCCGATGCAACTCCTTGGCTTCTTCTGGGTTGGTTCTATATGCCGGTCTATTTGGTAAGGTGGCTCCTGGAATGAGATCAATCTGGTGTTCAATCCCTCTAAATGGTGGCAGCCCGTTTGGTATCTCTTCTGGAAATACATCAGCAAATTCTTCGAGGATCTTCTTGATTTGTGGTGGTAAAGAAATTACCTTGTCTGATGTTGCTTCCTTTACAATTAGCACTAGAACCAAGTTGTGAATGGACAAGGCTTGTTCTACTTCTTTCTTACCTGCAAGCAAACTTTCTTTCTTTCCCCTCTCCATTAAGAGCTGATCTTGCTGCACTTGTTGAGGACTAAGAGGGACCAAACTTATGCTTTTCCCATCCTTGACAAAAGAGTATGTATTTTTGAATCCATCATGAATAACGCTTCTATCATACTGCCACGGCCTTCCCAAAAGCAAGTGAGTAGCATTCATTGGAATCACATCACATAACAATTCTTCCTTATAGGTCTTCCCAATTGAAAATGGCACAACAACCTGTTTTGTAACCCTTACTTCTCCATTATTATTCAACCATTGCAGCTTGTATGGGTGGGGATGCCTTGTTGTTGCCAAATTTAATTTCTCCACCATAGTAGTAGAAGCGACATTAGCACAGCTTCCTCCATCTATAATTACTCCACACAACTTCCCATTGATGGTGCATCTAGTATGGAAGATGTTCTCACGCTGCTCATCATCTAATTTTGCTTGTAAATTCAAGGATCGCCGAATCATAAGTAATTCCCCATCATCAGCATGTAAACTTTCTTCATCCATACATTCATCTTCTTCTTCTAGTGCTGCCTCATCTTCACTTTCTACCTCTTCTTGTGTTCCCCGAAGAACCATTACTCTTTTGTTTGGACATTCAGAAGCAATATGACCATGGCCAAGGCATTTAAAACATTTGATATCCCTGCTCCTTTGTGGAGGATTAGGGTTACCCACTTTCTCCTTTTCTTTGCCCATTCTTGCTGGTGGTTTGCTAGAGTCCCCCTTCTCCTTTTGATTTGTACCCCAATCTGCAAATGAGCCTCTTGTTGGCGTAGATAGAGAGTTGGTTATTTTGCTACCAGTTTGCCGAGACACCATATGCTTAGTTGGATTGCGCTTTAGCTGCCTTTCCACTTTAATGGCAAGTTTGATGATATCCTCCAAGAACACAAAAGGTTGTAATTCCACAATGTTGGCAATTTCTCTATTTAATCCCCCTATGAACCTAGCAATGGTCTGCTCTTGAGGTTCTTGTAATTCACATCTCATCATTAACATTTCAAATTCTTTAACATAATCCTCAACACTCATGCCACCTTGCCTAAGACTTTGCAAGCGAATATACAACTCTTGCTTATAGTATTCTGGAACAAATCGTTTCTTCATTAGGTGTTTCATAACCCCCCAACTTCTAACATCCTCTTCTCCATCCCTTCTACGTTGTGCTTTTAAATTTTCACACTATAGATTAGCATAATCTATAAACTCAAGAGTTGCAAGTTGGCATTTTCGTACCTCAGAATATTCTTGATATTCGAAGACCTTTTCCACTCGTTGCACCCACTCCAAGTATTTTTCTGGTGAGCTAGTCCCTTTAAATGGTGGAATCCTCATTTTGATGTTGTTTCCCGAATCTCTTTACTGCCTCCTTTGCCATGGTTGTTCAACTTCACTATCATCGTTTCCAGTTGCATTTTCTTCACCTTCATCATTATGAACAACCCTCCTTGATGCTTGAGGTTGCTGCTGAACTCCAATCCTTTCAAATGCTTGAGTTAAACGTGCAAGCTGCTCCATTATCTCTTCTTGCCTTCGTTGGAGATTCATAATTTGAGCTTGCTCCATAGAAATGCCTCTTGGGATGTCTTCTCCAGCCATGATCAGAATCTATGCTCTGATACCAATATGATGTGCCCAAAATGCCAAAGAGAAAAAAGAGAAAACCCAGCACCTTCCTGTTGATAAGAAAACTCGCCACAACAAGAAAACACTAGGGTTGATTCGCCACACTCTTAGAAAGAAGAAGGAAGAGTGATAAGAATCCAAGGAAATTCGCCACTAAGCAAAAGAAAGCTTAGATAAGAATTTATAAAAATGCTTTCTGCATTTAGATGAAAATGTTCATTAACCAAAAAACGTACATAAGAGGAACCATATAAATACTAGTCTTGGAACATCCCTCCAAGCATGGGAAACATAAAAAAATAACTCTTGGAACATCCCTCCAAGCATGGGAAACAGAAACATTAAACTAAGTGGGAGACATAATAAACAAAGCCTTTAAATGCTTCAATTCTCCATAAATCTGAAGCTTAGGAAATGGAAGAGATTAAAGCCAAAGTGGGAGACAAAGCCATAAATGCGCTTTGATTCCCCATAAATTTGAATTCCTGCTTCTTCATAATGTTCTGCCAAGCAAACTTAAATCGCCCATAAATCATAGCTGGAATTTCGGAATTGCATTAATGAATACAAGAAATTGCTACTAAGATCGTGAGTTTTCCAATGACATATGGCACGCCTCTTAACTCCAAGCCATCAAAGAGATATGAAGGTTCCAAGATTCCTTTCTGATTAATTTCGTGGCTGATCTTCCAAGCAAGTAAGCAAAGTGATTAATTTGGGCTTTAATTCCTCCAAGTGGGCTGGACTCTTTCCAATGAATAACTCAAATTCCTTTTGTAATTGCTTAGCCTTTGAACGTGTAATTGGCCCATCACTTGTAATTTCATGTCCTTGGTCAGCCTTTGCCTTAACTCCCTTATGATTCACATCAACATTCCTTGTGTGTGAGTGCTACATGTCCCAGTCACAGGCAAAGGGTATTTATACCTCTCAACCTTTCGACTTCTAGATCTTCTTCCCGACCCTTGGACTTCTAGCACCCGCACAACCACAATTCTCTCGGAGAAATCTACTTCTCCTGGACAACCTTCATCTGAAATTTCACATGCACTTCATCTGCATCTTTGCTTCACCATGACTTCCATTAACTTAAGCATTGAGGGCATGTATGGGGGAAATTTTCGTGTGCCTCTTAATTTGTAATGACTCGCCTCTTGAAGCCCTTGCTAACATAGAGGATCCGTGTGAGAGGGTCATTAGTAGAATGATATAAAAACAACTTAAACCAAACCACCATAACATGCCACATAAATTCTCATATGGAAACACCATAATGAAACCATTAAGCATACACATTCAACCGAAACAAAAGATACATTATCTGAATCATAATAATTAGGTCATAACCACCAAACATACATACATTCTCGTGGAATAAGAGTCTATCTAGCTCTAGTAGTACATCACCAAACACTCTGTAGTATCCAAAATTTTTAGACTCAAAATATTTAAGGAAATAAGATATTTTAAAGGATTATGAAATCCCTGAGACAAAGGTTCAGTTTTTGAACTAGGGGAAAAAATCGTAATTTTGAAGTTTAGGTAGAAGTGCAATTTTTGAAAAAAAAACTAGGAACAAGTGTAATTTACTAAAAGACCTAGGAATTGGTAAGATTCAAGGATAGCTTGGGGACCTAAATGAAATAGATTTCAAACTTCATTCCAATATGACTTTGAATCATTTTGGATTTCAAAAATTATTAAATATGACTTTGGATTCCAAATATTATTCAATTTGGTTTTGGACAAGTGGAAGCATAGGATTGGGCATGAGAATCAAGGCCACAAATGGAGGGACAAGTGGCGGGGTAGGTGGCGGCACATGATTGGTCGGAAAAACCTATAAATTAAGGTCTTGGGATGAAACTTTGGGCATGCCAATGAGTTTGAGACAAAACTATGCCAAATTGAGAGGATGTGAGGTGAGGAATAAGATCTTGAGAGTGAGGGGAAGATTCTAAAAAAATAATGAGAGAAATCGGTGGAGAAACGAGGGAGAACGGGCCTAGTTAGAGTTTTTGGGTCTTTCTCGGAGTTTTTGGGTCTTCCTCGGAGTTTATGCTAAATAGTATAAAAAATGGCTAGATAAGTTTCGTTCTTTGTTATATTCCTGTAGAGGGGGAAGAGAGGGAGTTGTAGGTTCAAATTAGGGGTCAAATCGGAGCTAAAACGAGAGAGATATGACCGAAAAACCAGATAGGGAGTTTGCAGTTGCCAGAGAAAAAAACAGCACGTGCACTACAGGCGCACGTCTAGGCGCATGGACCACCTTCTTGGGGTGCATGAGGGCATGTGGGACATCTTCTATCTTTCAAATTTTCCAGAAATGCTTATTATTTTCTTGGGAACATTCCTATGTAAAAATATTTGAGGTTTGGTCTACCGAAACTCATGTTTTCTGCAGGAAACCCATTTTTGCTCATCGTAAATAATGTTTTCAAAGGTAAACAGTCAAGGTGAGTGGTTCTTGCATGCTTTTTGTTTCATCTTGGACATTCTTGGCTTCATTTGTGAGTTGTTCTTGTGCATGTAAATTGCTCTTGCATGTATTTTGCTTTATTTTAACCATTTGTTGTTTCATTTGTGAGTAGTTCTTGTGCGTGTAAATTGTTCTTGTATTTACTTTACTTCTTCTTAATTACTCTTGGTTTTATTTGTGGGTGGTTTGCTGCCTACATCTCATGTTTCTTTTGTTTCGGACATATCCATTCTACTTTGCTTGTATTGAGTTTGAACATGATGACTTTCGTGCGTGGTTTGTGGTTTGCATATCATATTCCTTCTACTTTTCATACATCATGTTGTTTTGGTGGTTGTGGCTAGTTGGTGGCTTGTTATGTGTGAACTACCACGGGGGCTTGTGTATAGGGGCTAACCACATGAGCCTATGTAACGGGGTTACCTTGTGCCTATATAAGGGGGCTAAGAGGTTCGACCATGGCAAGTAAGGGGACTGTCTCGTGCCTGTGTAAGGGGGTCGAGAGGTTCAAACAAGGCAACCTTTTGGCATGGTTGCCATCGAGAAGATTTCATAGCATAACTGCATATTGCTCTTGTATGCATTGTTTCCTTTCTTGTGCCACTCACTTAGATATAATTATCTAACTTGGGTCTTTCATACCCTTGGAACATTCAACTTTCCAAGTGTGTTAGATGTGACAGGTATCCCAAGTTCCAGTTTGGCTAAAGGCAAGGAGGTGGTGCTTAGCTAGCTTTGAGGTTTTGGATCTTTAGTTTACAAAATCATTGTTTATACTTGTAACCTAAGTGTAGTACTTGTATTCCCAATATTATATTGTAAATAGCAACTAAGATACTTAAGAATGTATGGTGTTTGTGTATAGTTCTATGGCTGTACCACAAATTCATGTATTCGTGAGGCTGCTATAGTTTCTTATATGTTGGTGCGTGATAGATTTTTATTAAACTTGTGGAAATCCTAGTTATTTAGCATACTTAGGTACGATTCTTGCTTCCGTTGATAAAGGATTTCCAATAACGCCTGAGGTTGTTACTAGCGTATAATAAATATCATACAGCTTCATTGTATATTTAGAATACGGGGCGTTACACACCCTAAGACCTTTTCTTTAGGTGAGATCTGTATACATCTATAGACACGAGATTAGCCCCTGCTATACTCGCCCTCAGCCTTTTTTTGCCTTTACTTGGATGATGTAAAGCAAAATAATAAGTCACAATGCTCAGTAAGTATAACAACGAATAGAGAATGTATGATCCCATATGAACAAGCCACAATAACCTAACAAAGGCAACCCAATAGGAAGGAACACTACAAGAATTTTGACTTTTAGTGGAGGCCATGACCGTCACTAAAAGCATAAAAACTTGTCACTAAAAGTTTTAGTGGCCGCCGAATTGGCCGCCACAAGCTGTCACTAAAAAGTTTGTCACAAATAGTATTAGTGGCGATTATTGGTTGGCTGTCACTAAAAATACCCCTTTAGTGGCGACTGAGTGTGACTGTCACAAAAAAAAATTTAGTGACAACCATGATCCTCTGCCACTAATGTTATTTTTTGTGACGGTCATAGCCGTCACAAGCAATCACTCTTCAGTGACTAGTGACTGTCACTTTTAATTTTCTTTTGTGAGGGCCACCGTTGTCACAAATAATGAATTTTTTGTGACGGCTTCACTGGTTGTCACATATGATAAGATTTTAGTGATAGTTTTAACCGCCACAAAATAAACATTTTTAGTGACCACTTTTTGTTGGCCGCCACAAAAAGTGATTTTTAGCTTGTTTTTCTATATTTTAAACCCTATTAATTTAATACATTGCATCCAAAATAAACATCATTTTAATCATCAAGAAACTTTAGAACACTAATTTAACAATAACAATAATTCTCCATAAAGTATGAACACGTTTTAGAGCCATTATGACCAAAATTTTAAGAGAACAGAAAACATAGCATGTATAAAGACTACACCCATCCAAACGGCAGTAGTACACTCTCTTTTATACATTGTACATTGACAGTAATATGGGTTGACAGACGGCCGGACAGTTTAATAGAGAAATCTAACATTGCATTGCTAGCTAGCTTTAATCCAGACCTGGCAAGTCGCGAGAGAGGCGATTGGAACACAACCGCTGGAAAAAGAAATAATAATAACCACCACCACTACTTTATGAATTAGGAGTAGGCAGGCAAATATTTGATATTTGATAAAGAAAAATGTCCAACCAGTTGGTGAATCAATTCTAACGAATTGACAGTAAGTATTGCACTGTATGAAATGAACAATCTCCAACCACTTCATGGCTCATTCTAGCATAGACAAATACAAGTTTCTTATGCATACATCTTGCTCAACAAGAATGTAAAGATCAAAAGTAGCAAATACATCTTGCTCAAGAGCTAGACGACGCTCAAGCAAAGCATTCTTTTTGCTCTCCAGAGTTGCTTGTACAACTGCATTTCCTTTAGCGTACAACGAAAGGAAATGGAAGGGGAAAAAACATTAAGCAATATCCAGTAAATTTAACAGAAGCATAATTTTTACCAATAAGAAAATAAAGCTCCTACCTGTTCCTCAACTTGATTTTGCAAATCAGTTTTGGTTGCCTCAAGCCTCTCAATCTCAGCCCTGTCGGTAAAAAAATTGACAGATTGAACAATTCAAAGTTAGTAAAGGTTGAATGCTTTAACATCAAACAAGTTTTTTGTATTTCATTTGCTAAAGTCATTTTAGAGCAAGCTACAAACAATCAGATTAAGATGTGCGCAATAATTATTGACTCATCACTAAATTCAAGAAAAATAGTTAAAAATAAAAAAGTACGTAGAATATGACTAGTAGTGGCATTTTATAATAATAGATCATTAGATTCAACTCATGAAGTTCATGAAAAGGTTTCTCTCAAGGACAAAATTACAAAATAGTGTATTATAGAAGCACAGCTTCAAATTTCAGCCATATCTGAGGCATACATACCACAATTTGACTAGCCTCTCTAATAATCAATTAAACAAAAATATTGGTGAGACAATTATCCTAATAATAACAACTAGACAAAATTAGTAGCAAAAACAACTTTTAATAAACACTAACTAGTTTTTCTTGCAAAGTTTAAATGGATGGATTGATGAATCACTTACTCATCTTCATAGGAAAATTCAATAGTTTCCATTGAAAGGTTCTTCCTTGCCTGAACATGCATATGAAAGTTGAAATACCAACAAATTAGAAAGTTAAATTGGGAAAAACATAATCTTCATAGTTAATAATGTGGAGAAATTGTTGTTCATTTGATTCATTGGACTCGAAATCCAAGCTAGGTCCATCAGATCTCTGTATTACACATATCTCAGAAAATGAATTCAACATGAACCATATGAATGGCACATTAACCCTAATCACGTAAAGGACTATACAGCAAAGCAATCACATAGGATAAAGAAGAAATATGTCAAAGTCGCTATGAAAATCAAAACAGAGGGCAGCAGAACTAAATTGCTAATACCAAAGCCTTTGGATAAAATATCAAAGTATTAAAATGCATGCAAATGAAGCAGATCAACAACAAACACAAAAATTAAGGGCAGCAGAACTGATACTCCACTATTAGCTTGGAAGCATTTCATATGCCAAGTAAACTACGAAAGATATGAAAACTATTTCCTGAAAATATAATGTGATGGAAAATGGAGACAGGACAAAGAATATAAAAAAAAAAGAAAGTAAAGCAAACCAAACCAAACAGCCCAAACTAATCCAATTCTCACCACAGACAATAATTGCAAACATATGCCAAGACAATGATCTTGTAAATCAACACAAAGAATAAGTTAAATCCAAAAATTAGAAATAACAATTTCCTAATACATACACAAGTACATATATAAATCCTCTAGATCACAACCATCTTCCTCATATACAATTATATACGTGAACAAATGAATTGAATTTCATTTCTCTGAAATACTAATCTTATCAAAATTAAGTACAAAAAGAACAGTAGCCTACAAGAAGATTACCGCAGACCAACCTATCATTTGGCTACTTAGAAATGATGCATGACAAGGATATACGACCATAAATGAAATAAGCAATCCAAAGAGAGATAATTTTTTGTATTAAATGTTATTAATAATAGAACTCATCGTCAGGCTCCTGAGGCAACAACGATAGGCACCAGAGGCAGAGGATGTGGAGGAGGAAAGAAAACAGGAAAAGAGGGAAATGGTGAAAGAGAGAAACTGAAAACTGATTTTTGCAAAGATTACTAAAACCCGTAAAAAGACAGCAATCTAAAAAAACTCGTTATCTCATGTAGATATATAGCAAAAAGAAAATTTAAAACAAAAAAAGAGAGAAAAAAAGAGAAGAGACAGCTACTTGAATTAATTAATATTTCCCCCTTTTTTCCTCCAAATATCCAACTCAATACTTTGAGCTGATTGATCTTGCTTTCCTCGGCAGCCATCTTCTGCTTTATCAACACTAAGCGTAGACCAAACCAAAGGCAATTCAAATCAACCATCAAAAGAAGAAGAAAAACCGAATAAAATCCTCACGACCTTGTACATCCCCAAGCCAAAACCTAAAGCAAAATTTATTCTCTAAGCACCAAAAACAAAATTTGTTCTCTATTGTAACAAAATCAGAGATATACCTGCTGGAGCCGGAGACGGAGAAGAAGATGGAGGCAAGATGTTATCGCAAAGGAGACGGAAGTAAGGTGTTGTGGCGAAGGAGACGAAGCAGGAGCTGAAGCCGGAGAAGGAGCCGAAGCTGGAAAAGGAGATGCTGCGCGCTGCACTCAGGTGATGGGGAATGAATGAGGCGGGAAAGGAGACAGAGAGGGAGATGGAGGGAAATGAAGGAGGTGGGAGAGATGAGGGAGGGAAATGAAGGGGTAATATAAAAATATATTTTGTTTATTTTTAAATTTTATTTTTTAACTTTTGTTTATATTTTGAAAGAAAAAAATAATCAAAATATATTTTTTAGTTTTTGAAAATTTTAGATATTTTTTAAACTTTTGTTTATATTTTAAAGGAAAAGAAAAATAAACAACATATCTTTTTCTTTTTTTTGTAAATTTTTTAGTTGTAAAAAATATACTTTTTAAGAATATTAAAGAAGAATGAAATAAAAGTATATTGAAATAAAAACATACTTTGTTTTTAATTATTAATTATATTTTATATTTTATAATTTAAGAATATAAAAATATACTTTTTCAGAATAAGTATATTATTAATAAACTTTTAGTGGCAGCCTTAACTGACCGTCACAAATAAGCTTGTTAGAGTGTGTTAGCCATCCTCAAACTTTTAGTGGCTGCCACGTTAGGCTGTCACAAATACTCGACCTTTAGTGGCCGTCATCTGTGGTCGTCACTAATAATGTACTTTTGGTGGCCGCCCTTACTAACCCTCACAAAAAATCTTATTTTTTTGTTAGAAATAATATACTTTTAGTGACCGCCAACTCTGGCCGTCACAAATAATAAACCTTTAGTGGCAGTCTTAACCAGCCGTCACAAATAAGGTTGTTAAAGTGTGCTCGACGTCCCCAAACTTTTAGTGCCCGCTATGTTAGGCTGCCACAAATACTTGACCTTTAGTGGCCGCCATCTATGACCGTCACTAATAATGTACTTTTGGTGGCCGCCCGTACTGACTATCACAAATAATTTTTTTTTTTTTGTTAGAAATAATCCACTTTTGGTAGTCGCCACATATGTTTGTCACAAATAATCCACTTTTAGTGGCCGCCATTTGTGGCCGTCACTAATAATATACTTTTGGTGGCTGCCTATACTGACCCTCACAAATAATCTTATTTTTTTGTTAGAAATAATCCACTTTTAGTGGCCGCCACACATGTCCATCACAAATAATCCACTTTTAGTGGCTGCCACACATGGCCGTCACAAATAATGAGCTCTTTAGTGGCCAATTTTTTCGGCCGCCACTAAACATGTTTTTTTAGTGACAAATAGTTTATGATCGCCACTAATAATTGTATTTATGACAAATATCTTTTGGTCGTCACTAAAAGTGGCTACTAAAAACTACTTTTCTTGTAGTGGAAGAAAGTAAGCCAATGAATCATGCCCATGGAATGCATATAAGAACTCATGAGTGGATATAAACATAAACAACATCATGACATTTCGTGTCCTACACCCACCAACACAACTAACACTTGGGGGACATAAAACTTACTTTTATGGCTGGGCTTGCATGCCACACAACCCTTGAGGACAATTATCTCCCACCCATGGTCATAACCACAACACAAACCACAAAGTTATTGGGGCCAGAAAGCTAATTCTTAGGGTTATGCTCATGAGTACATATACCCTTAAGGATATTATGCTCCCACCCAATGCCTAAGTCCACCCATGTAACGTCCATAAGAAAGCACATAAATAAGGACACGCTTACAAAATTTTCTTCCAAACCAAGCCCCACATACATGCAAACTTGCTAAATGCCATGCCAATGAATGCATAATCACTCCCCAAGAACATTTAAACATGTTTTAGAATTGATAAGAATAATCCAAGTTGGGACTTGAATCATCTTTAAAAGAACCAATAGAAACGATCGACAGTTGCCTCACCCGAAACAAACTTGTAACGACCCATTAGAGGGCCTAGTATTTATTCAGAATTAGTTAATTAATTGTTGAAGTAATTAATTAAGAGAATTTTTTATTTAATTTTCAATGTGGCAATTTAGAGATTTTAATTGAGAAAATAGCTTTTAAATAGCATTTAATTATTTATTTATTTTTGAAATTAAATGCAAGGACTTGAAGGTCATTTAAGAAGTTGTTATTTATTTATTTTAGTTAATAAGAGTTATTAAGAGATTAGTGATTCCATCCGTGAGAGGATTGGGATTAGAGTCTCCTGGATATACTAGGAGAAGGAGAGGGCATTAGGGCTTCCTATAGGCATATGTATATATAAACCATTAGCCTTAGTTTCTTCACACTGCTGAAAGAGAGAAAAATTGTGAAGAACAGAGGAGCCAAGAAGCAGTAGCAGATTCAAAGTCTTGCATAGGAGTCTCTTTTGGCGATTGTTAGGGTTCGATCAGAGAGTCTAAGGCAAGTATCCCATCCCTGTAATCCATTCTTACGGGATTATAGTTTAGT
Source organism: Diospyros lotus (assembly GCF_014633365.1). NCBI lineage: Eukaryota > Viridiplantae > Streptophyta > Magnoliopsida > Ericales > Ebenaceae > Diospyros > Diospyros lotus. Next base: position 28,935,232 of record NC_068339.1, on the reverse strand, counting down.
GATACCCTCAGTTGATTCAAGATTCTTAGTGTAATTCAGATTAATACAGTCAGTATGTATGTATATATTTTTCATGCATATACAGTGAGTTCAAGCTTTGCATAGAAGGCTCTCGGGAGATTATTGAGTCAATCAAGAAGATCATAAGGCAAGTATCCTTCCCCTATAATCCTTTCTTACAGGTCTTGATTGAGTTTGATATCAGATTTCCAGAATTGAATCAGTTCCCGTGCATGTTATATATATATATATATATTTACATGCGTACAGTGAGTTCACAGCAGGCATGCATAATTTCTTTCAGCGATTCTCATCAATATTGTTGTTGAATCATTCTCAAGTTTGTTTGGAATCAGTTGGGATTTATTTTCTCAAGTTTTCTTTCGGAATGGTGTAGTAATGTTAAGTTTGTAAATCAAGATATCATCTCTGTTCGTGAGTTATGTCTGATAAGATTCCAGTCATTCGAATGAGTCTTGTGTCATTCGAATGAGTTCCAAAGCATCCGAATAAGTTTCAGTGTTATCGTAAGCTTTTCCCTTATAATGTATCAGTCATTCGAATGAGTCTCTTGTCATTCGAATGAGTCCTTGAAGTTGCGAGTAAGCTGTTACTTTGTATAGTCTAGCATTCGAATGAGCCTTCTTGTCATTCGAATGATCCATAAATTGATTCGAATAAAGTTACTGTTGCATTCGAATGAGTCGCTTTTTGCCAGTTCAAAAGTTGGAAATTTTCAAAATTCATTCGAATGAATTTGTAAGTCATTCGAATGAGTCCCTGATCAGATCCGAATAGCCCTCTGAATATCATCTATCATTCGAATGAGCCTTCTGTCATTCGAATGAGTCTCTGTCATTCGAATGAGTTTTCTGCCATTCGAATGAGCTTGCTGAAATCCGTTTTTTTTTCATTCGAATAGGTTGCTTTTTTATTCAAATTGCTTCATTTTGCTTCCTCAATCATCCAAATAGTATCAAATGGCATCCGAATGGCTTCCAATAAATTCTTGATTCAAGTCTTAAATTTAATATAAATATTCAATTATTCAAATATTGAATTTTTATGCCAAGATATGATAAAATCCAATATGCCATGCCTATACTCAGAAATTTCAGAATATTTGAATCTCAATATAGTTGATAAAAATCATATACCATGTTTAGCAGTTAATCATGACATAATCAGCATTATTTTGTGAGATTATGTGCATACATATTTGTATGAGCATTGAGCATGACTTTATGTGGAGCACTACATATCGTGTGCCAGCATTTATATAAGCATTGCATTATGCGCGCCAGGCGGCTTGTCTGCGGGGATCCCACTAGTATCAATTCAATTATATCTCAGTTATGAGTTGCTCGCCTAATGTTGACCAGGGAGCTAGGGGCATATTTCCCAAAGTATGTGCTTACAGTTTTTATGTTTGCAGGACTCAGATCAGTCAGGTATGTATTACAGTTATGTGGGCCTACGTGCCAAAGTTGCATACCTGCATTTAGTTACAGTTATGTGCATTACATCTTATAAATGCCATCCAGTGATTATTATATCTCTCAGTACAAGTTCAGTAAGTATTTTTATCAGTATCGATATTCTTCGATTCAGCTTCAGTTATTCCTTCCAGTTTATTACTTGCTGAGCTTTGTAGCTCATCTTGTACTCTTCACCATTCCAGGTCCTAGTGGGGGAGTACCAGATGTGGGGCCTAGCAGCAGTGTCCAGTAGTGTGTGTACGTGGAGCCGCTCAAGACTAAAGATGTCTGGGAGTTGTTAGTTTATTAGTTAGTGCTTGATCAGTTTAGATTTATTTTATATTCCAGTTTAGGGATTTTCCCTTAGATGTAATTTATGGTTTTCAGTTATTGACTCAGAGTTTTATTTCAGTTGATTGAGATGTTCATTTTGGTATCAGATTTCAGTTTATCAGTCAGTTTATTTTATTATCTCCAGTAGCATCTCTTCTCGAGTAGATCTAGGAAAGGGGGTGTTACAAAACTATCAACAGCCTCGAGCCTCCAATAGATAGGCTTTGCAACTTGTTGACAGGTGGAAGAACAAAATCCCTTTCTAGACATACCAAATGCAAACCAATTGATAGAAAGCTCACACAATCAACCCCCTAACCCAAAAGCTCTATTCCGTTTAGGATTGTAGGGTAAAACTAACTCTACTTTGAAACCTAAGGGAGACCAACAAGGTTAAAGAAGAAACATAAGAGATTTACAAAGGTTTCTACATAACCTTTCACAAAGGCAAACTTTTAGGAAAACATGAGATTTTTATGCTTGAATCCATCAAAAACATTGATTAAAAGTGTTAAAGAGATAGGATAGATTAGAACTTGCCTTAAAAGGCCCTTTTTGATGATTCTAATTGAGATAATAAGCTTCCAAAAACCTTTACTTCCCACTCTCAACAAGTGAAATTGTTGATCCCTTGACATACACAATGACCACTCAAAAGGGGGGGGGGGTGAATTGAGTGATTAAAAACTTATTGAATCGATTCTTCCCTCTTAAAACTCTTGAGATTTTCTTATACACAAAATACACTTATTATAAATATATATATTATTTGGAAATGATAGCAATATAAATACACAAACAACCACAATAATCAACACAAGAAATATAGTGGTTTGGTGTCTCCAACACCTACTCCACTCTCTCAAGGTCAAACCGACACTTGAGGTTCCACTAAAACCATCATTAGGTTTCCACACAAGAACACCTAGCAAACTTGTACACCCCGAGGTTTTCCCCTTAGCTTACCTCGAAAACTAATACAACCATACAACAACAACACCTAGATTACAATAAGCTCTAGGATGCCACACCACAATCCAATATAAATAAATCAATCCTATGTCCAACACACTTACACTAAAATGGATATCAATACAAGAACAATATACAAGGTAAATGAAATAATACAAGTTACCAACAAGAAGAAAACTTTTTCTTTGCCTTGAGATTCTAATGGATAGATATTTGAAGCTTCTTGGGCCTTAGATTGCTTTGATTGAGTGCTTGAGAGCTTGGGTGTGCTTCGGAAAGATAGAAAATGGTAGAGCATTAGTCTTCTCTAAAAATCTCTTCAAGATATATATAGTGGAGTTCCCAAACAACCTGTAACGGCTCCAAAAATCCGACCATTGGAGTCTGATAGTCGACTCCGCGACACCCATAGTCGACTCTTGCTGCCGACAGTCGACTCTCGCTCAACCCACAATCGACTTCTCACAAACAATCGACTCTCATTGGCCAACAGTCGACTGGCCAAAACCCACTCTCAACTATATTGACTCTGCATAAACAAAGCTCAACTATGTCGACTGATGCACATACACAATCGACTACCATTTTGACTTACAGTCGACTGTTCCTCATCGAGAGTCAACTCTCTTTCCAAATTTTCAGAAAAATAAAGATTTGCTTTGATAATACAATACATAACATAAACTCATTACAAGATATTTATATTTCTTGGTTCATTTTGATACACAAAATATTATAATACTTAAAATATACTTTCCAACATAGGACATATCAAAATTCCATTAGGGGATTTAAATATACCAAAAATAGTTTTACTAAAATTATATTTTGTTAAACATAAAAAATACACAATAAGTTGATTGGAGCAACTTGGCTCAATAAAAACTAGCAAGAAGAGAAAAAGAAGAAGAAGATGAGGATATCTCTAGCTCCCACATCACTTTTGGATCACAAGCAAGCAAGAAAGAAAGAAAATGAGGAAACCCTACCTTATTGCTCTCTCTCGATCGGCCACCCCTACCCTTCTCTTCCTTTGTCTTTCAATTCCTTTCCCTCATGCAAGAATAGGCTATCCACACATATATATACACTCACATATCTTCTTTTTTTACTTAAATGCCCTTATTTCATAATAATTCAAATAAAAAATTTATTCACATAATAGCTTAGGCATTAGTTAAACCCCATCAAATAATATTTCATCACATACCTTGATTTGTTTTGGCTCCCACTCCCATTTAAGTCAACCTTTTGACTTTTTCACTTCCTTGCACATCACCTAAAAATATCACATATAATTCATCAAAAACTATTACTATAATAAAATAAATGTCTCATTCTAAAATATATCACTCGTACTCACTAACAGGTCGTTACATAATTGCTTTTTGTTTAGTAAAAGCTTATTGCGAGAACATTTCAACTCTCTTGAACAACGAAGACTCCCTCGAACAATTGTTCTGAGACAAACCCCAACTCTCTTGGACAACGAATCTAGCCACTTTACAATTGCTACTAGTTTCTCTTGGACAAGCCTTGTTCTTCCGTCAGATTCTGCCGACTTCTAGAGAGCTCCTCCCACAATACAAATTTTAATTATTGTATTTTAACAAGGCAACAACAACACCATACAATATGCATATGAGATTGTCTTTATATACATGTGTTGTTTCCTAATGATGGTAAATATATCCCAAGAGGGGGGTGAATTGGGATTTGTATAAATTTTTGATAATTTAAAACTTTGTTGATGGTAGAATACTAGGTTTCGAAATATAGAGGTTGTGTTTCGAAATAAGACTTTCTGTTAAGTAGGTTTCGAAACCTACTATATATGTTTCGAAATATACCTCACTGTTTTGCAAGTTTTGAAATATGAAATGTATGTTTTGAAATCTACTTCACTATTTTACTTGATTCGAAATCCTTTGACTTGTATTTCAAACTAATGATCTTTGGCAAAAATGATTTACATAAGTAAGAGTATACCAAAAATGTTTGTATGTCAAATATATGTTTTATATGTGTATGTATAAACTTATGCTCAAGAAAACTATTTTAGACGTTGATAACAAAACTTATGAAAGCATGTGCAATAGGCAATAATGATAAGAGAAAGTTAAAGAACACTTGCACACAAGATGTACAGTAGTTTGGCACTCCATCTAGTCCACCTTCAAGCTTACCCACTTGAAGGATTTTCAATCCCAATCACTTTCTACTAGTGTTCACCACAACAAGGGTTTTACCACGGTTCACCCTATAACCTTAAAAAGTGAATTTTTACTAGCTTAAGTCAAACCTAGCACCAAATGAGTTTTTACAGGCTTAACTCAAACCTTACACCAAGTGAGTTTTTACAGGCTTTACTCAAACCTTACAATAAGTGAGTTTTAGGCTCAACTCAAACCTTACATCAATTAAGATAAATAGAGTTTTATCTTATTACAACCCAATGAGCAATAAATGCCTTATCGGAGGATGTACAAACCTTTGTACCGGCTTAAGATGAGGAGAGCTAGAGAGGATGTAACTTCTTGCTTTAGCTTGCTTCTCCTTCTCACTTTCAATGCACAAGAATAAGATGTGTGTAGATCTTCTTGAAAGCTCAATCAAACATTTTAATCACCTCTTGTGCTTGAGTGTGTGTCTCTAGTGTGTGCTCACTTGTTCTTACTTGATCAATCTCAATCGATCACTTCTTATCTTCAAATACCTGCTATTTATACTAAAAGATAGAAATCCGATCGTTTATAGCCGTTAGAGACAAGATAGAAAAGTAGGTTTCGAAACATACATAATAGGTTTTGAAACATCACAGAAATACACTAAGGTTTTGAAATATACTCATCATGTTTCGAAACATACAACATTTCCAGCTGTACTTGCACTTAGAGACTACAATGAGTAGGAAACATAATATATTTCCCACTAACATATAATAATGGTCTTCACTTCAAATTTGAATTTGAATTTTTGCAAATCATGGAGAATGCATTAAAAAAATGTTTTGAGAAGATTTTAGATAAAAATTAAAATGCAAAGCAAAAGCATTTCGATTTTGAATAATCTACTAACAAAATGTCAGAGGTTTCGAAACATAGAATGGAGATTTCGAAACATTAAAAACTTGATTCAAAACATATGCATCTCGGATTTTTAAAATACTCTGCTTGACAGATACATAGATTTCGAAACATACTATCATGGGTTTCGAAACATATTGCTTAAACTCAAATAGGTTTCGAAACATGGTATATATATATGTGTGTGTGTTTCAAAACATACCTCTCTGAAAATGAGGTTTCGAAACATGACATATAGGTTTCGAAACATAGTTCAAAACCTGAAACAAATACTAATACGTAGATGTTTCGAAATAATATACACAGAAATCATTGAAAACTTTTTCAAAGGGGTTTCGAAACATGTATAGAAACATGACAGAGTTTCAAAATGATTTGCTTGAAAACACAATTCACAGCATGTATACATTCCACAGTAAATGTCCACATTTTCTTTTATTTATATTTTACTTTTTATTTATTTTAATACATAAATGTAAATAACAAAGTATCCCTTATTTGGATTTAATAAAAATATCTAGAAAATCAAAATCCAAAATAATAAGAAAGTAGATTTTGGGTTTTAGTACAAACTCAAGATTTTGTAATTTTACCACCTCCAAAATATATATTTTTTATTTAATAAAAAATTTATTAAAAATTATTTTAGCATTAATGGATATTAGATATCAAAATAACGGGAGATAGTTTTTCAAAATGAACATATTTTCAAAAATATGTTCTAGTTGGTCTTTTGCCTTAGAATATTTTGACCAACGATTTCAAAATTAGTTTTGAAAATCACTTTAGTAGATTTTTTTAAATCATAACACTTGATTTTGCAAATCTTCATATGAAACTATATTTTGGTTTTCATTTGAACAAAATAATACTTGATATTGAAATTGATATATGTTGAAAATCATAGCCTTAACTCATAACTTAGGGATTAAGCCAATATATATTTTTCATCATTAAAACTAATATACAAAAAGATGCAACAACAACATGAATTATAGCCATTAGTAAATCATGTTTGTACTTGAATTAATTCCTCAATTTGGATTTTGGTGTGTTAGAAAACTAAAATCAAATAATTCACAAAATAAAATCAATTTTACATAGTTTACAAAGCAAAAATTGAATCGGTTAGATTGAGTTATTTGTATAAAAAGGAGATCACAAATGAAAATAGTTTATTTTCACTACTCATGTTTGCATAAAGTGGTTGGGAGAGTAGCCATCTTATCTATATATGAATCCACGTCTCCATCTATCTCTGTCTCTCTCTATATATATATATATCTGTCATTTAATTAATTAATGTTAATGATCCCGTACGTACGTCCCTTTTCATCTGCTTAACATAACATGCCTACCAACTTGCAAAAGGGTTGGCCGGCCAATGAGCTGCCTGCCTGCTCATGAGTTTGAACTGTCATGTTTTTACAGCCGCACCATCTGCTTCATGCCTTGCCTTCCCATGAAGCAACCATACATACATATATATATATATATATTTATATTCGTACATGTTGTGGGTGGGTTTTCTTATAAAAATCAAACCTTAATTAATTAACGATATATGTTGCATTAATTCATTATCACGTTCAAGCATTAATTAAAGAGGATTTGTTTTTTTTTTCTTAAACATTAACATGGAAATTGATAATTTATTTACTTAATTATCATATTGAGTTAGATGGTACTCTTAAGATGATCGTTCTTGTACGATTTTTGGTGTTCGTGTATTTGATTATGTCAGAGGAAATAAATCATGAGTAGAGTTTTGAACCCTTATGTAGATGGATAATTAAACTCGTAATCCACTAAATTGAGATCAACGTATTAATCACCCGATCAAGTGAGCTATATGTTAAGGGGAGTTGGACAGTATTCTTTTAACTATTATATATATGGAAGTGCCAAGCATAATATATATATATATAGTACATTGAAGTGCTTATTATGATGCCACGGAATTGATGATCCCATAAATATAAGCTCTAGTGTTAATCTCAGTTAGATGGTGATGTAACAATATGTTCCACAAGAGAAATTATTGAGAAGATGAATGGGTATGTAATTAGTTGTGGACTGAACCAAAAGGGTTCTTGTCGGCACTAAGTTAAACCACCAAATATATATATATATATATATATATATTAGTAATTAATGTAGTTGGAGATGAATGAGTTTAAGTTATGTCAATAGCACAAAGTTGAGACTTCAAGATGGAAGGAAGTCATTAGTTTATCTTATCTTGATTTGGGATCACCCTCTTTGAATTAGTCTTTAAGGATACCCGAAAGGAGATGGGGCACACTGTGAAGTTGGCCTCACCTAACTATCCATTTCTAGGGCAACGTGATCCGTCACTTATTACGTTACAATGTTCCACATCTTAACTATATAACTTATTGATAATATATCAAAATTTATTGTTTAATTGATAAAACATAGTTTAATAAAATCATATCACCAATCGGTCAAATTGCATATTAACTTCCTCCTATGATGGATCTAGTCTGGGTGTAATTTTACAATGTTCTATATTCTTTTTACCGAGCAAAAAGGGAAAAAAAAGAAAGAATCGATTTGGGTCATTAATTTACTTCTGTTAATTTACTTCATTCGACACACTTGATCTTGTTTTTATATGTTTTTGACATTTTATTTTTAATTTATTTAGAGAGAAAAAAGGAAACAATCAACGACTATTTGTAAATTAATTTATTTAAGTAACGAACGTAAAAAAAGATAATAAAAAGATATTTATGAACTAGCTAGTTTGTTGCTATATATATATATATATTGGTGGAATTAGAATTTTTACAATATCAAGAAAAGAACCTTTAAGTAATTAAACTAAAGGGTAATTTATATATAGTAATGTAAAAGTTTAAAAATATCATCTCATAAGTTTGAAGTTGTCTCATACTATATGTTGCTTAGATAATTTCGTACCGTAAAAAATATGGGTTTAAGTAGAAGACCAATTATGTTACTAATAAATTACGAGATTTTTAAAGTCAATTTTCTATTTTTTTGGTTAAAAAAGAAAAGAAAAAAAGAATAGCTCAATCTAGCAATTGGAATCATGTTCCATTTTATTTGTATTCTTAAATTGTTTTTTTTTGGCTGCATTTATTAAATTGAAAATATCATCTTATTATATATATATATAAGATTTATTTAATTTTTTCCACAAGTTTAATTAGTTGAAAATTAACTAGTTTATCTTAATATAGGAAAATCAATATTTTGGCATATACAATAATTATACTATAAATTAAAAAATTATTATCTTCCTTCTTATCTTATAGCATTGGCTGTCACGAGGAACAAGATAACAAATTTTTTAATAGTATGGTACAATAGTAGAAAGGGACAAAATTGGGGTATTGTTTTGAATATTTTGTTATAAATGAATATAAAAAAAAAGATGTAAATAAATCAAAACCTTTTTCAAAGACCAATGAGAGATTACCCATCATTTCCCTTAAAGAAATAAACATATAGGAACTAAAAGAACACACATTAAGCAAGACATAGTAAACAAAAAGCTATGTACAAAAATTGTAAATTAGAAATTAGATTTTGGTACTGGAAAGTAGAAGTTAGATTTGAGGGCTTGAGACTACATATATATATATATATATATATACACACAAATTTGAGGTCAATGGATTTTGTAGGGTTGCTTGGTTGTAATGGTTAGGTTGGCAGGCTAAAATTACCCACTTTTCATGGGGGGGGGGGGGGGGGGGGTCCCTGTCAAGATATCACTTGGATGTGTTGAAACAAATTATTCAATAATAATAAAAAAAAATAATTTATCAACTTTTTGAGAAACGATTGAAGCCCGTCTCTGCTGAATCTCAATGTCTTAACAGTAACAGAAACAAAAGGATACACAAAACGAAAGGAACCAACCAAAATGATCATTAATTAATTAATATATAGAGGAAGAAAAAGAGATTGGAAAGTTTGGTGATGCCAAAATTAGAAAGGGGTGGGGGGTAAATTTGTTATTTGATTTCAAATCTCAAATTTGGAGACTGGGCAAGTCACCACCTTCCATCTTCTCCGCTTCTCTTTTCTAACACGACAGGAGTGGATAGCCAAATGCTCTCTCTCTCTCTCTCTCTACGTATATACCTTACATATATTATTACCCATTTCACATCCCTCTCTCTCTCTCTCTCTCTCTCTCTCTCCACTTGATGATAAAAACGCATCATTTCCTCCTCCTTTGCTAATTGGAACAAACGGTAAATTGGAAGAACAAACAAGCAGAGAGCAAAAGTGAGGGCCTGTCGCCCTCTGCTCTTTCTTATGTTATGCCTCCCCTCAGATCTTAGATTCTCTTCCTTTCTCTCATCTGGGTCTTCTTCTACTGTTGGTAAAATTATGCTGCTTTGCTCTACGCCACTCAATTCTGCGTTTTGATATTTTCCCCATTTTTCTAGTCAAATTCAATTCTCTTCTGGGTTTTCCAGGAATCCTTTGATCTTTTGTTGATCGCTTATTGATCTGTGAAAGATCTGATGTTTTTCTATTGATTCCAAGACTACCCATTCTCTCGCTAATCATAAAAGTCTCCAATTTTCCACTGAATTCCTTCCTGGGCTGGGTGGGGAAGGTATAGTTTTCCTTGTTTAATCTACATTATTATATCTTTATGTTGGATGCTTTGCGTGGATAATGACTAGATTCTATTTTGTCAGATAAATACAATAACTTGGGAATTGATTGATATATCCATCTGTTTCTATTCAATTGCCCATCATTCCGTAGATCTGGTTTATACTGTTTTCTTGTTGCGCACTTGGTCTTATGAAAATGGTGAATTGCTGTATCTATACATAGTTAACTTTTTCTTCTTATGCCAATTTGCATTTGGATTCTTATAATCGATGGGAATTATAAGTAGTTGGCCTAATGGTAGGTAATACACTCTGCCGTGCAGAATGGAAATGGAGCCTGGAAAACTATTCATTGGTGGGATTGCTTGGGACACAAATGAAGACCGTCTGAGAGAGTACTTCCAAACTTTTGGTGACATAGTTGAAGCTGTGATAATGAAGGATCGGAACACAGGCCGTGCTCGTGGTTTCGGGTTTGTCGTCTTTGCTGACCCTGCTGTTGCAGAGAGAGTGGTCAAGGAGAAGCACATGATAGATGGTAGAACTGTAAGTTACACATTTCAAACAACTTCTTGTGTGGAATTATTGACTTTGCTCAGAATATTGCAATAATTCTTTTGCTTACACTAGTTGAAAATTATGAGTGATGATGCCACACTAATTGAGTTTTGGAGTGCATCAGAATTAAGTCGAAAATTATGAGTGGGTGAAGTTTCCAGAGAACTGATTAACTGTTTGTTTACTTGTCATTAGGTGAAACAAAAAATTATCCATTTTATATAGATGCCAAGTGGTGAAAGCCTGCTAAGCTACTAGTAATAATTAACTGAGAACAACTCATCTGTGATGAAAACATATTGCCAAGAGAAAGCATAAGAATAATTCTGAGGAGATCAAATGAAACTATAGAGTTTTTAGTATCAAACACTATTTCTGGCAACTTCAAGTACAATTGCTGTAATTAAATAATTAATCTGAACATCAAATTTGAAGGGGATATATATGATGATAGAACATACCAAAGAGCAATATTTAGTTGGAAAATAATGGTGGCAAGTGGAATAACTTGGGTCCTCTGGGAATCAACTGGCTTGGGATGAGAATTTCTGAAAGAGCATAAGGCACACAACTAGTAAATGACTATAAATGGTGAACTGCTAATTGCATAAATATCTTTGGGAAGTATTAGCGTGGAAGGGGGAGGAATTTAAAGCAAATTCTCGTTGTAAATTTTGCTAAGGGAAGAACTTGTCTGACTAGTAACTTCATTTATGAAAATCCTGTTAGCATACGATGGGGAAGAATAATAGCAATAGATGACTTAAAACTGGTAATTTTACTTGATTTTTGAAAATCCTGTTAGCATACAATAGGGAAGAATGAAAATGACAGATGACTTAAAAACTGGTCAAAATTTTGAACTCCTGTTTTTGAAAAATTGTCATTTACATTAACTATAAAAGAAGTCTCAATCATAAATGCAATAGACTATTTTTTTTTCTTTAAATTAGCACCCAGTAGATATTCATTATCATTAGCTGGCTTTTTGTTCACAGGTTGAAGCAAAGAAAGCTGTTCCGAGGGATGATCAAAACATGATAAACAGAAACAATGGCAGCCTTCAGGTGTCACCAGGTCTTATTCGTACAAAAAAGATTTTTGTGGGAGGTTTAGCATCAACAGTCACAGAGAATGACTTCAAAAAGTATTTTGATCAGTTTGGTACAATCACGGATGTTGTGGTCATGTATGACCACATGACCCAAAGGCCTAGGGGATTTGGGTTTATCACATTTGATTCAGAAGAATCTGTAGACAAAGTGTTGCTCAAGACCTTTCATGAACTTAATGGTAAAATGGTTGAGGTTAAGCGGGCTGTCCCCAAGGAGTTATCTCCAGGGCCAAGTCGGAACCAGTTGTCCGGATATGGCTATGGCCTGAGTAGGGTTAGTAGTTTCCTGAATGCCTACACTCAGGGATATAATCCAAGCTCAGTTGGAGGATATGGAATGAGGTTGGATGGTAGATTCAATCCTGTTACAGTTGGGCGGAGTGGTTATCTTCCATTTAACTCTCCTGGTTATGGGATGGGATTAAATTTTGAGCCTGGATTAAGTCCAAGCTACAGAGGAAGCGGAAACTTCAGGTCTGCTATTGGCTATGGGCGTGGATTGAACCCTTTCCATACTAGTAGCCCAAACAGGTATAGCAGTCCTGTTGAGTATGGTGGTGGAACTGGTTCTATTTTAAGTTCAGCAACTCAGAACATGTGGGGGAATGGGACTTCTAACTATAATTCAAATTCTGCAAACTACAATGATTTTGGGGGGCCTGAAAGTGGAAATAAAGAATTTGCTGATGCTTATGGCACTATTGGAGCAATTTGGGGTTCCTCCAACATTTCTGGCCTAGTTGGAGGCATGGATCCAATGTACAGCGGTGGCAACTTAAACACGGACAATAGTTTCAGGTCACGAGTGGAGAATTACCGAAAAAACAGTGAAAGTAGTACTGTCCCAACATCATCAAGTGATGGTCTTGATGGACCTTTGGGAAACTTCTATGGAGGTGGTTCATTTTATGACAATCTTACTTGGCAGTCATCATCTCCAGAGTTGGAGAGCGCGGGTGCTTTTGGTAATGGGCATAGCAAAGTGACATCAGACATTATACCCAAAAACTCAACTGGATATATTGATGGGTATACTGTTACTAATAGAGCTAATAGAGGTATGGTGTTCTTCTTCCTTTCTGTTATTCTCTGTTCTTTGATTTTCATTTTGAAGTGTTTCTTCAGTTTCATACTTTTGGAAAAAAAGCTGAGAAAAGGGTATTCTATGTCAGTAAAACTTTGCTTATTACATGCAAATTGATTGTTTAGTCTCCTTTTCATATTGTAGAGCCATGACCATATTTACCTTAAGATCATCCAGTGGAAAACTTTGTGTACTGCGATGCCAAGATTATGTGGAGCAGTATAGTTTATTGATATTGGCACTGAATAGGGATTCCAATGCCAATGCTATATCTACTATAAATTTTATTTGTTTGAGAATGTTCTTAGAACATATGGCTTGTCTAAAAGGCTTCATCTAGTGCAACAATTGAGGATTGGAGCATACATTAGTTAATATTTTTGTTATGTGTGGTTAAAACCTAAAATATGTATAGCTTAGTTCTCTTTCATCCTCAAGAAGCTTATCCTAATTTGTTTATTTTGGGAGGGTATATGGTAAAGAAAAAGAACTGGAAACAGGGTAGATATTGGTAATAAGGTTTGAGTATTTCACTTGTTTTTTTCACGTGAAGTATGCATTCCCTTTTAGCAATTAAGTTCAAGCTACCTGACAAATAGGTCCTTGATGAAGGCAGGATGTTGGGTACTGTATGATTTATAAACTTCCACATGAAGTTTGCTTTGAAGTATTTACCATAAAATGAATGAAGAGAACCATTTTCCATGTCTTTAGTTAAGATTCGTACAAAGAAATGTACATACTAGGAATGGTTGTATTTGAGATGGATCCACTGGTATTGAGTTTGATGCATCACTTGTTACTAGACCTGAAAAAATAGGAAGAATGGAGATGGGTTGCTGTTGCATTACCAGCATTTTGTGACAACAAAAGGACTATACATATAGATACTCTTATTATTATTCTTCTAGAATGTTATACTGTATTTATTATGTGTGGTTTGGTATCATTTGCTCCAGGAATTGCTGCCTAGGATGATAATTGTATGGATTTCAGAAGTGTACCGGTGAAGGACATCAGGTGAACCATACGGACAGTGCATTCTTATACTAGTTCTGGCAAAGATTGTTCAGTTTGATAGCAAACTTAACTACAGCTGATTGGAACACCTGTTCTATAAAACTTACCTTTGAGAAAGAAGTTTAAAAGACGGTTTGGGTTTGGTGGAATCGAGCTTGGGATTTCAGTATAGGGTTTCTTTCTTAAGAATTGAGATGTAAAATCAGATTGCATGAGGTACTAAAAAACTTACTGTATCATGCATCTTTGGCGTCGGATACATAAAACGCAGAGGTTCTTTTTTCTTCTTTGTTTTTCTGTTCTTTCTGCTTTACCATCCAGCAGAGTTTGCTAGTGCCTTTGTCAAGCATGTGTGTTATTTTATTCCTTCCTTTTTCTGGGTTTTACTGTTTGCAGATTGTTTGTACTGTGTTTCTGATTTTACAGTGTGAAAACTCTCATGGGGATGCTCGTCTTTGGCCCCCCAAGAGTGAAAATGATTCATTTTTCAAACAGAGATGTTCTTTCCAAAGTTGTGCATCACTAAAGATTAATCCACAAGCCAGCCTTCAAGCTCCTTCCACACAAAAATGGAGGAGATTACCCCATTTGCATTTTGCAGTGCTTGTGTTTTCAGTATCATTCAAAATCCAGTCTTTTTTTTTTTTGCGCAACAAGAAGAAGCATCTACTTGACCCAGACAGAGCAGCCATATTATATATATTTATGAACAAGTTAATCAAATTCACATCCACAATGTGCCATGAATCAGGCAAAGTTCTCATCACAATAATACTTCAAGCTTGCACCCTATGCAATAACTAAAGCTTACAACTGTAACCACACACACACTCTCATTATTGTAGTGGAAGCCAATAAAAGCAAACTAATTATAAATAGTTAAAAGATACCTTACCTTGCCTAAACTCGCCAGGCTTGAATCCAAAGTCTTCTCATTATTTGGTTTGACAATACTGTAATACCCTCTTTCCTAGAACTGTCCGAGAAGAGGTGCTACGAGAATTAAAATAAAACTAACTGATAAATTGAAATTTGATACCATAAAAGAGTACCTCAATCAACTGAAATAAAAACTCTGAGTCAACATCAACTGAAAATCATAAATTACATCTAAGGGAAAATCTCTAAATTGAAATATAATATAAACCTAAACTGATAAAACACCAACTAATCCTAAACATCTTTTGTCTTGAGCGACTCCACGTACACACATTATAGACCATTGCTATTGGGCCCCACATCTGGTACTCTCCCGCTATGACTTGAAATGGTGAAGAGTACAAGGTAAGCTACAAAGCTCAGCAAGTAATAAGCTGGAAAGAATAACTGAAGCTGAATCGAAGAATATCGATACTGATAAGATACTAGCTGAACTTGTACTGAGTATAATCATTGACTGTTTGCATTCACAAAAATATAATGCACATAAATTGTAAACTAAATGCAAGTATGCAACTTTGGTATATGGGCCCACATAATTGTAAAAACATACCTGTCTGACCTGAATCCTCCATACATAAAAATTGTAAGCACATACTGTGGGCAATATGTCCCTAGCCCCCTGGTGGCCACCAGTTTTAGTTTTAGCTCAGTTTATGACGTGTAAGCACCTTAGGCGAATCCCACATCGTCCATGCAAAGGGGGGGAACTACGCATATAAGTGCGGAGGGTGTTCTACATAGTGAGGCGCGTTTTGGGATTAAATCTCAAAGCGACAAAATCGGGGATTGGTTGCGACCTGAACCGAACAATACGTTGTTATGTGGACTCCGACTGTTACAGAATGGTATCAGAGCCAACCCCCGAGCCTCTGAGCGCGATGGTGGGGCAAATCTCAGCGAGGACATTGAGTCTCTAAGGGGGGTGAGTGTAAGCACCTTAGGCGAATCCCACATTGGCCATGTAAAGAGGGGGAACTGGGCATATAAGTACGGAGGGTGTTCTACATAGTGACGAGCATTTTGGGATTAAATCCCAGAGCGACAAAATCGGGGATTAGTTGCGATCTGAACTAAACAATACTTGTTATGTGGACCCCAGCCGTTACACATCCGAATGAGTCAAAGGATATCTGGATGCCTCATTTCACATCTGGATTAGTCTTATAAAGCTTGTGAGTAATATCCGGATACCTCAAGTCGTATCCAAATGCGTCTAGTGCTTGTTGAGAGTAATATCCGGATGTATTGATTCATATCCGGATGAGTTCCAGTTCCTCACGATGATATTCGGATGGTTTTTCGTACATCCGGATAGCTCATATCCGGATGCCCTTTCTTCCATTCGGATAGGTCTAGTATATCCGGATGCTTCCTTTCATATCCGGATGCCTCTCTCCAAAGTTCAATTTTTCATTCGAATAATCTCTAGCTATATCCGAATGCATCAGTGAGATATCCGGATGACCATAATCATATCCGGATGTCCTAGTTTCTATCTGAATATATTCCAACATATCCGAACAACTTCTTATTTGAGCGTCAGTGTATCCAGATAAGCCTTCTTCATATCCGGATGTCTTTCATCATATCAGGATATCCTTTCTGATATTCGGATAGCTTTTCCAGAAATCTAATTGAACTTCTAGAATAGTTTAATTCAAGCTTTAATCAATATCTTCCAGTAATGAGTTTATATGCCATAATATAACAAGTTAATCAGGCCCATACCATAATTCATAATTCATAGAATCTTTGTATTCCAATATACTGAATGTCAGATTACATGGTTAGTATTTGTTATGACATGTTTAGCATTATTCAGTGAGATTACGTGCATACATTGTGGTATGACCATTTAGCATGACTTTATATGAAGCACTACATATCGTGTGCTAGCATGTATATGAGCATAGCATTGCATTATGCACGCCAGGCGGCTTGTCCACGGGAATCCCACTAGTTTCAGTTTCAATTTCAGCTCAATTTATGAGTTGCTCGCCTAGTGGCCACTAGGGGGCTAAGGGCATATTGCCCACAATATGTGCTTACAGTTTTTATCTATGCAGGATTCAGATCAGACAGGTATGTATTATCAGATTACGTAGGCCTATGAGCCAAAGTTGCATACCTGCATTTAGTTTACAGTTTATGTGCATTATATTTTTATGAATGCAAACAGACAGTGATTATACTCAGTACAAGCTCAATAAGTATTTGTCAGTATCGATATTTTTCGATTCAACTTCAATATTCTTTATAGCTTATTACTTGTTGAGCTTTGTAGCTCACCTTATACTCTTCACCATTCCAGGTCCTAATGGGGGAGTACCAGATGTGGGGCCTAGCAACAGTGGTCAGTAGTGTGTGTACGTGGAGCCGCTCAAGACTAAAGATGTCTGAGAGTTTGTTAATTTATAGTGTTTGTCAGTTTAGTATTAGTTTATATTTCAGTTGAGGGATTTTCCCTTAGACAGAGTTTTTGGTTTTCAGTTTATGTTGACTCAGAATTTTTATCTCAGTTGATTGAGATGTTTAGTTATGGTATCAGATATCAGTTTATCAGTTAGTTTTATTTTATTTCCCTGTAGCACTTCTTCTCGAGCAGTTTTAGGAGAGGGGGTGTTACTAACCATTCGAGGTACACACTGATGCTTCTGACAGGGCCATTGGTGGCGTCTTGATGTAGGATAGGCATCCAGTTGCATTTGAGAGTCGGAAGTTGAATGATGTTGAGCAGCGATACTCAGCACATGAGAAAGAGATGCTTGCTGTGGTGCACTGCTTGCAGTTGTGGCGTGTATATTTGCTGGGGATAGCATTTACAATGTGTACTGATAATGTGGCCAACACGTACTTCTCAAAATAGAAAAAGTTAACTGCCAAGCAGGCTCGTTGGTAGCAACTTTTGTCGGAATATGATTTTGTGTGGTAGCACAAGGCAGGTACTAGCAATCGGGTAGCTTCAATACTCTGTTCTTGGATCAGGTTCAAGAGTAGGCGAAGGCTGACAATCAGTATCAAAAGCTAGTTCAGCAAGTGGCGGAGGGCACAGTGCATCGCTATTGGCTTAACAACAACTTGTTGCATACAAAAGGGGACCAACTGTATGTGCCTTATGGCGCAGGTTTGCCGCAGTTGCTGATGCGTGAGACCCATGACACGGCATGGGCGGGTCATTCGGGAACAACAAGGATGAAGGCATTGCTTGCACGCAGCTATTACTGACCCAAGATGTATGGTGACATAGAGGCCTATCTCAAGACCTGCATGGTGTGCCAGCAGACAAGACTGAGAGAAGAAGTGAAGCAGGCTTGCTGCAGCTTTTTTCAGTCCCTAAACGATCGTGGGTGTCGATTTCTATGGACTTCATAATAGGCTTTCCCAAGGTGGATGGGAAGGATATGATTATGGTGGTGGTTGATCGGTTCTCAAAGTATGCAGTGTTTGTGGCTACACAGAAAGCATCCAAGATCGAGATCATTGTTGAGCTTTTCTTCAAGCATGTGGTCAAGTATTTTGGGTTGCCAGAATATGTGGTCAGTAACCGAGATGCAAGATTTACAGGCAGATTCTGGACTTCGTTATTCAACATGATGGGATCAGAGTTGAAATTCTCAATAGCAAACCATCCTCAAACTGATGGTCAGACTGAAAGAGTGAATGCATTGTTGGAAGAATATCTTAGACATTATGCAACAAGTCAGAGAAATTGGGTGAGTCTTCTAGATGTTGCTCAATTCTGCTATAATTTGCATAAATCTTCTTCTACGGGATAAAGTCTATTTGAGTTGGAAATGGGCTAGCAGCCCTTGACACCGCATGAAATGGCCAGAACAGATGCAGCGAGTCGGTGTCCAGCTGCATATCGGTTTGCCAAGGAGAGGCAGGACATGCTTGAGGAAGCATAAGACAGCTTAAACAATGCTGCTAGACGCATGAAGAAGTATACGGATCAAGGGAGACGACCCTTAAAGTTTGTTGTAAAGGATAAGGTGTGGCTGAAACTTACTCCCTAGATTTGGAAGCAAATCACTAAGGGTGCGTTTGATTGCAAGAGTGAAATTTGAGTGAAAAAAAAATGAATTCTAGGGAATTGAATTGCAAGGAAAATGAATTCCTGGAGATTGGAAGTTTAAGCTGTTTGATTAGTATAATTTTCTACCTGAAAAATGATGTTATTTTCTATCTTTTGGTGTTTGATTGATAATATTTTCCATAGAATTTGGTCATTTTCCTGGTATTTCGTGTTTGATAGGCATTATTTTTCATTAAAAATGACACATTTTCCATGGAATTCAATGGTGAAAATGTATTGAAAAATATTAAATCTTATACAAAAAAATTAAAATAATAACATATTTTACATTAATTAAATTATTTTCTCAAAGAAATAAAACTACAAAATTAAAATTGTTTTTCTTAAACCAAGCAGTCAAGAAAAGCAAGAAAATCGCCAAACAGTCAAGGTAAGTTGCTGCGTGCTTTCAATTGCCAAGAAAATTCCATCTCCTCCCCCCCAAGGAATTTGATTTCCATGATTTGAAGGAAAATCCCCTCACGTGACCATTAGTGGGAAAATGAATTCCCTGGAAAAAAATAGTTGTCAAACAATGCACAAGATGGAAATTGGGTGGAAAATTTGTCTTTTCCTTGGAAAAAGTTGGTTATCAAATGCGGCCTAATAAGAAGGTGCATTGTGGGTTGATTCCAAGGTATGATGATCCTTTTGAGATGGCACAGCGAGTTGGTGTTGTGGCGTATAAATTACTACTACCCGAAAGACTCAAAATACATCCAACTTTTCATGTGAGTTTTCTGAAACCTTACTGTAAGGACAACACTCCTGGTCGGGTACAAGCCAAGAAGGCCCCTCCAACTATCCGGGTGCAACATGATCGAGAGATTGAGGCAATCCTAGACCATCGCACATTGGAGGCAAGCAAAAAGAATAAGCGTGTACAATACTTAGTAAGATGGAAGGGAACTCCAGTGGGGGAAGAAAGTTAGGAGAGAGATACAACCTTATGGCAGTTTGAAGACGTCATATAGTAGTACTTGTCTTCACTTCCGACGAGGGCGTTGGAACCTTCTGGTGGGGGTGGTCTGTAATGTCTTTGACAAGCTCACCGGAATTTACCCGACTCCGGTGAAGTATTATGGCACGAGGGTGGCGTGTCATGGCGGGTGATGGGCGAGTGGCAGGCTCAAGTGTTGGATAACACAGGGCTGCCGTGCCATGGTGGCAACAAGTAGGCATGTTGATGCAGCAGTGTGCTGCAGAATAGGCCTTGTGGCTGGGACCCCTGCACACAAGGTAACAGTTGGCATAGCTAGCGCGCACAGATGGGGTTAGACCTGATGGTGTGGTGCGGATGCCACGGGGTAGCCATGTAGGCCGAAGGATGGGGGTACGCTGGCAAGCTTTGTGGGCTAAGTTGTGCGAGACACGGGGACGATCCATGCGCCTTGGCAAGAGGCAAGGCCAACAATCGGGAGCGGTTGCAGTAACGTGGGGACGTGACCCGAGCAATCTCGTAATGTGCGGAGCATGTCCTCACAAGTCGCGCCCACGAGGGCCATGCGTGGCCACGCGGGGCCATGCATGGGCAGAGTGGCCGAGGCAGTTGCGATAGGTGTCAGCCAGACAGGCCATGCAGCCCACAGACGGTTGCTGGACGTGGTGCATGTAGCCCTATAGTTCAGTAGTAACAGTTATGGGGCATAACCGCTTGTATTTTCTATAGCCTATATATATGTGGCTTTGTGGGCGTTTTTGGTAGCTTGTTAGAGAGAGCATAGCCCAAGCCATTTTCCTTTGTATTCTTTGATTGAATAAAAGGTTGAGATTTTTCCCGTATTCTTTGTGTGTGCTTTCCTTTGTTTGGTGAGTTAACCCTGGAGGGTTGTTGGCTGATCTAAGTGGGTGAACTTGGAGCCATCACAAGGTTCTTAATTGGAATCTAGGGCTAGTCTTGTGACAAGTACCTTGCCTGAACTGGCCAAGCTTGAATCCAGAGCCTTCTCATTATTTGGTTTAACTTTTGTCTTTAGTATTGAGTGCAAGTTTGTTGTAAATTATATTATTGAGTTTCAGAAAGACTTTAAGGGGCATTAGCTTGAATCTTGATCATTCCCATGCCTTTTTATCTTTAATTAGGTTGAGATTGAGGCAATCATTATTACATTAGATGCTGATGATACTTGTTTATTGGTATAAAACAATTAAGGAATGCTTAAAGAAACTCAGGAAATGGGAAGGCGTAGATAATATTAATATGAGCTAATTGGAATGGTCAAAGGAAGGTTGAATGACATATGATGGAATAATTTGATTGTAATAGTTTAATTGTTGATTTTTCATCTAAAAATGTTAGAAGAGTAAATTTAAAGTGAAATATTGTGAATTTTAAACTATTATTATAAAATTTTTGAATATTTTTATATAGTAAAATAAATTTATTCCTATTTATTACATGTAATTTTATTTTTAAATATAAGGCCCCTAACATCACAGGCCAGCCTTGCTTAGACGACCAATGCAAGAGAGTCTCTCGAAGACTCTCCCTTGCCGAGAAGACTCTAACAAGTCTCTTAGCCTAGTCTTTTGTCTCTTTTTGTTTATTTTAATTTTTTTATTTATTATTATTATTTTTTTATTTTTTTTTTTGTTATTATGCAAATCACCATCCCTCATTGACAACCAAACACCATTATGCCCATTAACCCCGAAGCCACTCGAACATTGAGCTACGTTTGTCAACATATCCGAGTGATGGAATCTGGAGTGCACAGAGAGAATAGGGTACGAGTAATTAAGCTTGCTTTATTAAGTGGATTCTTAATAATTATCATGCGATATGATTGCAGCAAACAGTACGTAGTATAGTGGGGTGGGAGGTAGGGAACAAGATGATATTTCAGTATTATCTATATTGGGCACCAAATAAGTCGATGAAAAGGACTTATTCATAAGAAAGAAATAGGGGAACTCGTAGCACCCAAAGATAGATCGAAAGAACCAACATTGCCATCATTTTTGTTGGATATATTCCTCGAGAACTCTTGCATTCTAAAACGTACAAGTCCTATCAATTAATCAGTTAACCCGGGCCAAGCTGAGATTAGCCTAAAACCTTCAAGTGTCCTTAAATTTCTTCTTCCACTTATAAAAACCTTAAAACCCTAAACAAAATATTACAAACCTAGTGTAATTGTAATACTCGAGAATTATTTGAAGTTATAAATGGTATTTGTTGAAGGGTATAAAAGGAATTTTTGAAATACTGAAGCTGTAGGGTACACTATTGCTGTTTTAAGAGACTGAATCAGTCGGAGGGAGTACCTCGGACCCTAGAAGATTAAGGAAAATGGTATAATAAGGACAAGTAATACAAGTTATGATTTTAGGAATCAAAAGAAGTGGATTTGGGAACAATTTTTGGTACAGCTGTCGACCGGGTTGAGAAAATCGAATCGACGCAGGGATCATCCGAAAAGTCAACGAAGCGTGTTAAGGACCAATATTTTGTGTATAGAACAACCCTTAAGTGATTTCGGATTGAAACAAATGGATTTAAGGTCAAAACGATCAACCAGGCCTAAGTGCAATTTTCTAATTTTGCCCGAGAGAGGTCAAAACGATAGTTTTTCGAAAAGTCAAAGGATGAAATGAAGAGTACTAATCATGTGGGCCTTAGTGGTGTTGTTAGAAAGATCAAGGGCTCAATGGAAAGGGCAGAAATGCCATTGAAAGAAACTAGGGGGTTGAAAATGCAATTTAGCAAAAATGGGCAGTGTGAATGTGAAGGAAGATGGCCGCCTCAAATCCACGCACATGGAGGCCAAATCAGGCGATGGGACGGCCGAGGGAGGTTCGAGGGAGGTCGTATACGGCGGTAGGATGCTTCGGCACCAAGTTGTGACCGTTGATTGGCCGTGAGATGGCCGATTTTTGGGTATAAAAGAGGCCGATGGTTTCGATGATTTTGGCAATAAATCAGTCATCTTTTTGGATGATTTTGGGAGCTTTGATACAAGGCTATTGGTGCTTGCATCAAGGGGAAGATTTTGGGAGGTTTTGGGAGCATTTTCATCAAGTGTAGAGGCTGATTGGAGCTCGGCCGGAGACGGGTGGCGAACCGCCTAGGGCCAACCTGCAACTCGCTATTCGAGGCATTTTTCAGTGGCCTTTTGGCCTGAAAGATATGCCAAAGTGATCAATTCATCAAGGGCTTCAAGGGGGTGTCTTCATTTTAGCTATCGGAGCATCCGTCGGAGGCCGAAAAAACGAGGAAGATAGTGGCACGTGGATAATGGATTTTTTAGTATTTTTCTTCCAGAATTTTTATTGAATTATTTTAGGATTTATTGTTTGGAAGATTTGGAAAAATGTTTGAGGAGATAATTATTTTGGAATTATCGAGGTAAAAATTGGGAGAAAAATAGAGGAAATTAAGGAAAAATTTGGGAAAAATGGATTTTAACGATTTCTTAATTAAATATGGTGTTTAGGGAATATTGTGGCTCGAGGTTGAGTATAAGTGCAAGAGTTTGTGATTTGGCACGCAAATCGAGGCAGTGCACAAGGATCGAGGCAATCCAAATATGTTCGAGGTGAGTGGTCTGATTCCAGTTTTACCCTTATTTGGAAGTGTCTTGGTGTACGTGTAGTGAGTTCAGGTGAGCAGTTTTACCCTCCCAAGCTTAGGTTATATGTGATTGAACCAGTTCAAGTAAGTGGTTATACCTTCTAAAACTCAGGATGTTATGCTTATGTGTTTTAGTTATGTACTTTATGCATTGTATGTATATTGAACATGTGGTATATTGCATTAATTGGTTTTACTTACAAAAGAATCGGTGCATGGCGTGTGATTTTTATATCATCGGGTCATTGGTTTTCTTGTCGGTGTTATGTCCTTGGGGAATGGGATGGGGTCTTCTTGAGAATGGGACAAGGTTAATCCAGGTGAACGAGTGACACAGTAGGGCACTCAAGGATTAAGTATGTCACAGCAAGGTCAACCCCAACGGTGTGTGGAATGGATTTTCCACAGAAGGTTGAGTATGTTAGAGAGATTTCTCAAGTTAGACGTGTTACATGTTGTCGTTTTGTTTGTATATGCCATGCTCGTATGTCTTTCATGCATTATGTAAACTGTTCATGCCATCACTTAGATGTTTTATCATCTAATCTGGATTATGCCCCTGGAACATTCAACGTTCTAGCCAGGGACTGTTGCGAGGGCGAGGACGAGGCCAGTTGAGAGCCAATGGCATTTAGTTTGATAGTCATTGTATCTTTCTGGAGGCTTTAGTATGTAATTCGATTTATGTATGAACAGTAGTATGATAATGTTGTTATCATTTGGTAGATTTGTAATAAGTGTTTCGGTGTAGAAACACCTTGTATGAACTTGTGGTAGGCTATGATATTTTTGTGTTAATGTATCCGCTGCGTTATAATATGTCTCGTTTAGTTGTTAAGATTATTGATCTTGTTAGTTAAACGGGCAAGACTAGGGTTCTCGGAATTCGTTATCTGCATGTGAAGATTGTTCTTGAAATCACAGCGCGTGATGAATTTGAAAAAAAAAAAAAGATTCCCGAGAATACCCTTATAGTGATACGTTTGGCGAGGCGGGGTGTTACAATAACTAAGGCCAAGTGGGACATTATTGTTTTGTTTTGATTTGGGCCAAAATGGATTTTGTTGGCAGAAGGTTTTTAATGGTTTTTAGTTTTGTCTTATATATGTTTGTTTGGTACAAGGGTTTGGCTGTCTTGGTGTTTTTTTCTTTCTTTCTTTTTTAGTCTAAGGTTTTATATTTCAGTGTATTTGTTCTCAATGAGTTGTTAATGTAGGCTAGCAATATATGCATATATTATCACTCAAATATAATAATAAATTTATTTATTGAGAATAATGTTGTTTTCAAGCTTCGTAGAAATATCTGTAAGAAAGAAAATGCTCAGAGGGTGCATGGCAGTCTTTGTGCGAATACTCTAATACATAAATCAGTAAATAGAATTTGCTGAAGATTTGAATACAATATTAAAATCAATATAAGAGACGTATCTTTTTTGAAATGAGAGATTATCTATTTATAGAGAAGCATGAAATTTGTGATAAACATCTTTATAGTATTCTAAGATCAACTAGGATCAGGACTTTTGTTGATCATGCTTGTTAAGCTCAAACGTAAGTAAATATAATTTTGATGATAACAAAAATATTTTTATAAATGTATTTTTTATTCATGTAAAATATAAATTTATTTTGAATTAAAAGTGGATACAAAGAATAAATTTATTTTGAATTAAAGGTAGATTGTCTTTAAACATGTTTTCTTGTTTTGATCATTTGTGTCTCAAAAGTTTATATTTATTTTTTTTATATCTCGATAAATGCATTTCTTACTCATGCATAAAGTAAATTTATTTTAAATTAAAGGAGAATTATTTTTAGACATGTTTTCTCTTACTCATGCAAAAAGTAAATTTATTTTTAATTAAAAGAGAATTATTTTTAGACATGTTTTCTTGTTTTAATCATTTATGTTTCAAAAATTTATATTTGAATTTTCAAATCTTAAATTAAAGGAGAATTATTTTTAGACATATTTTCTCTTACTCATGCAAAAAAGTAAATTTATTTTGAATTAAAAGACAATTGCTTTTAGACATATTTTCTTGTTTTAATCATTTATGTCTTAAAATTTTATATTTGAATTTTTAAATCTTGATTTCTCATGCAAAAAATAAATTTATTTTGAATTAAAGGTGAGACATGCTTTCTTATTGTTTGAGAAAGTCTAAATATTTTTTTAATTTCAAATTTCATATTAACATTTTTCTTTAATGACTAGTGTGTTTGGAAGATGTATGTATATAGGGTAAGTATGGAGGTTCAAAGTGTAGAACAAACTTGATAGAGTATTCAAACAAGAGTGAGAAGGTTCGAAGTGCTGGAAGTGTGTTGGCTGGTGGAATTTTCAACTGTTAGTGACTTATTTGTAATTGTCTCTGGTTGTAAATTTGTTATTTTTACTCACTTGTTGTGTGAGGGGATTGTATTTGCTAGTAGTGTGCTAGTGGTTCTTACTTAGGCAAGAGATTGTATGTTGGTTTTAACTCTAATTAAAAACTAGTGTTGGTTCTAGCTCCAATTAAAAGCTAGTGTTGTTTCTCCCTAGTAAAATCTCAAGCTAAGTCATAAGAGAAAGGATTAGGCTCTTTAGAGTGGAACCTCTATAAATTTTTCTTATTTCTTGTGGTTGTATGATTTTATTGTTATTAATTTTACTGCAATCATCATATATTAAGATCACAAATTTAAGAGTTTTCAAAGGAGTTAAAATTATTAATTTCTTTAAAAAACCCAATTCACCCCCATCTTGGGTATTTTTCTGGGCAACAATACCTATTCTTTACAGAATTCTTAGAGAGATTTTCAAATATCAAAATTTATCATATTCATGCTTTATTATGGACTTCTCTGAAGGGTTTGTATGCTAGTTTTTGAGAGACCAGAGTCTTTCCAGGACCACTTACGGTCTTTGGGAGACCTAGTCTCTTTGAGCGAGATCATGTTTTCAAGACACGATTCAATCTCCTAGAAATTCTTATGGGTTTCGTTTAGATTTACTTTGTTTGGGCATTTTACTTTTTATTGGGCTTTTATTTACAACACATCAGTGTGTGTATATATATTTTTGTCCTTATATATATTATAAAAGTAGAAGAATAATAGTTTGAGTCTTTTAAGACACGAATGGCATGCATAGAAAAAAGAAGATTAACATGACTTTTATAAGTAATTGCCAATCTAAATAGAATTTTATGGCAAAGTGAAGGTGTTTTTCACTTGAGTAAGTGAAATAAAGAGGGTTCTAGAACACAAGGTTTTTCTACAAGAGAAATATATATGATGATAAAGAAGAAGATGATTATATAAGCTATATATATAGCATATAGTGTGCATGGATGCATGTCTCATTTGTGAAGTAGTCTAAAGTCATATATAAGCCCTTCACCTTTTATCATTTAACCACTTAGCCTCCTCAACTTTTAATTTAAACCTATTAAACACTCTAACTTCTAATTTAAGACCCATAAGCTCTCTCACAGTCCAGTCAACTCACGCGTGAAGTAAACTCTTACTGTTTGCGTGTGAAGTAAACTCTTATAGTTTAAATTTAGTTTAAATTATTACTGATCGCTCTATTTGCTATAATTTTCTTATAGTTTAAATTTAGTTTAAATTCTTACTATTTGCTCGGTTTGTTGTGATTTTCTTGCTGCTCACTATAATTTTATACTTCTTATTTTTTACTTATTATTTTCTTACTGTTTACTGTAATTTTGATTTTTTAAAATACCAATATTTAAAAAATGTAAGTGTTATATCCTTTCAAGTCAAGTGTAAAATCAATCCCCTGTTATATTATAAACGTGAAGATCAACTTATTCATATTAGATTATATAATAAAAAAAAATCAATCCCCTATTACATTATTTCATAATCAAATATTCATTCATCCTGCAATAAAGTCAAGATTGGAAGTACCAGGATTGAAAGTCAAATTAAAGAAAATCAATCCATTCATAATCAAAAATCAATCCCCTGTTGCATTAAACAAATGTTTGCATTAAAACAAAATTAATTTTGTTACTTCAGTATCAAGATTGGAAGTAAAATTGAAGCAAATTAAACAAATGTTTACATTAAAACAAAATTAATTTTGCTATTGAGCTCCAGTTTGTTGCTGTCATCTTCACAATTTGTTAACCTTTTGCTGTTGAAGTTGACTGGTTGTTATTGCATTCTTTCATTTCCATTTCAGCCCTGGTGGTTTAAAGCCAAGATCCCCTGTGACAATTGCTGAGCTCTTTATCTTCCTTGGGTCATGTATGAGTTTGGGGGTGGTATTTAATGACTGTAACAAATAAGTACAAAATTCAATAAAATAGAAGAATTACAAAAATTTGCAAATAATAATATATTTGATATACGTAAATAATATACCTGATATGTCATGACCCCAATAGCTTTGTTGTACAAGACTCCCATTCTGCTCATCACATTTTGTCGCTTGGCTTGCAAAGATATTGTTAGTGCTACATACGACCTTTTACCAACATCAATTCCATGTCCCATGCCAGTTGAACTTGTATTGCATTGATTGATAGTACTCATGTTTCTCAACTAATGTACACAGATATGTAAAATAAAGACAATAAATGATAGATAAATAAAGACAATAAATGATAGATAAATGTAATTAGATTTCAATTAAATTTGTTAATCAAAACTTTACCTCATGATTACTCGAACTTGCTCTGCACCTCTTCTTATTATGGCCAAATTGCTTGTAGTTGGAGCACCTCATTGTTAAACTCATTTTGGGATATTTACCAATTTTACGTTGGGATTCTTCTCTGTCTTTCTTTCTCTTAAGCCTTGGTCTACCTAGTTGTTTCCTAACTTGAGGTGGTTGAATAGTTGGATTTTGTGAATCTAGCCACAATTTAATTCCTCTCACTGGTTCCAAAAAAAAGCTATATGCCTTCAGGTAAGTCTCATTTCTATACCACTTTGCAATGTAGTCTTCAAGATTCAGTTATCTATGAAACAAAGCACATACAACATGTTGGCAAGGTATCCCTTTCGGCATCCAGCTCCTGCAAGTACATGTCATGTTCTTAAGATCTACATTATGTCCATACTCCCCTTTCAACACCTCAAACCCATTGTCTCCATTCCACCGAATGTGACACTTCATTGCTAAGATCTTGTTCGCCTCCAACTTCTCCATTGCATGAGGTGAAATGTCTAATATCCATGTTTCTACAAATTATCTCATGGTTGCAATCATTTCCATCACCTATACCCTGATTTCTTCTAACATTATATGAATTGACTTCATTCTAGCATTAAGAATCCAACCATTGAAAACCTCATTCATGTTTCCTTTGTCAACTGCTCAAATGGTGCTCATGCAACCTCCCAAAATTTCTTCCTCTTGTCCTCACCTCTCTATTTCTTAACCCAATTCAACCATGTGTCTAGCACACATTCTATGCTCTACATTAGGCAACTCGTCAACAATAGCAGAATCCAAACCCTTTTGCATATCTATGACCATTGTCCAGCTAGCACCTGTTTCCATACCAAGGTCCATCTTGACTGTAGAGATAAACCACTTCCAGTTTTTCTTATTTTCTATATCCACAGCCCCCCACGTTACTGGAAACATTTGATTATTATCGTCCTTTGATACACAACATAAAAGTTGACCCTTACATGGACCCATGAGAAAGCATCCATCGAATCCCAAAATCGGTCTACACCCAGCCTTATATCCTTTCTTAATAGCATCAAAACAAACATAAAATCTTTTGAACTGTTGCACGCAATCTTCATCCCTTTTTACTTTAACAAAACATGTCGTACTAGGATTGGATCTCTTAATTTCATCTGCATAGTCATGTAGCCTACCATATTCAACTCTGTAGTCACCTATCATACTTGCAATCACCTTATTCTTTGCTCTTCTACACACTGTTTTTCCCACAAACATATTCAAAGACTCTCTACAGAGTTGTTGTATTTCTCTAATCTTTATCTCAGGTTGAGACAAAATCCTCTCCCTGAAATGCCTAGCAATAAACTTTGAATTACATAACCTATTCCTATTGCTTTTATAGCACTTATGTACAGAGTTGTAAGTCTTGATAATGAATTTGTTTGATTTTCTATCTAAACTACCAAATAATAGCCATGGGCATCCTTCCTTATACTTCACCCTGACCCTTTTCCTCTCATTAGGTCTAATGGTTAGCTTTACTCCCCTTACCATAGCATACTTGGACACAACCTCTCTGAACTCATCTACACTATTAAATATCATACTCAACTCCCAGTATGGAAATTTTGAGTTCAGATCATAGCAAAAATTTCTATGTTTTTGTCCTCTTCCTTAACTGGCCTCAACCTCATCCTCATGTTCTTTGGCAATACCCCCCTACTATTAGGATTAGAGCTATTCTCAAAAGGCTCATCACCTCCAACTACACCCTGAGATGTACCAGGCATAACAAGTTCCCCATGGAACCCCGCATCATTACCTACTTCCCCTAATGATAGTTCCCCTTCTTGTGTAGAACGAACACTCTTTTTGTCATTCCTCAACCTTTCTCTTGCTATCCTAACCTCATCATCAACATCAGTAAATATAAACTATCCA
Organism: Diospyros lotus; assembly: GCF_014633365.1. Taxonomy (NCBI): domain Eukaryota; kingdom Viridiplantae; phylum Streptophyta; class Magnoliopsida; order Ericales; family Ebenaceae; genus Diospyros; species Diospyros lotus. The sequence continues at coordinate 28,904,769 of NC_068339.1, read as the reverse complement.
CCAACATCTTCTTCTGGTGGGTCAATACTTTTCTCACTATTGCTCTCGCTAGTGTCAGTACTACTATCATCAGTGCTTTCCCCCAAACCCTGCAATTCGAAATCTCCCACCCCACTTCCCTTATTTCTTAAAGGGTTAACCTCACTATCTATATGCTGAACAAACACATCCATAATATCATCGTTCCCAATTACCGCACAGAAACTAAGCACATTTTGATCTCCTTCAATTAAAGTGTAATGCAGGACATCAACATCTTTTACCTATCTATAGTAAATGGCCATGTGATTGGTGTAACCCAACTCCTTGACACGTGTATTTAATTCAATAAATGACAATAAATCTGGATCAACAATGTCTTCAGTTTGAAGGCCCCCAACATACCTCTTTACCCCATTATCAATTACAAAATTTCCCCCATGATTCCACCTTAACATCACAACTTTTTCAGCCATGTGCAAATCAAATTTCCCTAAATAATATAATAAACAAAAATAAATTCAATTACCGACCAACATCAAATTTAATAGAATCTATTCAATTATTACTCAAAACCGTGAACCATGACAACAAATTAAGAAATTCATTTCAATTCCAAAAATATTTTAATTTCCAAAATAAACCCCTAAAATTCATCAACAGAATGAACCCATAGTGAACATTAACAAAATTCAAATTTTCATTTCCAAAATGAACCCCTAAAACTCACTTCCAAGCAAATTCACATACACCACAGTGAACATCAACAAAATGAACCCTAACATTCATATAGACAAGTAGTAAATGTTAGCTCATTTTGTAGCAAATTGAAACACAAAGGCACCTCACCGGAGATAAATAGCAACGACGAAAGCAAGAGCGACAACGAGATCAGCGATGGCGAGATATTGAAGGCGACATTGAGACCAAGAGCGAGATACCAATGGAGAGACCGACATCGACGATGACATAAGGGTATCGACGGAGAGACCGAGATCGAGACCCACGGTGACGGAGAGATCGAGATCGATCGAGACACACGGCAACAAGAAGATCTCGACGGCGAGATATCGACGCATAGACCAGGATAGATATTGAGATCGACAGCGACAACAAGATCTGGATGGAGACAGCGTGCTCGACAGCCAGATCAAAGGCGTGGGCGAGATCGACGGCGTTTGCAAGAGCCATAAAGAGCACAAGCAAGAGCAACACCAAGGCAAGAGTTCTGTTTAGGGTGTTTAGGAAAAAGGGTTTTACTTTTGTGACAGAAATGAGGGCGTGTATTGCACGCAGATAGATTGTTGGTCTTGAGTGTTTAAGAGGTTCTTAATTAAAAGTTGAGGGACCTAATAGGTCCTTCTCAAGTTGAGGGGGCTAAGTGATTAAATGAGAAAAGGTGAGGGGGCTATATATGACTTCAGCCTCAGTCTCCTAGAAATTCTTATTGGTTTCGTTTAGATTTACTTTTTGTTTGGGCATTTTACTTTTTATTGGGCTTTTATTTATAATACATCAGTGTGTATATATATTTTTGTCCTTATATATATTATAAAAGTAGAAGAATATTTGTTTGAGTCTTTTAAGACACGAATGGCATGCATAGAAAAAAGAAGATTAACATGACTTTTATAAGTAATTGCCAATCTAAATAGAATTTTATGGCAAAGTGAAAGTGTTTTTCACTTGAGTAAGTGAAATAAAGAGGGTTCTAGAACACAAGGTTTTTCTACAAGAGAAATATATATGATGATAAAGAAGAAGATGATTATATAAGCTATATATATATATATATATAGCATATAGCATGCATGGATGCATGTCTCATTTGTGAAGTACCTTCTTTTGATTGTCCTGATATCTTTTGCCCCATTTTGTGCAAGTAAAAACTAAAAAGCTATAAACTATATGCATGTTTACATACAAAGATGGTGAAAAGAGGAGAGGAGAAGAGAAGAGAAGACATCAATCCCATCCCAACTTTTCCTCCACCTGCTTTTACTGACTCTTTCCAAAAGCGCTTGAAGCTGCAAACATCTTTCCTTTTTGTCCTATTTTTCCCTGTACTATACTTTGTCTTCGTATATCTTTATATCTAATTTAGAGGCTCTTTGGCTACGTTTTACCATTTGCTTAGGCTTCTTTCAAAGAGTTTTTAAATTTTCTCTAATTAAAATTTTTAAACTATAATATTTTAAATTGAAAGAGTACTACTTTATTAATTGTAAAATTATATGTTTGATAAAAGAAAAGGTTATAAGTTGAGAGAAATTGTCAAATGACCAATATATATATACACCAATGCTTTGTGAAAATAAATTCATTAAAAAGCAATTATAATAAGAAAATATAATTAGTTATACTTTATAACAAAAAGTATGACATATATTATGATTTAAATCTATGCCTAATTAAATCCATTGCCGATGGTTTAGGTCATGAATTGAACCAAATATTCTAACATTGATGGGTTATAGAACTTTGGAAGCTATTGCCAAGGTGACATAGGGGTCCCTACAATCTAAAATTCAAGAAGAGAGAGAGAGAGAGATTGTTGTTATTTCTTTTTCATTATTTGGTGACTGACGTCGATGATGAATAACTTAGCTTGAGGATGGCGAGAACTAAATGGTGGAAGGCAATGGAGAAGACTTCCAATGAGATTGGGGACTTTGAGTAGTGAAAATTTGAAATTTGTTTGAGAGTATTAATTTTGGTGTTTCATTCATGAAAGGGTGTTTTTCTCATTTCAGTACTTAAAAATATGGGACACTGTGGAAATATATGTAAATGATTTTGATTATCTAATTAATCATAGTAATATTTTATTTTTTTTTACCTATAATTTTTCCTAATTTTAGTTTTTCATATTAAACTTTTGTGTTTGTTTGTATATTTGATGATAATTTGTTTTTATCATAAATTCATATATATATAGTTGGATAGAATTATATAGTTGAAAAACACTTGAAGCATTCCAAACTATGCAGACATGCATGCATATAAATTAAATTAATAATCAATCCATTCTTCATAATAATAATTTAAATAAACTAAAATTTGTGTTTTCAATTGTGGATGGGATAAATATATAAATAGTTAATTAAATTCTTCTTCTTGTTTGGGGTCGGTTAATTTCTCAATTGTCGATGCTTAATTAATAATTAGGTGATATAATGATGAAGGCGGATCGATCTAATTCCTCCCGTCCGATATGTGCAAGCCCAAGCCGTGTTATGTCGTGTCGTGTCATGTCAAGTCAAGCAGTAATTAATTAATAATGCAAAAGAAATAGCACGCCTGCAAAAAAGCAGCAATATCATTCCAACTTCCAAGTTGGTCATCCCAAGAAAACAAAGAAATTTAACCACTAAACTGTGGTCCACAAGAACAGCTAGGGTTATTATATCATATCATGGCTCGTGCATCTGGCACGTAGGGTCCATATATATTTATATGGATGTGATCGCATACGTGTTCTATTTTTTACTTAGATTTTGTTGTACCACATGTAATAAAATAAATTTTTAAAAATGAGAAAGATTAAAAAAAAGTTGGTAGAATAATCTTGATATGATACAAGTAGTAAAGGAGGCCTACATCAACTGATAAATGAAAAATATATTGGAATGTTGTTCTCTGAACTTTCAAATTTTTTGTTCGAGTTTTGATCAAGAGATAATTCAGTAGATAAAAAATAATTTTAAAAAATGAAAAATATTTGTCGTTCTCACATTTACAGTTGTGTTAAGGGTCAAAACTTGCCTACTAGATTCTTTGATTTACCTCTCTTACTGAAATCGTGAATCGAACAGCGGAAACGCTCGTGATGATACGTTAATAAAAAAATTAATAATAATAATAAATACGTTATAAAAGATATAATCATAAATAAATATGAATGGTAACATTTGCGTTATTATTATTTTTAATCATAAAATTAAAACATAATACGTTGTAAATGTGATAAATTTCAATAAAAATAAAATAAAACTTCTAAAAAGCTTTCCCTTTTCTCCTCCATTGTCACTTCTGGGTGGCCCATATAAATCCAAAGTTCTCACTCAACGTGGGGAGGTAGAGAAGGGTTTAATTAAAAAGAGCAGTAGAGATCAAATTGAGAGAGAGAGACAGAGAGAGATGGAGACTTTTCCGATCATTGACATGCAGAAGCTTAATGGTGAAGAGAGAGCAGCAATCATGGAGGAGGTAAAAGACGCTTGTGAGAAGTGGGGCTTCTTTGAGGTAATTAAGCATTAATTTAACTGCATTTGTTTCTTAATTTCTTTTTACTTGCGTATATAGATTCTAGAGTATATATATATATATATATAGCTTGGGCACAGAACGTGGAGTTGTTTAATTTAGTGAGTTATAACTTTTGGATGAAGTTGGTGAACCATGGAATATCCCACGAGCTGATGGACAAAGTGGAGAGGCGAACAAAGGAACACTACAGCAAGTTCATGGAACAAAGGTTCAAGGATATGGTGGCCAGCAAGGGCCTTGAGCCAGAAACCCTAGTTCACTCTGCACAACAACTAATCAACCATCTGGACTGGGAAAGCACCTTCTTCTTGCGCCATCTTCCTCTTTCTAACGTCTCAGAAATCCCCGATCTTGAACAAGATTACAGGTTCATTATCAATTAATAAATATTTAAACCATATCTTTAATTAATTTCTTCCAAAGATGCATCTTTCCCATTCTTTCGTTTGAAAAAAATTCGTAAGAGACACTCAATTACTGTATAATTAATTTGATACTGATTGATTGTACGGGACTTAAAGAAGATAAATTAAGATTATGGTTTAAAATAGCTGAAAATCTAAAAATTCACATAACCAACCTCATGTAACTAGATAAAAACTTGATGTGTTGTCTATCTGTTTCTAGTTATTGTTATATGTTCACGAGTGGTAATCGCAGGGAGGCAATGAAGGAATTTGCAGGAGAAATAGAGAAGCTTGCGGAGAAACTTCTGGACTTGTTGTGCGAGAATCTTGGGCTGGAGAATGGGTATCTGAAGAAGGCTTTCCATGGGTCCGATGGCCCTACCTTTGGGACTAAGGTCAGCAACTACCCTCCATGCCCTCACCCGGAACTCATAAAGGGCCTCCGAGCTCACACAGACGCCGGCGGCATCATCTTACTCTTCCAAGACCACAAGGTCTGTGGACTCCAGCTCCTCAAAGGTGGCCGATGGATCGACGTACCTCCCATCAAACACGCCATTGTGATCAACATAGGCGACCAACTTGAGGTAAAAACAAGTGTAAAACTTTGTGTCCGAGACATTTGGGGGATTTGAACTTAAAATGTCAAGAGAAAAAATAACACAAAAAATTTAACTTGATCCAATTTCAATAGGTCTATGTCCACTATCTAATTACATCAATAATATAAAACCAACTCATTATATATAAGTTTTGCTCGAAAATAACAAGCAGCTCTCCCGTTGTAACAAAACCCTAAAACCGTTCTAATCGTTATGTTTGACAGTAACTGATTATTCACAATCATAACCCATCCATCGTTTCACATGTTACTGAGGTGTATTTAATCAACAACTAGGCAATTTAATAAGATTGAAGACTCATGATCACACCTATACCTATCATTATCTCTTATTTACAATCAGATTGAGTTTTTTAGGTGAGAAATTTCAACTTTGTTAGAATTGAATGTGAGGAGTTACAAGTGGTTTATCCGTGAAGGAATCTAGCCACCACATTAAGAACTTAAAGTGTTCAATCAACTAATTGATTAGGTTCCGTTAATGTTTTGGAACTGCAGGTAATCAGTAATGGGAAATACAAGAGTGTGATGCATCGGGTGATGGCTCAGCCCGACGGCAACAGAATGTCTATAGCGTCGTTCTACAATCCAGGCAGCAACGCCGTCATCCATCCGGCGCCGGCCCTGGTGGAGAAACAAGAAGAACAAGCCGGAGTAGTAGTTTACCCGACATTCGTTTTTGGCGACTACATGAAGCTTTATGCCGGCCAGAAGTTCCAGGCAAAGGAACCTCGTTTCGAAGCTCTCAAGGCCATTGAGAGCAGCAGCGGCAGCATGAACCAGATGCAGATGGGCACGGACCCAATTGCAGAAGTTTGATTTCATTTTGTTTTTAGATCTTAAGGCTTATTGAAGGATCGAGACTTCAAGATATAATTAAGTTGCTTGTTGGATGATCAACTAATGGCGTTTTTCTTGTGTGGTTTGCTTGGCCAGTGTTTGCAAAATAAGCACTCCTGTTTGGTCATGGGAGTTCGCAATTATTAGGTTAAGATATGTTTGTGAGTATAATATTTTGCGGTTTATAAGAATCAAAATCTTTTTAACTTTGGGTGGAATGTGATGAATGTGACAGCAAAAAACTATTAGAATGTTAATTGTTACCTTCGTGCCTGTATTTTAGAATACGGATATGATATAGAAATGTTACTTACTCTCTCTTTAAGGGAAGCCACATCAATACCAATAGAGAAACAACACCTAAAATCTGGCTGTGGCTTGCTCCTCAATGCATGCATTGTCCCTTAAAATCCACAAACAGGTCCACCCTTCTTCTCAACAAGAAGAGAAGGATTCGCAGAGCCCTCAACGCCTTTGGTGGATGGAATCCAAACACTATCATGAAGTGATGACAGGTCCATATCTGGTTCGTCCATATATGCCAATCAAAGTAAGAACAAAGTGATGGCCGAAAAAATCAACAGCTTCTGCCACTCTGGTCCTTGTTCGCCTATTTAAGATTTATTTCTAATATTTGATCTAACAAATTAATTTTACACTAGTTATCAATAATATAGAGAAATGTATAAAGTTAAAACTTATGGGCCCTCCCATAATTCCTATCTTGAAATTGTAAAGGTGAGACCTAGTGTTGGTCCATAGTCATAGCCTTAGCAGCTCCGTGAGACTGCCTATTGAGACTTGGAAATGGGGTTGCAAACCCACAATATGGATAGGGATGAAGAGTTATGTCTCTGCTAATAACTATAGCTTTTGGCATGGTAGTAAGCGCTTAGTTTTGAAAATTCCCGACGAGGTCCAACTGGTATCAGAGCAGGTTGCAGCTTCAAGTCTCCTCCGATGCATTGGGGGGAGGGGATGGGGACTGTTGGTCCATAGCCATAGCCTCAGCAGCTCTGTGAGACTGCCTATTGAGACTTAAGAATGGAGTTGCAAACCCACAGTGTTGATAGAGATAAAGAGTTGTGTCTTTGGTAACAGCTATACCTTTGGCATGATGGTAAGTGCTCAGTCCTGAAAGTTCTTAGTGGGGTCCAACTATTAGCCTATTACCTATTAACTCGAACCCTTGTAAATATTTTTCTAAGTACTTGCTAGCATAGATAATAGATAAATGGAAGCCCAATAGAATATGTTCTAATTGTCCCTATAGTTGCATGTTACCTTCTCCCACTTTCTCATGGCCAAGTAATGCAAAAATTGACCCTCTTTGCTCTATATAGCAATTCTTAGCAATAAAAAATGACTATAATTCTAATCCTGGCATGCTGAGACTGATGAGAATCACTAGTATGACAGTATAGGTATAAATAAAAATTTTATTGTGTATCAGATACACGTATTAGAATATAATAAACACGCCATACATAGTTTAGGTATTTAAGCAACATGCATATTCAACAATAGAATACATAAATAAATCTCATACATGCTATCTGATGTAAGGTTGAGGTATAGAAACTATTTATGTACTAAGACCGTGTCCACCTTACGCTATGATGGTCCTAATTTGTCCACACATAGGATACAGCAAAGTATCATTTCGATCACCTCTTTTCATGTTAGACACAGAGAATCTTCGTATCACCAGTGTTTGTGTCTTAAAATTATACCCATAACAATTACACGTATAATTTTTCAAAGAAAGCAAAAAGAAGAAGAGAAAACTACGTGAGAAAATCAAAGAGAGAAAGGGAGGCAGAGGTGTTGCCTCTGCCATTAAATAAATCTCCCATCTTTCCTTTTCTTCCTTCCATTCCCCAAAATTAAATCGTTTTTCACTTCCACACAATCACCCATTTTAATAATGCATGTAATAATGCACTGCACTATTACTGTACACTATTACTATATATTATGCACTATTACTGTGTACTATGCACTATGCATTATTGGCAAGGGACCAAGGGTCAACTTTTGACCAACTATTTTCAGAGACATTTTGGGCACACGATGTCGATACCAAATACAACACTATATGGTGTGTGACTTTTTATGTTCACTACTCACTAGCAATCAAATAATACCAAAACCCTTTTTGATATCAGTTAACCCCTTGGACCCATCACCAGAACTTCTCCAAATCCTGAAGACATTCCGAGAGCTCTTGAATAGCATCTAGCAGCGGTTCAAAATAGTATAGATGGCAGTGAAGTCTCATTTCAAATGAACCTATTACAATTAACGATTATTGTAATACCCTAGATTTTGTAAAACTTATGTACTTGACATATTTCAAAGGTTGTAAAGCGCAATCTTCAAAAAATTTGGGGAGCAAGTGTAATTTACCAAAGCTTCAGGAATTGATGCAAGAAACCACTACCCTAAGGGTATTTGGAAGATTTAAAGGTAATCCAAGGGCTCAAATGATAAAGGGGTTAAAGTGTAAATATATGAAACTTCGGGCTAAAGTGTAATTTTTGAAACTAGTAACAGACTCGTTGGAGTAATGAACTGGACAAACGAGCAGTTGAAAATCATCACGAGGCTCGCAAATTGAGGCGCAAGTTGGAATGTTACTGGGTGGCTTGTAATTGGTTGAAATTTCTATAAATAGGGCCAATACATTGAAGATCAAAGAATTTCAAGTGAGTTTGAGCTAAATTTAGAACCATTTGAGAGGTGGGGGAGTAATGGTTGTGTTCTTGAAGGAGAGGGGAGTATTCTAGAAAAAAGAAGGGAGGTTTTCGTTGAGAAACGAGGGAGATATCAGTTTCGTTGGAATTTTGAAGCTTTGCCAGAGTTCGAGCCAAAGCTACCAAAAAATAACAAGATAAGTTTAGTTTAAGCTTATAATTAGGTAGAGGGGAGAAAGAAAAAGTCATAGGAACAAATAGAGATCAAATCGGAGTTAAAACAAGGGAGAAATCACAAAAAAATAGAGGGTTGTCCGATTTCACGTTGGTCGTCACAAGAAAAGACGACCGGCACGTGCACTGCACGCATTAGTTTTGCCTGCACATGTAAGGGCGTGGCTTGTCTTCCCAGGGTGCGTACGGGCCCGTGGATTCTCCTTTCCCTCCGCAATTTTTAAGAAAATTAAAATAAATCATTAAGAATAAGGTTGTGTAAAAATATTTGGTATTTGATTTACAAAAATTCTTGTTTTCTATAGAAAACCCAATCCTGCTCTTTGTAAATAATACACCTGAAAGATAAAACAACAAGGTGAGTGGTTCTTGCATACTTTTATGTCATCTCAAACATTTATAATTCATTTGTGTGTCTTGCATTACAAGAAATTCGGGATTTAGCGACTGATTTTTAGTGACAGAAATTTCCTTCGCTATTTTGCGACGGAACAGCGACGGAATTGCAACGGATTACGAAATTTTTTTTTTTTTGAGAATTAGAAACGGATTTTAGCGACGGAATAAATTCCGTCGCAAAAAAAATATAAAACTAATTTTTTTTGCGACGAAAAAAATAATCCGTCGCTAAAAATAGCGACGAAAATAATTTTCCATCGTTAAATTTTAATAATAATAAAAAAATCAAAATTAAATTTTTATATAGCGACAAAATTTATTTCTGTCGCTATTTTTAGCAACGAAAATAAAAAATACAATTTTAATTTTTTTATTATTAAAATTTAGCGACGGAAAATCATTCCCTCGCTAAAAATAGCGACGAACATAATTTTTCATCGTTAAATTTTAATAATAATAAAAAAATAAAAATAAAATTTTTATATAGCGATGGAATTTATTTTTGTTGCTATTACTAGCGACGGAAACAAATGCCGTCGCAACATTTTAAAATAAAAAATTAATTTTAATATTAGTTTAAATAATTAAAATAAAATTTTTAATTTAATTTTTTTATTATTAACATTTAGCGACGGAAATATGATTCTGTCGCTAAATTTTAATAATAAAAAATTAAATTTAAAATTCTTTTAAATTACAAAAATAAAAAAATTAAAATTAGCAACGAATTATTCAAATCCATCACTGATTTAGCCACGGATTGATATTCCGTCGCTACCATTAATTTTTATTTGTTTTATTTAATTAATTTATAAATATTTAAATTTGCAATGAATATTTAAATATACATTTAACCATGAGATGAATATTAAAAAATTAATTTATAAAATTTAAATTAATATATTAATATTAAAAATCATAATATTGTTAAATTCTAACTATATCAATTAAATGTATAATAATTAATTATTTGTAATATTTATTAACTGTGTACAAAATATAAACAAATATTATATTTGAAAAATAAATAAAAAATTTAAAAATCATAATATTATTGAAATTTTCTTTATTTTAAATTTTAGAAATCATAAAAATGAAAAATATTAAGGGATTACATTATATAGAAAAGAGTCTAGGAGTTATCTTATCAATCTCTTTCTCTTTATAAATATGAGAATTTTTTGCTAAGCTAAAAAGTTTAAAAACTATAATGGGCCTGTTTTTTGTAACTTAAAAGCTGTAATTTTTAACTTCTAGCTTCAAAAAAGTGGTAATGTATTGTTTATTTTAGCTTGTAAAATTATAACTTATAACTTCTACTAGCTTTTAGAAGAGGTAGAAACTAGCTTTTTCAAATCTAGGGTACCCTAGCTTCTACATCTTTCTTAGAAGTTACAACAAATAAGTTCACAACTTATTTTAAGTTTTAAAAGCTATAATCTAAGAAGTTATAAATTATAATTTCTTTAATTAAGTTGCAACAAACAGGGCCAATATATGGATGACATTGTATCTTATACTTGATAACAATATCATATGTCACTATCTAATATAAGTGTTATATATAAAACATTAATGTTGATCAAGAAAAAAATAAATATATTTCTTTATCATTTGTCCTCTCTAATTTTGTCTCTGAGTTATAGATGAAATTCAACAATCTGAAACCCACTGTGTTGATCAGATGGGTTCTCCTATTAGTATTGTTCTATTCTATAATTGAGAATCCTAAGTTCAGTGAATGTTTTTAATTTTTATTTTTTAAATTTTTTTATGAAACTCGAAAATTACCCTAAAAATTTATAAATGTTATGTAGATTTCGTTTAATATAATTTTTATTTATAGAAAAATTAATTTTTTAATATAACAAACTATTAATAAATAATTCAATATATCAAACTAATTTTTAAATAAATATTAATTTAAAATAAAATAATTTAAATTATTTTATTATCACATTTTAGATAATTACAGTAAGATTTTATTTAAATTATTTAATAATAAAATTTTATTTAAAATACATTATTTTTATCAATTAAATAATTATTAATATTATTTTTATAAGTTATATCATTTTTTATATAATTAAAATATTAAAAATAAATAAATTCAAGAGGCATAAATTTATTTTAATAATAGTTTTAATAATAAAAAAATAAAAAATACATTTTTAGATAGAGACGGAATTTATTTTCTATCTTTAATTTTAGCGACAAAATTTATCTTCTGTCGCAAATATTAGAGACGGAAATAAATTTCGTCCCTAAAGTTTAAAATAAAAAAAAATTAGTTTAAATTAAAAATAATAATAAATTAAATTTTGCGACAGATTTAATATTCTATCACTATTTTTAGCGACGCAGAACTATTTCTGTCGCTAAAAAATTAAATTTTAATTGTAATTTTTTTGCTTTTCAAATATAGAGACAAAAAGTTTTTTCCGTCGCAAATTTTAAAAATAAAAAATTAAAATTTAATACGAAATTAAATAAAAATAAATAAATAAATAAATTTAGTGATGGATTGTTCGAGTTCATCGATGATATAGAGACGGAACTTTCAATCTGTCGCTAAACTTAATTTTTATTTATTTATTTATTTAATTTATAAATATGTAAATATATAAGTATTAAATTCTATAAGAAATTTAATATATTAATGTATATTTAATTAAAAAAATTATAAATTTAGATAAATATATTAAATTTAAAAATCATAATATTACTAAATTCTAAATACATTAATTAATATATTTCATGAGCATAAAAATAAAAATAAAACAATATCGAGAGATTATATTATATAGAAAGAGTTTATGAGCTATCTTATCAATGTCTTATTCTCTATAATTAGGAGAATTATATAAAAATGAAACAATTAAATGTATAATTAAGTCATTCACAATAAATAATAAATAATAAAATATATAATAAAATATTTATTTAATATATTTATGTAGCGCTTGTTAAAATGAGCAGGATAAGTGAGTATGAAGATAAATTCGAAATAGTTTTCAGATTAAGATATTGAATAATGGTTTTCTCCCTTAATAATTATATTATAAAAAAAACTATAGGGGGGTAATTTTTATTTTTGAAGTTTAAGTGCTATGTGGAAAACATTAATGTTGAACAAGAAAAAAATAAATATATTTTTATATAAATTTAAAAATTCTAATCCATCTCTCTCTCTCTTATTTGGCAGTATTTGTTAACCAGTAACTATTATTTGTCAACAACCAACTATCGATCACTTGTCGTCATCACTATTATCTTTTTCCTCGCACCATTAGTTGGTGTAGCAACAAATTATCTCATGTTATTAAATATTATATCTTCATTGTTTTGTTGATCATCGTTTGACCTCTTTGTTTGTATGACAGTATATCGTTAGTTTTAAATATTTATGATTTTTTAAATTTTTAATTTTATTTTTGTTGTTTACTACTTTATTGAATCAAATTAATTAAAATTCGATATAATCTCTTTGTTTGTATGACAATATATCGTTAGTTTTTAAAATGTATTATTTTTTAATTTCTATTTTTTTTTGGTTTTTACTACTTTATTGAATCAAATTAATTAAAATTCGGTATAATCGAATTAATTGAATTAAATTAATAAAAATTATCAATTTTTTTAAAATTTGCTTCTATCCAATTAATGTTTTTTTAAGAAAAATAGTTTTTTGTTTTCGATTATATTTTTTAGTTAAAAATAATCGAATCGATTGGATTTTAAGACAATGATGTTTTTAAAAAAATTATATTTTTTTAGCTTATTTGGTTTATCGATTAATTTAATTTTAATTAATTTTTTTATGTGTTTGTTCGGTTTATTGAATCTGTTTAGTTTATATAGTCTATATTTAGTTTTTTCTATTGTTAATTAATTTAGTTTTTTGGGTTTAATCGATCAAGTCAATTTAGTTTAATTTCTCAATTCAATTTATTGATTTTTGATTAATTTGATAATTGAACCGATCGTTTACGTACCCCTAATAATGAGGGAAACTCTTTATATATGAAAGAGAAAATAATAAAAAAAAATTAAAAAAATTAAAGACTACTCAACATTTAAAATATATTAAGAATATTGTTACAATATTTTTGAATTTTTTTATCATTTATAAATTTTTTATTAAAATAGTATTTATAACATATCAAATTAATTTATTATAATTATTAGATTTATAATATAAGTATTTTTTAAATTAATATTAATTTAAAATGCAATGATTTAAATTATTTTATTATGATATTTTAAATGATTATAATAAATTATTAATAAAATTATTTAATAATTATCACAATTTTAATAATTTTATTCATTATTATAATTTTACATTAATATAAAATTTATTAATTAAATAATAATAATTATTATTTTAATAATTTTAATATTACATAAATATATATAAATTATTAATAAATAAAATTTATTAATGGAAGAGGTAGGGAATCTCCCCACCTCTTTCACTCCCCCCCGTAAACCCCCTCTTTCCTTCCCCCCTATTTCCCTTCCCTCGTAAAACCCTGCCCCGCCCCCCCTCTCTCCCTCTTTCCCTCTCTGCGTACCCCTTCTCCCTCGCACTCGCCCTCGATCTCTCGCACTCGCCCTTGCTCTCACCTCTCACCTCTCGCTCTCATCTTTCACACTCGCACTCGCCCTCGCTCACTATCTCCCCCTCTTTCCCTCTTTCCCACACTATCTCTCGCTTTCCCTTTCTTTCTCTCTCTCACCCGCCGCCGACCTACCCACCCCATCGTCGCTGCCCCTCGCCCACACTGCCTTTCTCTCTCCCTCTCTCTCACTCGCGCGCGGCCAACCCACCCACCCGATCGTCGCTGCCCCTCGCCCGCCCCCTTCTCTCTCTCTCTCTCTCGTCGCCGCATAACCCACCCACGCCATCGTCGCCGCTTCTGCATCGCCGCCGTGTCCCTGCATCGTCGTCCCTGCTGCGCACCGCCGTCGCCCCCCTCCATGCCACTGCTGCCCACTTCCAGAAGGTCCTCTCTTTCTCTCTCTCTCTATATATATTTACACGTGTATTTACCTCATTTCTGTATTTGGTGTTAATTTAATTTAGTTTAGTGTTAGTTTAGTGTAAATTAATTTAGTGTTAATTTAATTTAGTTTAGTTTATGTATACAGATATGTGTGTTAATTTAGTGCATTTGATTATGTTTATGTGTGTATCTAATTGTGTATTTGATTATTCATTATGTACATTTGATTATGTGTATCCTATAGGGTGTAGTCTATTTATAGGAGAGATTTTGTTGAATTTTCTCTAAAAATTATATTAAATAAAAAATATAATTAATTAAATATTTTTTAGCTATTTAATTAAATTTGTTGGAACTTAACCTTAGATTCCCGTTCGGTGACTTCCTCGATGGAGCGAGGAGATCACTGAATTGTCCAGTTGGACAGTCTAGAAATTTGGTGTCGTGTTGTGTGCCCAACGAATACGCATTAATTTACTCATGCATGGTACGAAAATTCAGTAGCATTTCATGTTGTTCTCCAGTTGCATATAGGAATATGTTTTGATTCATGCAATTGACTCAAATTGAGTTTAATTTGTATGAATCAACACATAATCTTTATCGTGCATCTGGAGAACTGTGCTGAAATGCTGCTGAAATTTCGTATCGTGAGTAAATGCGTCCGCTAGTGTTCATATCACGATTCATTTCTAAATGGGATAGGTCCTAACCTTCAAATTTTAAGGAGGAGTTATAAAGAGTAGTTCAGTGGAATAATATTAAAACAATTCAAATAAAAAAATATTGTAATTATAATTTAGTAATTTTTTGTTATTTAATTATCACAGGAAAAAAATAAGATTAGATCGTCAGTGGATGTATATCAGGCGTAAGGAGGATGGTTATGTTTCTATGGAATTTATCAAGAGTGTTGAGAAGTTTGTTAATTTTGCTAAGAGTCAACCAGAGTGGATGGATGGGAATAAGATTAAATGTCCTTGTAATCAACTAGGAAGTCTTTTCTTCAAAGATTTGACATCGACCACTATTAAAAGTGAGCACATGATGAAATTAAAGAACGACATCCCCATCACTTTGTGTAAGTTGGAGCTCATATTCCCTCCAAGCTTCTTTGACTCTATGGAGTATCTTCTAGTCCATTTGGCTTATGAAGTAAGGATAGCAGGTCCAGTTCAATAACGATAGATGTATCCGTTTGAAATGTACTATTTATTAGATTGATAATTTTTTTCTATTTTATAAGAAACATATTCATTTTGTAGTTCACTTATCTAATTACTATACACATTTTATATAGATACCTTGGAAAGTTGAAGAAAATAGTTAGAAATAAAGCTCGAGTGGAAGGCTCTATTTCTAATTCATACGTTGTGGAAGAAGCGTCATTGTTGTGTTCTCATTACTTT
The DNA here is from genome assembly GCF_014633365.1 of Diospyros lotus. Taxonomy (NCBI): domain Eukaryota; kingdom Viridiplantae; phylum Streptophyta; class Magnoliopsida; order Ericales; family Ebenaceae; genus Diospyros; species Diospyros lotus. Next base: position 28,888,905 of record NC_068339.1, on the reverse strand, counting down.
GAGGACCATGTTGTTACAAGGCATACACGAGTGCCGCGCAACGATGCTGGTGTTGTAAATGAAGGGGATGACCAAGATGGGAAGTTATCAATTTTCAAGCATCCTTGTCGACCATTTGGATGTAAAAAGTCATGAATGTTATTCGGTGAAGAATATGATGTTGCACACAGATATATTTTGATGAATTGTCCAGAAGTTGAACCGTATCTGCAGTAAGATTTTGCTAATTAATTGTTGTTAATTTCTAAATTATATTTAAATTGAATAGTCTAATGTAATTATTTTTATTTTTCTTTTTAATTTTTCAAGAATTTACGATGCTGAGCTAAGGCAATGTAATCTCGGCATTAGCGACCACATCATTGAACAATTAACAAATAAGGAATTCCCTTCTTGGTTCAATAACTATGTGAGTTGATTAATTAAAATATTAATTCCACTCAATTTCTTATATAATTATTTCTTATATATCTATCTTATTTAATAGGCTCGCGATCCTACGAACAATGTGACCAATTCATACATAAGGGATCTCGCAAAAGGACCTTTTAACACTGTTACAACGTACCCTGGCTGCTTTGTTAATGGATTTAAATTTCACACGATTAGTTATGGTTCGAATAAAGGCACTATGAATAGTGGCATGTGCGTTAAAGGATCCAACTACGATGATCCCGAGAAGGACTATTTTGGTTGGATAACAGAGATTGTCGAGCTCGAGTATCCTTCAGTATCGTCATTCAAGAAAGTTGTATTGTTCAAGGGTGATTGGTTTATTTCAACTTTGAACGAGGGGGTGAAGATTCATCATGCATATAAGATAGTCGAGGTCAATGAAAAGAAGAAATGGAATACAAACGAGCAATTTGTATTAGCTTCTCAAGCGATTCAAGTATATTTTTGTGAATATCCAAGCTTGAGGCGTAACAAAAGCGATTGGTTGGTTCTAACAAAAGTCAAATCAAGGTTCATAGTAGAGGTTTCACAATCTTTTAATAATCAAGAGGCGACCCTTCCACGTGAAGTGCTGCCTTACCAAAAGGATGACGTGGAACTACACGATATTGCAGTTGATGATGTCCAAATCCCTGAGATAGTGAATGATGGTGACCACGCTGATTTAAATTATGAGCCAGTTATGGAATCAGAATTTGACGAAGCCCCAGAGTTGAATGATGAGCAAGTTTTGAGATCTGATTCTAAAGATAAGTCTGAATCGTATGATGAGCAAGTCTTGCGATCAGACTCTGAATATGATTCTGAATCAGAAGATGAACAAGTTCTTCAATTAGATTTTGATGACGACTTAAAATCTAATGACACAGATGTAGACTTATATGATAGTGATTATAGGTAAATTTTATGACTTAAATACTTATGTTTAATTATTAATGATATTGATTTTGCTAATTGATTTATTTATTATAGGTATGATAGGTGTTGGAGGATGATATCGTGCAGGATGTAGTGGTTCTAGACCTAACTCTTTTGGGTCCACTGCTGCTTCCACCTCATCTACTGTAGCACCGCATATTTTGGGTGATGTTTCACCGGCCTCCCTCCCATTAGCATCTCCTGTTGCTGCCCCTACAGTTGCTTCTGCATCGACCATTCCTACAGAGTCACCAGTACATCCATCATCTCACTCGACTACTAGTCATTTTACATCCGAATCACTGCATATTATAGAGCTAAATGGCGATGGGTAACTTTAATTTATTTTTACTTTTTTTTTTACATTATGACATGTGTTAGTTTTGATACTAATTATTATTATTTGTATGCAGGAGCATCTTTTGTCATACAATGAACATCTCCCATATTATATCGACGATCTTCAAGAAACGTCTACATAAGGAAGGTCATGTTTGGAAAGAAGTGCCTTCGGAGATAAAGGGCTTGTATTGGGATGAATTTGCGGTATTAAATTCAAATTAATAATGTATATATATTAATTATTAATGTAGAAATGTTTAAACTATTTAATCTTATTTTTTTTTACAGAAAATTTTTCAATGGGATCCTGCAATTGATGCATTAGTGAGAAGAAAGTAGGCACAAAAAGCAGCTAAGCGATATAATGACAACATTCGTAAGTGGCATGCCAATGGAAAACCAATCTTTGTGCCAGATGATGTTTGGGATAGTTGGACGCAAAAATGGGAACAAGATGAAGCTTTCAAGAAACGATCTGCACAAGTATCGCTGAATCGTTTGAGTGAGACAGGTGGCCCTGGCCCTAGTCCTTCCCGCCATACTAGGGGTTCTATATCTTCAGCGGAGCATAAAAGACGAATGGTAAGAGATTTAATTTATTTAATTTGTTAATATTTAAAAAAATTATTATTAAAATGGTTAATTTTATATTACTTTTTTTTTTTAGACACAGGAGTTTGGGAGAGAGCCTACACTTATTGAACTGTTTAAACGAACTCATTCTAAAAAAACTGAGGAAGGACAGATGGTGTATGTCGACAAACGTTCTTCGAGTGTCGCTGTAAGTTTTTTAATTCTAAATAATATTATTTTTATAATTAATGTAAAATTTAATATTCATAATTGATTTATTCTATTTTTTTCGTTAAATTATTGTAGGAAACGTACGGAAAGTTGCTAGAGCAAGAAACTTAACCAAATGAGGGGTCTGAGGAGCCTCAGCAGCCAGATTGCGATAAGATATTCATCCAGGCTACCGGGGGAAAAATAAAAAGAAGAGGATTTACGGCACGGGATCTTTATCCCAATCAAAATTTTCCGACGTTGGTAGCTCATCTTCTATCTCATCTGGTCTTAATGAAAACCCGGTTATAGAAGAAATGACAGAGAAATTAAATTCACAGGCGGAGCAGATTAATTTTAGCTATATTATAAATATAAATTTTAGAATTTTTATATAATTTGTTTAATAATTAATTATAAATAAATTTACAAATTAAATAATAAATTTAAATTAAATTAAAAAATATATTAATTTTAGCGACGGAAAAAATTTCGTTGCTAAAATTTTAAAAAAATTTAATGAAATGCGACGGAATAATTCCGTCGCAATAAATAAATTTAATTTTTTAAATTTAATTCAACGACGAAAAATTTCGTCGCTATAATTAATTTAAAAAAATATTCTAAACTAATAGCGACGGAAAATTCCGTCGCTAAAATTAATTTAATAAAAAAATTGAAAAGTAATAGCGACGGAAAATTCCATCGCTATAATTAATTCTAAAACTAATAGCGACGGAAACTTCCGTTGCTAAAATTAATATAATAAAAAAAATTTAAAATAATAGCAATGAAAATTCCATCGTAATATTTTTTAAAATTTAAAATATAGCAACAGAATATTCTGTCGCTAATAAAAATTCTTATTTTCTATTTTTTTTAAATTGCGACGAAAATATTCTCTCGCAAATTTTTTTGAAAAATACACTTAGCGACGAAAATATTTCCATCGCTAATTTGGGGACGGATCCGTTGTAAAAATATTTTTACGATGAAGAGTTTAGCGACAGACATTTTTCGTCGCTAATCCGTTGCTAAATTTATTTAGCGACGGATTTTTTGATTTAGCGACGAAAATATTCCGTCGCTAAATCCTGAAATTCTTGTAATGTTGATGCTTGCATAATATGTACCTTTTATCTCTCACACATTATATTCTTGTTTTTATGCATCATTGCGATGTATGTGGTTAGTTGATGGGTTATCATGTGTGATTAGGAAGTGATCATTTGCTCGTGCATATGGGGTTGTGGAGTTTGGACATGATAACACGGGGATGATTGTAACGTCTTGGTATGGCTTCCACAAAGGGGAGGTTTCACACTTATTTGCATATTGCATTTGCATGCACGAATTTCTTTTTCTGACACTACAAGATTTTTGGGTTTTAGCGACACAATATTTCCATCACTAAAGCTAAAAATCCTTCGCTAAATCAATTTAGTGACAGATCAGCGACGGACAGATCGCTAAAGTCGTCATCCCTAAATTTTTAAGCAGAATGGGCATTTTCCTTACGGTAATCTTGGCATCCATTTTGAGTAATTTTAATTATGATGATTATTAAATATTTTAAATAATAATTTATTGTAATCATCTAAAATGTGATAATAAAATAATTTAAATTATTGTATTTCAAATTAATATTTATTTAAAAATTTGATTATATTATAAATATAATAAATTAGTTTGATATATTGGATTATTTATTATTAGTTTTTTACCTCAAATAATTATTTTTTTTCAAATAAATAAGAATTACATTAAACGAAAACCGCAGAACATTTACAGACTATCAAGGTAGATCTCGAGTCTCACAAAAAAATAATGAGGCAAAACTTGTAAACAATTAAAATAAAACTAAACACTGAAAAAAGAATAAATTTTCAAAATTAGCAATATACGACTATCATACAAAGAGATCAAGCGATTATCAACAAAACAACGAAGAGCCCGACCCACGAAGACAAGCATTAAGAGAGTTTAGAAATGGTTTTGATAATACTTCCATAAAAAATAAGGAGACATTTCATGAATTTATTTTAAAAATAATTTCTTTCTAATAAAAATTGTATGTTCGAGTTAAGTTTTAAGAACTTAATTATATGTTGAATTTACACTATTATTGTCAAAAAATAATAATGATTTTTTTTTTTATCCTAGAAAATGTCTCGATCAAGATGCAAGAGAGTGTATCTTGATGTCTCCGAGAGGATTGCAAAGAGAAAAATAAGTTTAGGGTGCAAATGAGATCACCTACAAACCTTTTGATGCATAAGTCAGTATTCTGTTCAAAGTGAAATTATAGTTTCACTAATATTGTGAGCATATATTAGTTTAGGAAAAAGTTTTCCTATTTATAGAGAGAAAGAGACTGACAAAATAGTCACTAGACTTCTTTCTATATAATACAATTCCTCAATATTGTTTCATTTTAGTGATTTTTAAAATTTAAAATAATAAAAACTTTAATAATATTATGGTTTTTAAACTTTTTATTTATTTTTCAAATGTAGTGTTTGTTTACATTTTGTACACATTTAATAAATATTACTAATAGTTAATTATTATACATTTAATATATATATTTTTTATTTTATGTACATGAAATATATTAATTGATGTATTTAGAATTTAACAATATTATGGTTTTTAAAATTAATATATTTATTTAAATTAAAAATTTTGAATTTTATAAATTAATTTTTTTATATTCATCTCATGTTTAAATGTATATTTATTATATTTAATTTTTTATGAAATTTAAATATTTAAATATTTATAAAATAATTGTCTAAACATTAAAAAAATAAAAAGAAAATTAATTTTAGCGACAGATTGAATATTATATCGCTAAATCAGTGACGAATTTTCAAAATCAGTTACCAAAATTAATTTTTTTCATTTTTTAAAAAAATATTAAAATTATTTTTTTTATTTTTGTTTTTAGCCACTGATGCTAATTTTAGCGATAGATATGTTTTTCTATCGCTAAAAATAAAAAATAAAATAAAATTTTTATTTAAAAAATAAGAATTTATTTTCCGTTGCTAACTATAGCGAGGGAAAATACATTATGTCACTAAAACTAGTGATGGAAAGCAAATTCTGTCACTAAATAAAAAATTTATTTAATTTTTTTCTATTTTTTATTTTTAGCGATGAAAAAAGAGATTCATCCCTAAAATTAGCGATGAATTATCATTTTTGTTGTTAAAAGTTCAATTTTTTTTATTGCGTTAGCGATGGAGAAGCCTGTCCGTCGCCAAATTTAGTGAGGGATTGTGTGTAATAGCTAAAAACTTTGGGTTATCGCTAGAATAGGTTTTGAGAAGAAAAATACGAAGTTTTATGGGAATCGGGATTAGAATAGCCTGAGAAAATGATTGAATCAATCAGAGGGAAGGCCTGAGAGCTTAGATACCTAAGGAAATATGTATGTCCCTCACGAGCATGTCGAGGCATGATTTTTAGGGTTGAAAGAAATTAGGTCAAAGACAGTTTTCAGTACAGCTTCGATTCAAGCTGAAAAATCGAATTATTGTAAGAGACTTCCGAAAAGTCAACAAAACTCTTAAAAGAGTCAAAATCATCCTGAGGAATAACCCTTAAGTGGTATCGGGTTAAAACGAAAGGATTTACGGTTCAATTGGTTATTCAGGCCAAAGTATAATTTCTTAAAAATGCCTAAGAGAGGATAAAACGATGAAAATTCTAGATTTTTCGGGTAGAAATGAAAATTTGGAAAGGTCAATGGCTAAGTGAAAGGACAAAAAAGGAATTTCAAAGTTTAAGAAGGGCAAAGTCAAAATTTTTGAAAACTTGATAGTGTGAACACTGCTAGCCGCCGGTTACCTTTCCCATCATCGAAGACAGCCTGTGAGGGGTTTGGCAGGGTCGCCAGAGGGGGTAGGGCTAAGCCTAGCTGCCTTGGGGGTAATCCACGGCCGAGAATCGGCCACGTCAGTGGCTAATATGATCCAAATTTCGACCGTGTCTTGGCTAAAAAATCGAGGGCTCGAGGAGACATTTTAGGGACATTATTGAGGGCTTTAGGTTGATCTAAGGGAGGTAAAGGCCATTAAAAGCTTGGATTAGACAGGATTGGACGTGTTAGGGTTTGATTTTGGCTATAAATAAGGTTCAAAGTGGCTGAGAGTTTTTGCAAGTTTGAGGCTTAAATTGAAGGCGTTAAAGGGCAAATTGAGAGAAAGGGATAGAGGGCTTTTGTTCATTGAAGGCTATAGAGTGTTTGTGGAAGGTTTGGGGAGCTTTCGTGTAAGTTTGAGGGAGAATCGAAGCTTCACCGGAAACCAGGGTGGTCGAGTTGGCTAAGACTTCAATCGATTGATTGGACCCCTTCCAGTGTTCCTTTCAGGCTAATCTTGGTGCCATCTTGATTGATTGAAAGAGAAGAACAAGCCTGGAGTGAGAACTAGTATCGCTGGTGTGCCAGAGTCGGAAAAGACGATCGAAGCATGAAGCTCCGCGCGTTTTCTCACTAGCGAACCACGCACTAAGCACGTGAGGGTGCGTCGCCAGCAAGTTTTTTTCGAAATTTTTTTAGAAATATTGAGAAAATTATTTTAGGATTTATTGTGTATAAATATTTGGAAAAATGTTGGTATAGGTATTTATTTTAGATTTTTCATGGTGCAAAATAGGAAAAAAATTATAGGAAAATATGAAAAGATAGGTGTTGGTATTTATTGAATGAATATGGTGTTTAAAATGCCTTGAGGCCTAAAGTTGAGTATTGGTGTGACTTTCAAAACATGGCACGCAAATCGAGGCAATACGAGAGTTCTTCAAGGTAATCTGAATTGTAAGAACCCATATTTCGTAAGGTTGTCACGTAATTTAGGCAAGTTTAGAATATCGAAAAAATGGGCTTGATAGCAATTATAAGTATCGAATCGACTCCAGGGAATGCCTCGGAGTGAAATTGTCTAAGGAAAATGATATGGTCTTAATGAGTATTTCGATATAAGATTTATGGTATCGAAATAAATTAGATTGGAAACAGTTTTCGGTACAGCTAAAATACAACTGTTATTTAGGCTACAAAACCAAATTGTCGCAGAAAACTCCCGAAAAATCAACGGAACCCTAGGGGCGCTCCGGTTTTGCGTAATGAGCAACCCTTCAGTGGTTTCAGGATGAAACAATGGCTCGGGGAGGACACTGGGGCCGAAATTATCCTTTTCAACTAAGCTTTGAAGTTATTAATTTTGCGTTTTCGATATTAAAATAAAAATTAATTCAGTGTTTGAGGGCATGGTTGCAATAAGAAAATTACCCAAGTGATATTAGATGAAATTTGGGGATTAAAAGTGTGATTTTGGTGTATTATATAATAGATATATATATATAACTATGCGTGAAGAGGCACGCAATGGCCACGGTTTTGCAAATCTCCATACCCTGCAACTCCCAACCTCCATGCTCTGCAAACGTGTGGCGGCAAATTGAGTGTGCTATACGTAATAGGGAATGGTCAGGCAGCGATGAGAGTTCGAGTGTTGCCTATAAATAGATAGAAAATTGGGAGCAATTGAAGCAAGATAGAGAGAGCTTCAGCCATGGTAGTGAGCTCGTGTGAGTTGGCCAAGAGATAGTGAGGCTGAGGGCGAGCTCTAGAGAGAAGCCTAGAGTGCGAGAGGGAGAGGTCGATCAGTGGCTACCCAAAGCAACAAGCGGCCATAGCAGGAAGCTTCAAGCGACCATGATCGCAAGTTCGAATGAAGTAGGGGCAGCAAGCGAGCAGGGATGGGCGGAGGCGACGCGGGCTACCGGTTGTGGGTGGCGCGATGGTCGGTGTCGGCCGATGGTGACAGAATCAAGAGTAGCGACGGTGGATGAAGGGCCAGCGACGATTGGCGGCGCTAGAGGTGATGCGCAGGTGTTGGTTGTAGGCAGTTCCTGGGTGAAGAAGAATAAGAGGAAGAGAAGAAAGAGAAAAGAGAAGAAGAAGGAAGAAGAGAAGAAGAAAAAAAGAAAGAAAAAGAAAAGAAGGAAGAAAAAAGAAAAAAAGAAGAAAGAAAAAAAAGCCAACTGGTGTGCGTAGGAGCTGTTGGTGCGAAGGAAGAAGAAGGTGAATAAGAAAAGAGAAGAGGAGAAAAGAAAAGAAAAAAAGAAAAAGAAAAGAAAAGGAAAGAAAGAAAAAGAAAGTGGAAGAAAAAAAAGAAAAATGTGAAAAAAATTTTGAAAAATAGGATTTGGAGATTTAGTAATATTTTCGGAGATTTTGACAAGAAAATTGTTCGAGCACATGTTTTGAGATTAGGGAACGCATACTGAGGAAGCTAGAGATGCTGAGTTGAGGATGCTTTGAGGCTTAAAGTTGAAGTGACTTTTGCGAATTTTGAGGTTGGCACGCAAATCGAGGTGATGCACGAATTTCAAGGCAAGGCATGAATATCAAGGTAGCCCGATAAGCTTGAGAAGGTAAGTGGTACTTCCCAACTAGGTTTAGTTTTATAGAAAATTGTTGGTTGTAGGTGATTCATGTTTCAAACCCCAATCCTCGGAGATACTTTCATCATATTGATATGCTTTGATATGTATCCATCACGTAAACTGCATACATGACATGCTATGAAATGCATATGTACACGTTGATATCATTGATCACGCGAATTGTGGTCATAAGGAGTATGAACTGGCACCACTGCTTTACCAAGGGTGCACCCATACACCCCAGCTTCGAAAGAGATGGTTGGAAAAATGGTGAGTAGCATGAAGGGTGCAGTTGACCCTTACGATGAGTAAGACATTGCATTCATGCACGAAATATATTTTCTATATCCTTACTTAGATGATTCATCATTTAACTTGGGTTTTGGCCCTGGAATGTTCAAACGTTCTAGATAGAGATTGTAGCAGATACGAGGATAAATGAGACATGAAATGGCACTTAGCAGAGTGCATGAGTAATGAAATGTATGTTATGTAGCCCGTGTATTTAAGTTCTACTACATTGAAATCTGAACGTTTTAAGGAATGATGATGTATAATCCTATTTAGGGTTAATGTTGAGAACTTATGCTTTGTATTAAGTTATGTTGAGGTACGATGATGTAAGAATTGATTTATGATCAATGTTAAGATATTAGGTTTGATCCTTGCTTCCGCACTTGATTTGTATAATAATTCTCTTTTGAGAAAAATAAATGAGAATTCTAGGATGAATTCGAGAAATGATATGGTTTAGAATTAGTTTGATAGAAAAAAAAATGTATTATCTCAAAATTGTCCCAAGTTATAATGTGTCCGGGAAAGCAGGGTGTTACATGAATATTGAAGAAATGTGAGTGGTTTTCTCTATAAAGCTTATACATGATGTGATTGCTTAAAGTATGCATGATACTCGCAAGATTTATGGTTATCTTTGTCATATTTGTTCATATACTATTGCATCGATAATCGTGATTTTCTCATAGCATGATGTTCTTGGCATATTATTACTTGTGCATGGGTTTGGGATGTCACCCTAATAGTGTAGTCGTAATTCCCCTAGGGTACTGTTGGAACAACATTTGGGGTACCCTGCTGCCTTGTGTGCAAGTCAGGACTATTGCCTAGGGTTCCGTACTGGGCTAGTTTACTAGGAAAGTTACACTAGGGTATCTGTCTATACAATGTCTGTACATCATTCATTCATGTCATTCTAACCCTCACTTAGAAGATTCATATTCTGATATTGGACTGTCCCTAGAATATCCATGTTTCAGGCGAGACGAGCAGCCAGAAAGGCAAAGGGGTGATAAAGGCATAAGCATGGTGGAAGTTATGGGTCCTATGCGAAGGCTAGGACCAGTCATTCAGATAATTTTGTATTTAGTGTACATCTGTTATTGTAATGTTTCGTTGAACGGATTATATGTAAACACCCTGGCCCGGATATCCCAACTACCCAGAAGGAGAAAGAATGAGACACGAAACAAGAACTATCATGGCATGCATACATAAGAATTAAAACAATGGAAGTGAAGCTATATACATGCATGCACTACGAGTACCCCGCTAGCACAGCGGTCATATGATAAATAAATGAAATATAGACTCCTGTGCCAACATACATGAGACACGAGGAATGACCTGGCATAGTCAAGAATAATAAAGAGCTAATCTCTCTCAAACATTATAGTAGACTAGGGTTGACGGGGGAATGACAGGGACTGACGCAATTGCTTGTACACCATATTGACTCTACTGCTAGATGTTATCTCCCTTACCCTTGACCTATGGTGCTACAACCTAGAATGATGGAAAGTAAAGTGAGTCGAGAGACTCAGCAAGCATAAAGAAAGGAAGGTAGTAGACTGAACATATCCAATAAACTCTCCTCGAAACATCAACCCCCAAGTACACACAAGCCATGAGACGCCCAATACAAAAGATCGATATTATATCATAATATATATATATTTAAATTTACATGTATTCATAAATATATCAATCTTCTTCTACAAATTCATCACTATCTATGTCATCAGACAATAACTCTTCTTCGTTGTCTTCTGATATAGATTCTTCCTCTACATCATCATCTTCTTCTTGCTAAATAATATTTGAAACATCTATTTCCTCGACTATCCCATCTAAATCTTGTAAACTATCTCTAATTCCTAAAGCTTTGAAGTTATGCACTGATAGCCGGTTAAGTTTGCAATACGAAACATGAATGCATTGATTTCTTATTTGAAAACGTATATGCATTAGAATAAGTAATTTGCATTCATCGGGGATTCAAAATTTAAAAATTGGTTATCGGTCATAAAGTCAAAGGTAACAGTAATTAGCTGATTAGAACACTGTATGATCTCTCAACAGAAGTGGAGACTATTACCCAAGTAAGTGTTTGAGCCTAATAACCGTTAATTCTGAGTGAAATAATACTTACTCTAAATATGCTCTCTTGTTTATCTTATCTTTTCAATGGCTTCAAAATATCAATTCGCTTTGAATGTCTAGTATGATAGCGGATGAATTTGACTGGTTTCAAACTCCGAATTAGATGACTGAGAAGCATGATAGGGGGATCAATTTCTTTCATTTTGAGCCTATTAAACCTTTTTCTTTCTTTAAATCTTGTTAGCCCATTTGAGTCATTTGTAGTACAACTTCTTTCGTTACCCTTGTTTAACCCATAACCATATGAATTTTATCCAACCTGGTGTGATTTTGGGAATTAGTTTGTCTAGCTATTTTCATATTAAAACAAAAAAAAAAAAGAGAAAAAAAATTAAAAAAAAATGAGAAATTCTCTTAGCTATTCAGCACAATTGTTTCAAAATAAATGCTGAAAAAAAAGAAAAAAAAAATCCCGACACACCATTTACACACTCTACCTTTTCTTTGACAACCCGTATTAATCTCATAGCCCCATTACAACCCAATCTGGTCCCTCTTGATGCTATAAATCATGTGATCTCAGCATTCGAGTTTGGAGTAAGGAATCATGTTTAAATTCAGAAGTTACTCGTCTAGAGCATTATTCCAATCATGAAGCTATGTCAATTTCCCTGTTCTTTCATGAAAATACGTTCCTTGTATTTGGGATGACACCTAGTTTTGAACTTGTTCTACATTTACTCTTATAACGGTGCACCCCCTTGTGTGTACACTTGAGGAATTCTTTTTATTGGAGAGAAAATTCATAGTAAGGGAGTAAGTCTGTGTGTTGGTTATTCTAATTGCTATTCCTGAGATTGTATGACCTTTAACCAAAAATCTGATTTAGAATGCTAAATTATTTATTCGATTTTATGTATTTCGGTTTCGAATTTAAAATTTTTACATTCATACAGTTATTGTAAATAAAGCTTGGTAGGTGTATAGTCTGATTGCTAAGGGACTAGTAATGTTTAAGTTGGGGGGTATGATTAGTGGTTAATTTTGTAAAAATTTTGTTATAATTACAACCTTCTTTTGATCTTAAAAATGGCTTAAATTAGATATTAATATATATTTTATGGTTATATGCAAGTTTAAATCGAAAAATGAATGAAATGAAGTTCTAAAGTAAAATTTAAAAATAATAATAAGAAGAATAATATATCAAATTATATATAATACATATACATCATTATATGCATGCATGTAATACATATATAATATAATCTAATATATATATGTGCCATGTGTAATATATATATATAATATATAATTTATTAATAACATTAAATTATTATTATTTTTTTTTTAGGAATGAAGAATTCAAGTCCATGAAGAATTCAAGCCCATGAAGAATTCAAGTCCATGAAGAATTCAAGCTCATGAAGAATTCAAAGCCCATGAAGAATTCAAGTCTATAAAGAATTCAAGCCCATGAAGAATTAAAGTCCATGAAGAATTAAGGCCCAAGAATTATTTTTAATCTTAATGAAGATTAAAAAACCAATTTATAGAAATCTATTTTTATTTTTAATGTAAGTGCCTTATTAGGTGTGGTTTTTAGCTAAAATCCATTTATCTATTAGGCATGTATTATAGCTAAAATCCATTTAACTTTATGAGTACTTTATTAGGTATGTATTTTAGCTAAAATCCATTTAACTTTAAGTGTGTGAGTGCCCATTAGATATAATTATGTCTAGTTGAATAATTGAAATTGTGTGATTTGTATTGCATCTTGTGACCTATAAATAGGTCACTTGATTGCATTTGTAAGTGTGATTATTATTCTTGAATCAAAGTTTAGTTGTTTCCTTATAATTCTCTCTTTGAGAATTGTTCTTGTTCTTTCTCCTTTTTTTTTTAGTATTTTCTCTTGTGATCTTACTTCATTTCTTTCTTCTTTTAAATTCTTATGTCATTTATTGTTACTTTATTATTCACCGCCTAAATGAACGATTAGTTTATGCCTTTAAATTTCTGTAATTTTAATTCTTGTCATTTAATTGTTCACCGCCTAAATAGACGGTTAGTTTCTACTATTTTAATTCCCGTCATTTAAATTCTGTTATTCAAATTATGTCATTTAAATTCTTGTCAATTAATTTTCAAATGGAGCTGAGTAGCTAAATCTAATCTTGGGTTAAGGCAAGGACAGTGTCCAACGCCAATGATTCCCAAAGAAAGTTGCGCTTTAAATGAGTAACATTAATTTAAATTTCAGTATGAGTGTGTCTTAATTATTAAGAAATCACTAGGTTTGGATTGGAGCGTAAGGCTAACTTAGAGCTTTCATGCCATATATGAGAGTTACTAGAACTGGAAACGCTATCATACCTAAACCCGGATGATTAATTTAGTTGTTTTGTATATTAATTGTAATTGGATTTATGGTAGTTGCTTAAATTAGAATCCCGCATATCATGTATGGGGATTGCTTAAAGTAGAACTATCATCATCTCTAATTGCATTTAATAACAAACCCTCATATTAGAAATTAAATTAATGTTGCTAATCTTTTATGCTAAAATTTGGGAATCAACGGGTTGGTACTGAAATTGTCTTAACTCAAACACTATCCAAATTCATATTTTTACGTTTAATGTTTATTTCAATTTCTGCCTTACTTTATTTTCTAGTATCTGTTGTCTAAAAAAATCCATAAAAAACCTTGTTACCAATTTGTCCAAATGCGTGTGCGTGTGTGTGACATTCTTTTTCTTTTGCCATAAATAAATCTCTCAATAGACGACCTGGATTCATCCAGAAAATATAAATTTAAATTTGGACTACAACTGCACTCGTACACTGACGAGTATAAACCTCTCACTAAAATAAAAAAAAAATATAAAAGTTTTATTATGATTTGTTTTTATTGTGTTTTAATTGCAGGGTGAGAGTGCAGCCACCTTTCAAACGGATACATCCATCTGTATTGTACTGGTGCCCCCACATTTACTTCGTAAACTAAGTGCACTGGGAGATGCTCTATTGGGTTAAACCATCCGAGAGGAAATACACACTCTAATTTGCATAAAATGATGGGTATATTTTGTTCTATGACATCTAGGTGTTCAATCATCAATATTATTGAGCAAATATCTTTGAAAAACTGGCATAACTCAGTGACCAGATTTTAAATTTGATTTGGTAATCCTGTAAATGTCGTTGGAAGTAATCGCTCCATGAGAACATAGTAATCATGATTTTTCAACCCAACTAACTTTGTGTTTCTGATATCAACGCACTTACTTAATCTGGAAGTATATCCATCAGGGAGCTTAAGTTCTTTTATCCACGTAAAAACACTTAACTTTTGTTCCCTTGTGAACGTGTATCGGGTCTTAGGTTTCCAATATTTGCCCCTGCCACGGTCTATTAGTTCAAGTTCTTTGCGCCTACAATATTCTTTAAGGTTTCTTCTAGCGTTGGTATTATCTTTAGTTTTACCTTTCAAATCCATAACTGTATTGAAAAGATTGTCAAAAATATTTTTCTCAATATGCTTGACATCTAAGTTATGTCAGATCAGATTATCTTTCCAATATGACAATTCCCAGAAAATGCTTCGTTTTGTCCAATTGTGCTCAACACCATACCCAAGCATCGCACAGTCCTGTAACTGGAGGATAGAGAAAAAAATACACTCTTTGAAAAACGGTATCTCCAGTTAACCGTAGTGGTGGAGAAGAATTATCGACTCTGTTTTTTCTAAATGCACTTATATTTCTCTAGAAGGCATGATCCATAGACAAAAATTATTTGTGACAGTTAAAAAATGAAGTCTTTCTACCATACTTGAGGTTGAAAGCTTTAGTTTTCTCCATACAATATGGACACACTAATCTACTCGATGTCATCCAACCAGATAACATCCCATAGGAAGGAAAATCATTGACGGTCCACAATAGAGCAGCCTTCATGAAAAAATTATTTTTGGTTGATATATCATAAGTCAGAACACCTTCGTACCACAACAATTTTAGTTCATCAATTAAAGGTAGTAAGAACACATCTATCTTGTTTTTCGGATTTGATGGACCTGAAATAATAACAGTCAGAAAAAGAAACTCTCTCTTCAAACATAATTCAGGAGGCAAGTTATATGGTGTCACAATAACTGGCCAACAAGAATACAGCCGACCCGAATTACCATATAGAGTGAATCTATCTGCACAAAGACCAAGCCTCACATTTCTAGCATCGACGAAAAAGTTAGGATATTTCTGATCAAAATATTTCCATGTTTCCTCGTCAGATGGGTGAAACAAGACACCAAGCTCCCTCCGACTTTCATGATGCCATCTCATGCTCGCAGCTGTAACGGTAGAAGCATATATTCTCTACAATCTTGGTATGAGAGGCAAATACCATATTTTTTTATAAGAAATTTGTTTAAATTTTCCTTTCCCACTTCTTACAAGTTTAAAACGAGGATGACCGCAAAACTTACAACTCATCTCAAATTCGTCATCCTTGTAATACAACATACACACATTTGAACAACAATCGATCTTCTAATAACCGAGGCCAAGCTGCGAAACCAATTTCTTAGTATGATAAAAATCAGTTGGCACCCGATTACTAGTTGGCATTGTTTGATGCATAAACTACATGATTTCATTATATCCACCTTCGGGAATGTTGTAATCAGACTTTATACTCAATATCCTAACTGCAGCAAAAAGTTCACTTTCTACTTTGCAGTTTGGATACAATGGAGCTTGTGCAGTATATAACATGTCATAAAATATTTGTGCATTTTCATTCGGTGCTTAATCTACATTGTAAGTCTGATAACCACTTCCAGTACCAGTCTCTTGCATTATATATGGCGCATTTGATGGCTCAGCCGCATTTTCATTTGGTGTTTCATCTACATTGTAAGTCTGATAACCACTTCTAGTACCAGTCTCTTGCATTATATATGGCGCATTTGATGGCCCAGCCGCATCCATTACCATCTGTTCATAGGAATTAAACTGATCCCTAAAACTGTATTCTCTATAATATTTATTTTCAACAACCGAATGAGACACAACGGGCATTTCTTCACCATGATGCGTCCAATAATAATAACCTTTCATGAATCTATGTTTACAAATATCTCTTTTCACCTCATTAACTAATTTAAAGCTTAGACACTCGCATTTCATACAAAGACACTTTAACTTTCCTTCTAATCTTATAAAACTTTTTTGGGTAGACGCAAATTGAATGAACTCATTGACACCCTCATAAAATTCTCTAGTAATCCCGCCCCTTCTTGGGTTACACCTATTATCAATCTACTTACGATGCGACGGAATTTTCATTTTAAATTAAATAATATGTATGACGAAAAAAACTATCCTGAAAATTCACAAAACCATCATTTAGTACGTAATTTATAATTGCACTTTCATACGTACAGTATTTTAAATTTTTTACCAAGTAATAAAAGTTTAACCAAATAATTAATAACATTATATTTGTAGTTATAATTTTAAAATTGTATTAAATAAATAACTAACTCGACAACTATATTATCGGACATTCAACTGTTATATTTAAACATATTATTTATGGTTAAACTAATCATTTTTACAATTAAACTAAACTAGATCACAAGTTTTTATTTATTTCGATTATGTATTATTGTATAATTTTGTTAAGATTAGTCTTCATTAAACCTAAAGTTAAACCCTGCTTAAATCTTGAAACCCACCCATTATTATTAAAAAATTAAAAAACATATTTTTAATATTTTAAATTTATAATATATAATTAATAAAATTAAAAAATTAAATTATTTTAATTTTTAATAAGAGATTTAATAAAAAATAAAGTTAAAAAATTAGGCTATATTCTAAAAAACAAAACTAATACATAAATTTGTTTTTGTGAATAATTATTTTAATTAAAATTAAAGTCAAAATATCAAAATTAATTAAGAACATATTGATTTGGCCCTAAAAAAATTATTTAACAACCAAATTTATAGTAATATTAATAACTTAATAAAAATTTAATATAAATTATTTTACAAATTTAAATTTGATTCCAAATTTACAATTAACCAAACCCGTGAACCAAAGCCCTGATCACACCACATTTAAAACCCTAATTATAATTATTATTAATTTAATTAAAATTATATATTATTATCTAATTTTATTAAGATTATACATTTAAAACCCCAATTGTGCAAAATAATTTTATTTAATCCTACTAAAATTATTTAACTATATTATTAATATTAATAACATAAAAATTTTAAATTAATACTAAATATAAAATTAAAATTTTATTTAAAATTTATTAATAATTTATTTTTAAAACACTCACCTACTTGAACCCCTAATCGGCCCCAATTTATTATTTAATTATAATTTTTTAATAATTAAAATTAAATTTTTTATTTAAATTTAATATTAATTAAATCTCATATATCTTATATATCCTAAAACATGAGACATGTAAGAAAATTATATAACTCTTCAAAATTTGCCATTAATTTTTGACATCGCAATTCATTAGCATTTAAAAATGTTGAGTATGAGATATATTAATTTGATACCTCATAACCCTCGCAGTCAACATGCCAAACATAAATGAAACTCTACACCTAATGCTAAACATAAATTAATTTATGAATTTTGTGCAAGCAATTGCAATTATAGTGGGATCAACATGGAATATTCCATGTTTGATTCCAATGCTTGTCGTGCTAGTGGCTAGAGCATTGAATTAAATGATCACATCACAAATTAAATCATTTTTGAGCTACAAATTAAATCACATTATAAATTTTAAATTAAAACATTCAAGAATCCACTCATTTAATGTTTTCATTTTAATTCTAATGTTTAATGTTTTGATTTTTCTTTAATTCTAATTTGTCCAAATAATATTGATTAAACTTTCAACGACTTAAAAACTAAACAAAATCACCTAATATACATATACTATTAAAAATTAAAACTCCTATTCTTATTATTCATTCTATGTGTCAAAAAAATGAAATTAAAAACAGTTTCATCCACAAAAAAATTAAAAATAAAAAAATTATGTTTTAACTTAGAAACAAAAAAAAAAAAATTCTAGACGGAAATTTACTCAAAATTTTTAATTTTTTTAAATTTGTTTAAAATCATTATAAAATTTATATCTATTTTTAGATTGAATAATTATTTTTGATATAATTACAAAAACTCTTATATTTTTTGATTTATAATTTTTTTATCTATTTAAAATATCATCTACCTATTTTTATTCATTTCTCATATTCCTTATAATCTAAAATCTAACGTATAAAAGGCACATGGAAAAGAAACTCTAATTTTTTCTCTATTAAAACTCTTACAAATTATTTAATTTCTTATAATAAAACTCCTATTTTCATTCTTTTCTCATATTTTTAATCATTTTACTAATTATTTAATATAATATTTTTTATATTAAACATTTATTTTTGATTTAACCCCCCTAACAGTCGCCCCTCCCCTAAGTCACAAAGTTTTGAACTATATATTATTTTAAATTTAATTTATTTATTTAGATCACAAAATACATAATAATAATTTATACAAAATATATAATAAACCCTCCCCCTAACTGTCGCCCCTCCCCCACACAATCACTAAATTTTTAATTATATATTATTTTAAATTTAATTTATTTAATTAAATCACATAATACATAATAATAATACAAAATATATAATAAACCCTCCCCCTAACAGTCGCCCCTCCCCCCCCCCCCCCCCCACACAGTCACTAAATTTTTAATTATATATTATTTTAAATTTAATTTATCTAATTAAATTATATAATACATAATAATAATACAAAATATGTGATAAATCCTCCCCCCTAATAGTCGCCCCTCCCCCACACAGTCACCAAATTTTTAATTATATACTATTTTAAATTTAATTTATTTAATTAAATCACATAATACATAATAATAATACAAAATATATAATAAACCCTCCCCCTAACAGTCGCCTCTCCCCCCCCCCCCCCCCCCCACACAGTCACTAAATTTTTAATTATATATTATTTTAAATTTAATTTATTTAATTAAATCACATAATACATAATAATAATTTATAAATAATAACAAAAATAATACTAATAGATTATTTATAAATCTGTTATAAATAATACTAACAGATTTGTTATTATTTCTGTTGTAAATAGAATATTATTTCAATTATAAATATAAATCTGTTAGTATTATTTCTGTTATAAATAATACTAACATTAATAAATAACAGTCAATTAATATTATAATTGTAACGACCCTAAAGTAGGTCTAGATGTTTTAACATTTAACATTAGTTTAATGACATTTGAAATATGGGTCTAAGTATTTTAATATTTAATAATAAATTTCTTTTAGGGCGTAGAAATAGTTTTAGATTGTATAATTTTATTTTATGGTTCATGTGATAGGAAAATAAGTATATGGGTTTAAATTTTTAAGAAATTTAGCAATAATGTAATAGGTCACAATTAAATTAGTTAATGAGTTCTTGGGCCTATCAGATGGGCTATGTGAATTCTGGTTTGGGCTTAAGTCCAAAGGTAATAGGATTTAAATTTTATTATGTGGATAAAAAAATTAATAATAAAAAAAACAAAACAAAAATGGAAAGCAGCAGGCTGTCTACTTGAAGTAGCAGCGCCTGCAGTTTTCTTTCCCTCTTCCTTTTGATTCTTTGTTCTCACTGTACACTGATTTTGTACCATTTGGATGATTTGGTGCTTGATTCTGTCTCCTGTTCCATTGGCCATCACTTTCGTTCTTTCTTCTCCAGCCGCTTCATAACCTTCTTCTTCTCCATGTTCTTCTTCTGTTTTTTTTTCTTCTTCATTCATTCATTTGCGGCGTGCTCTGTTGCTGGTTGTTTTGCACTTTAATCAGGCAAGTTTCTCCTCTATTTCTATTTTATTCTCAAGCCCCTGTTCTATATATCCATACACTCCTTATGTACTACGTGAAATATAATCAATTGTTCTTCTGTTTCTTTATATTTCAACAATTGTTCTGTTTCTCTATTCCCTGTGAGTCCCTCTGATGTATCCAAATGGGGTTTGTTTTACTCCAAGGTTTATGTAACGACCCGTTAGTGGGTCCGGGTGCTATATTTTGCAATGAGGCATCCATGATATGAGAATGATAAGTTTTGGTGATTGTCATGTGTAATTATAGGTTATTTCGAAGAAAATATGGAAAAGTCAAATGTTTGACTTTGGTGAAGTGGGACCCGCTATATTCTGAGGTATGTGTCGGATTATCTCTTTACAACTCATGGTGCTTAGTTAATGTCTAATTTACCCTTTTATATTAAGGATTTAGCTTATTAAATGAAAAAGGGCATTTTGGTAAATTAATAAAAATGGGATACATATATATATAGAGAGGGGCTTTATTTTGCCCTAAGTGAAGAAAGAAATTGGAGAAGGAAGAGAGAGCCGAATGGGAAAGAGGGAGAGAAGTGCCAAGGTGAGTAAGTTCTTCCTCTTCCATTCTTTCTAGATTTTGAAGCCTCCAAGAGTAATTAATCAAGTCAATATTGCTTCTCTTCCCCTTTTCTCTCTTTTTTCTTCCATTTTGAGTGTAGGATCAAGTATATTGAAGAGAAAATCATCTCAAGCAAGTCTTGCAAGGAGGAGGAGTTCTAAAGGCAAGCTCTTCTTCTCTTAATCTTCTTCTACACTCTTAAATCCTTGTATTTTGAGAATATGAGTTAAATACCTCCATGATTTGCAAAACCCAAACCCATGTGGATACCCATGTAGAAATAATTGTAATTCTCCCTCAACCCTTAGTTGTTTCATTTGAAGTGTCTTGGAACTTCAAATAGGGTCTCTTCCACCCTATAATCCATGGGGGTTGTGGTGGGATTTGAAGGAGAGTGGTTTATTTGGGTGATTTTAGGTATTCGACATGCATTTGGGGATGTTCGGGAGTTTTTCTTTGAGTTTGGTCGACCAATTGTCTATAATTGATCGACCGATGGGGTGTAAAGGGTTCTGTTGATCAACCAAGGGCTTAATCGGTCGACCAACTGGGTGTTTAGGTCACTGTTGGTCGACCGATCTTTCACATTTTCAGCCTGCGCATGCTCTAGTGTTTCAAGCATAACTTTTAGTAGAAAACTACGATTGATGAACCGTCTGAAGAGATATAAACTAGACTCGATAGGATTCGTTTTGGTATATAATTCATCCCATTTTGGATAATATCTCATCAGTCCATTATTGTGAGATTTGAAGGGCTTGATTCTCCCTTCTAATTGTTGCAGGAATGAAGCTAGGTTCCTAAGTTCTTGTTAGAGGTTGTTGTGGATGAGATTCCAGCATGTGAATCCCTTTATTTTCAGAATAATTACAGTTCTTTCTTATGCATGTAAAGGCTTGAGATATGCATTGGGGGTTCCATATGGCTTGAGTGCTTGTCGCACGACCATGCTATTTATTTGCTAGTTGTTAAGCACAAGCATTTGCATTTGGCGTGTGATTTACTAGTTGGGCGAGGCTTGGAGGGATGCTTGGCTTATGGGGGCTTTGTATCCTGTCCAGTCTACTATGCCACCCTTATGTGCTGCATTTGCATGAGTCTTGGCGCCGGTTTTGAGATACAGTTGTACGGTGTCGGGCTTTCTCGGACCGAGTTATTAAGGATGCCTCGGCGTGCCTAATTTTTATTTAAGGACGCCTCGACGTGCCTAGCTTTTTTATTTTGGTCGCTTATGCATGCTAGGGGGTGTGGTTGCTCCCACCCAGGCGACCTTTAGCTCGTAGTACAGGTACAGTCTGCCTTCAGGGCAGTAGCAGGTTTGTTATAACGATTTGGGTGATAGTGCATTTCTTATTTGGGCCCCAAGATCCAATATGTGAGCATTGTTACTTTTCAGTTGATACCTGCTTCATTTTATGAGTTTACATGGCATGTTATGCATGAGTTTTAGTTTGTTATATACTTGAGAGGCAAGTGTACTCTTAGAGCCTATTCTATGTTCCTTTCTTCCTTTATGAGCTTGCTGAGTTATTTGGACTCACCTTATTTCTCTTCATTCCAGGTAAAGGCAAGGACTCGGTCATGGGCGTGTCTAGCAGTTCCCGACTTATGGGTTAGATGGTGTACAGGGCCATGCAGACCTAGCAGTTGCCAGCCTGGGAGTTTATTTTTGTCCATTTTGTTGCTTCCAATCTATAGTTTTCGTCAGTCTATTTGGGTCTGTATGGATTCTATTTATTTTTGTGGCCGGTGTGCCAGTGATGTATGTTATGCATGCCCGGGGGTAGGTAAACCTAGAGATCAGTTATTGTATAGCAGATTGAGGTTTTGATATGCACGCCAGGATGGTAAGTTTTCCTTATCAGTTTTCTCTTGATATTTATCAATGGCATGCATGACAGGTCCTTTGAGATCAGGTTGCCTCTAGTTTAGTAGGGCACCCGCTCTGGTTCTTTGGGGACCTAGGTGAGGGCTTTACAGTTTACTTCTAGAATGGCCTAAGGTAAGTAAAGGTTATATATATATATATAATATGTATATATATACATACGTAGCAAGTCTGGGAGCTCTTCCCCTGTTCCAAGCAAAACACACACACATTTATATATATATATGCTAACAGTCCTTGTATATACATATACGCATGCCTCCTGTTTCTGTCCCAACCAATCCATTATTTACATATTCATATATAGATATATATAAGCGCAGCAGTGTAATCTCGCTACTTATTCGAATACCCCAAGCTTTATTCGAACCGTATATATATATATATATATATTATGCAACCATCCTAATGCCCCCTGTCCTAGCCGACCCACCGCGTTACATTCTCATACATATACATATATATGTGCGGCAATGCAATTGCTTGCTTGGAAACTCTTTCTCTCTCTCTCTTAAGCCTCTGTTCTATTAATAGCCTTATGTTAACAAAAAGTAGACCCACTGAAAGCACAAGGCACCCAAATAGTTTAAATAATCTATATATATATACATATTAAGCATCCAAATAAATAATATATATATATAAACGTATACACACCCACTGTAAGTTAAAGGCGCCCAAGTAAATAATATATATATATATGTAAACACATGCACCCACGCACCCTCTGTAATTTGAAGTCCCACCTAGAAATATATATATAAATATATACATAAAATGATTCTCTCTCATAATTATTTTTGTAAAGGAGAATTTTTGGTCCAGAAGTCTTTTCTGGTTTTTTTTAATTATATTTATATATATCAGAATACATTCTACCTAATTTTGATGTCTCAAATCGAATAATTCAGATTATATGTAAAGAAAAATACATATATAAATGTTTGGTATGCATACAAATAAATTGTAAAGAATTCATTAGTAAATTGATTAAACTAATTCTTGAGTAAATTATTATACTTCGTGTGCATACTTGATATGAGTAGAAAAAACTATCTAGTATTGTGAGATGGGTATAAAATATATATAAGTATGGCAATAACTTGTGAGATGAAATTCATGAGGTTTATATATATGTGGAAGTGAATGCGTGACACGTTTCACACACATTCAATATGATCATATTATGTGACATATTATTATTTATCTTTGAGCACCTAATATTTTGTGCGGAGGGAAAGGGTACCTTAGAGCACCTGGCACAGGATGAGGTGGCCATAGCCCGACAAGTTGGCTCCATATTTATCGTGAGGTTTTGTTTATGTGATACACTTTGGCATAAGTTGATTGATGGCTTGCGAGCCTATGAGATTGTATACTGATATTAAATTTATATGCACATTTGCATACTGGTACATGGTGTATGATACATTTAACTTGGAATTGATCAAGTCTTAAATTGTGAAACTTGTATACAATTGTTGAGTTTTGGATTACTCTCTTTTGGTGTCACCTTATTCTTGGTTCCTGTTCATTGTTTATTGTCCTAGAACTTGCTGAGCCTTATGGCTCACTTGAACTTTTTTGTCATTCCATGTAAAGGAAAGACTATTATTGGGGGCGAGTCCAGTGAGACTAAGGCCTAAGGATAGTGGTGTACGGGGACGCGTCATAACTTGAAGATCCTGTTTAGCATTTTGGTGAGGTTTGAGATGAAATAATTTTTATTTTGTTAGTTAACATTAGAGCCTCTCAATTATTTGATATAGCCTTCGAGCCCCAAACTTGTGAGATATTAGAAGTGTAACTGAACCTTAATTTAGTTTTCGTTGCTAGTAATGAATTGAGTTGTTTATTTTATTATGGTTTGTTCTATATCATCTCTGTGATGACCTCCTTTCGAATATCCTATGCTAGCGGGAATATTCGAGAGTGAGCCCTTACAATAATAAATATTAATATTAACGGTTAACAAAAATATTAACATTAACAATATTAACAGAATTACTAATATTAACAACTATTTATATCTTAACAATTAATCAAATAGTGCCTATTATGTAAACAGTTAACAGAAATATTAACATTAACAACTATTTACAACTTAACAATTAATCAAATAGTACCTATTATGTAACAAACATTCAATATTGTAATTTAAATTTTAAATAATTAACAACTAAAAATAAAAAATACCTTTAAATCTTGATAAACTTCGAATGCAAATCACTATTACGATTTCAATGAAAGTGAGACAATGAGGAATGGAGAAGAGATAAAGAAGAGGAAACGAAATTAGGAGTAAAGGCATAGAGAAGAGATGAGAGGATCGGAGGGGAAGAGGGAGAGAGGGGGGCACTTGGCAAGCAGGGAGGGGGGGCACTTGGCAAGGAGAGGGAGGGGGGGTGGGCAGTGCCCGTCAGAGTTAGCGACGCCCGTCGCTGAATGTAGGGGGCGCAGTACACTGCGCCCCATTTATTTTAAATATATTAATATATATTAATTAATTATTTTAAATTAATATATATTATTTTAAATTAATATATAAATTTAAAAATAAATATATATTTTTAAAAAACTTTAAAATATAATTAATTTATAGTTATTTAATTTTACAACATTAAACTAATCAAGAAAAAAATATTTTACAATCAAGAGAAGAAAAATGAAAAATAATTAATAAAAATAAATCAATTAAAATTATTTAAAGAATAATGACCAAAAAATAAATACAATATTTTTTAAGAATTTGTAAATTTATTATTAATTGTAGAAGAAGAGATAAAAATGTATTTTTTATTTTTTAAATGATTAATAATATTTATGTTATAAATAAATATAATTTTACTAATTAATTTAAATTAAAAATTACATATATTTTGTAAACTAAAAATGATAAGTATTTTGAGAGGAAACTAAAATTAACAATCATCTGCGACGGACAGTCACCCATCGCAGATGGAGAATTAGTGCCGAGTGATTGTTAGTTGGTGGAAAATAAATTTTTAAAAATTAATTTATTTTTTTAACTAATAAAATTAATATAGTTCTTTTATAAATATTTGATTTTACGACTTCACATTAATTAAAAAAATAAATATAAAAGATAAAGAACTAAGGAAAAAAATAATAAAAATAAAATACTAAAGAGTAATTATTTATTCCAAGTGCATTTAATGCAACTCAACTGTCTTCAGTAGTTCAACTGTCAATTATAAATACTTAGATGCTGCAATATTAATTAATTATGGGGTTTGAGAACATTTATTACAAGTGTTCAAGTGTTCTAACTTACGAGTTCTTATATTTTATCTCTAATGCTTTAAATTAACACAATTTTTCAATTACTATTGTTGCATTCATTATTATATGTTTATTTTGTAAACCTTCAATCAATTGAGAAATATTGTCACTAAGAAGTTTAATTCTTATATTAATTATCTCAATTGAGAAATATTGTATTTTCAAAACAAATTTTAAATTTAATTTAAATATTTTATAAATTTCATATTAAATTTTTATTAATATTTTGTTAAACATTAATTTTAGCAACATTACTAAATTGCTTAATTATATAGCATGACATCATATAGTTAATGATGAAATTTAAAACAAGTGAACGTACGTATCATCTAAATATCGTGGTTATTATTTTTATTTTATCTGCATATTATTCATTTAAAAAAATGGGTATTCGCTAAAGAATAACATATTACTCAATAATGAAGATCAATATCTTTAAAAAATATATGTGTATATAAGATACATTTAGATTTTAATTTATGTACTATTACGTTTTTTTTGTACAGTCATTTTAATTTTTTTTTTTAGTTACACTTATTTATTTATATTTTTAAGTTAAATTTATTTTTATATATGTATTTTTAATTCAATTCAACCACTTTACTTTAATGTGTAAAAAAAGAAAAAGATAATTACAAGTAAATAGATATAATCAAAATAACATAATATATCAGTTATCACAATTAAAAATGTATATTTAAATAAATTGCATCAATAATATAAATTTAATTACTAAAATGTGAAATTAAAGTTTGAATTTCATATTATATAAGTTTTTTTTCAAATTTTTACACATTTTGTAAAGTGTAAAAATTATGTTTTGAAATTACAAGTTTTTTAATTTATTTTCTTTTTTTCTTGAGACATTTATTCCATTGCTAAAGTTTGTTATTTTTTTATTTTTTTAACTACGAATTCCTTCGCTAAATTCAGTGGATGCCCCAAAACTAAACGCGTGCCAGGTCCTACTCTCCCCTCATGAGCGCGTCGCGTGGTAGTGCTGGGATATTAATCTTAGCAATAATTAAAAGTGTTACACATTCGAATCAAACTATCAAAGTTTTGCGACAAATGCGTTTCCATCGCTAAAGTTTTGTATTTTAAATTTATATTATTTTTCTTTTTTTGCTACTGATGCATTCTCGTTACTATTTTTTAATTTTAAATTTATATTTTTGATTCTTTTTTAATAGATCTGCTCGCCACATGGCAACGCTGGAATATTACTCCCAACTATTATCTCAGACTCTTTACTGGATTCGAAACCCCAACCTCTCATGATTAAGTTTCTTGCATGAGCTATCAATCTAGAAGTCTTCATGTTTATTGATGTTTATAAAATATATTTATAGTATTCTTTTTCATATATTTTTAGAATTATATTTATACAATAAAATTTCTCAAACTTATTTAATGATATTAATTTTAATATTAAGGTTAGTAAAGGGAAACTTTATTAATTATTATATTAGCATTAAAGAATTATGTTATGTTTAAATGTAAATTTTTTAATTAAATTTTTAACTTTTTTTATTTTTTAGCGATGGGGTTAATCAGTTGCTAAATTTTAATTTTAATTTGAATTTTTTTTATTTTCTTTTATTTTTAGCGACGGGTATATCCCTGTCTCTAAATTTAATTTTTTTCTTTTTTTCTTTTATTTTTTAGCGACGGGTATATCCCCGTTGCTAAATTTAATTTTAATTTATTTTTTTAATTTCTTTTATTTTTTACCCACGGGTTTATCCCCTTTGCTAAATTTGATTTTTTTTAATTTCTTTTCATTTTTTAGTGATAGGTTTATACCCCCGTCGCTAAAATTTAATTTTAATTTAATTTTTTTATTTTCTTTATTTTTTAGAGATGGGTTTATCCCCCCTCACTAAATTTATTTTTTTTTATTTTCTGTTATTTTTTAGCGACGGGTTTATCCTCCGTCGCTAAATTTGAATTTTTTTATTTTCTTTTATTTTTTAGCGACGGGTTTATCCCCCGTCGCTAAATTTTAATTTTAATTTGATTTTTTTTATTTTCTTTTATTTTTTAGCGACGGGTTTATCCCCCATCGCTAAATTTAATTTTTTTTATTTTCTTTTATTTTTTAGTGACGAGTTTATCCCCCGTCGCTAAATTTAAATTCTTTTTAATTTTTTTTTATTTTTTAGCAACGACTTGTCCGTCTCTGATTCCGTCGCTAAATTTAGTGACGGGTTTTCCGTTGCTAATTTCGTCGCCAAATTAAAAAAATATTTTAAAAAATTAGCGACGGAATAGTTCCGTCACTAAATTTTGTCGCTAAACACTAAGGGTGCGTTCTCTTTGTTTTTCAATTTTCAATTTTGAGTTTTGAATTTATTTTCAGTTTTCTATTTTAGTACTTTGTTTTTAGAAAATTAAAAATGCGTTCTCTTTGTCATTTTGAAAAACTATTTTTCAAAATAGAAAATTAGAAAACGCGTTCTTTTTGAAATTTTGAAAATATTTTTTTAATGATATTTTATTCAATAAATTTGATTATTAAGTAAATTATAAATATTTAATGTTAATATATTATTAAAAAATATATACATTTTAAAGTTAATAAATTTTATAATATTTTTTTCATTTAAATAATAAAATATAAATAAATAAATATGTTTTGAGTTTTGAGTTTGTTTTGGATGAAAACACTCAAAATAACTTTTTATTGTTTTGAGTTTTCTTTATAATTTTTTTTTTGTTTTCAAAAATGCAATTTTAAAAACAGCAAAGAGAATGCGTTTTTATTATTTTAGAAAATTGAAAACTAAAAATGACTTAAAAACAGTAAAGAGAACGCAACCTAATTTTCTTGTAGTGTAATGTGTTTGGACTTATGATGGGACTTGGGTTCCTTCGCTTGTGCAATAGCTCCATTATTGCCATAATACAAAGGTACTGGTGACAAAATGACCGAAACCACATCAACCTCTGAAATAAACTTTTGGATCCAAAGAGCTTCCTTGGTAGCATCATATGCTGCAACATACTCGGCTTCAGTGGTTGAAACATATTCAGCTTCAATGGTTGAATCTGTTATGATTGCTTGCTTGGAACATTTCCAGTTCACAGCACCACCATTCAAGATATATATGAAACCAAATGTCGATTTGCGATCATCATCTGATTGAAAATTTGAATCAATGAATCTATCCACATGGAAATCACCTTCTCCAAAAATTAGTAGCATATCTTTAGTCCTTCACAAGTACTTCAGAATATGTTTCACTGCGATCCAGTGACTCTCATTGGGATCGGACTGCTATCGACTTACAACACTTACAGCGTATGCAATATCCGGCCTTGTACATATCATCGCATACATAAGGCTCCCAACCACTGAAGTATAAGGTACCTTATTCATACAATCCCTCTTTTTAGGAGTATTAGGGGACATCTCTTTAGAGAGATGAACTCCAACTTAGATAGGCAACTACCCTATTTTGAAATTCAACATGCTAAACCTCTTTAGCATCTTCTCTATGTATAAACTCTAAGAGAGACACATCAATTTCCTGACTCTATCTCTATAAAGTCTAATCCCTGAAATATAGGTAGCCTCTCTTAGATCCTTCATGGAGAATACTTGTGAAGCCCCGGCCCCACTACCTGGTGCCACCATAACACACATTACAACCTAGGCCTGCTCCGAAGAATGGCTATACCCCTACCAATATAAAGTATTAAAATAATATGGGCGTCCAGGGTGGGGTCCAGGCTTCGCCGCCTTCGACCGGTCGAGAAATCAGAGTAAAATGCATAGGCTGCGAAAACTGACTCGAGTCCCGTACTTGATTAGGCCCTTGGAGAATTAGTCCAATTTCAAATAAACAAATACCCACTTGCACAATAAATTATCCCAACCACCAAACATATTTAAAACATATCTCAGATTCCTGCCGTAGCCGACCGGTACAAGTTCCCTACAACTACTGGGTTTACTCATAGTGAGAACCTTAACTTGATTCCAGTTTACTTCTGGTTAAACCATAACCGTGACTCATAGCTAACGCATGGTAAATATATTACATGATTAACATAGGAGTTAACACACACCCTCACTATCAACAGTCACTGCCAACTGGCGGCTCATCTATCAACACCGCCTTTCCCTTCTTGGATCCCGAGCCATCTGTTGGGTTAATGAAAAAATATAGGGGTGAGTCCCGGGGACTCAATAAGGGTAATATGAGTTGCAGTAAATTAAAATGCATGACAATTATAGAATAACGTGAAGTGTATCATGCAAGCAGGCTTGTCCACCTCACCCTAATTCGAATTTTGGTGGCCTCATTGTTTCATTAAGGACCCCATCTCGAGACTCACACGGCCCAAATCTATAGCCCCATGCCTAGACACTTCTCTCACAGTCTAATACAAGCCATGCTAAAATAAATTTACACGCAAATCATATTAAACCTTACCGCGCGTTAACCATCTGCTTCACGTCGGTTTCACGTCCCAATTTCCTATACAATTTATAAAATAAAATAATTTAATTAAATGCGCAGTTAATTTTTGTAATATCCCGAGAGACCAGAGAAGTTAGTATATATCGAGGATAGTGTAAGAAAGGAAACAACACCAGCTAGATACCTTTTGGACTGAATGTTGGCAAAGAACTCTCAAGTTAAGCGTGCTTGATCTGGGGTAATCCAAGGATGGGTGACCCCCTTGGGAAGTTCCCGTAGGCCCATCAGGGTAATTTGTTTCGGTCCTTCCTATCGCTCGATCGGGTCATTACAGGTGGTATTAGAGCCGACCCCCGAGCCTCTGAGCACGATGGTGGGGCAAACCTCAGCGAGGACGCTGAGTCCCCGAGGGGGGGTGCGTGTAGGCACCTTAGGCGAATCCCACATCGGCCATGCATCAGGGGGAGATTTGGGACCGGTTGTAAGATCGCATGACGAGGACGTCATGTGCTTAAAGGGGGAGAATGTAATACCCGAGAGCCCAGAGAAGTTAGTATATATCGAGGATAGTGTAAGAAAGGAAACAACACCAGCTGGATACCTTTTGGGTTAAATGTTAGCAAAGAATTCCCAAGTTAAGCGTGCTTGACCTGGGGTAATCCAAGGATGGATGACCCCCCTGGGAAGTTCGTGTAAGCCCATCAGGGTAAGTTGTTCCGGTCCTTCCTATCGCTTGATCGGGTAGTTACAATTTTAATTATCACCATTACATTGCTAAATAATATAGCTAAACATGTGATTAATTCCTAATTAACACTATTAAATAAATTTAAAATATTTTTATACCTCGTGTATACGCACGGACAGAGTTTCAGCGTGTTAAAATTTATAACGTTTAACAGCAGTGAAAACACTACTATTTATAGGCATTCGGCAGAAGGGAATTCGGCAATGAGAGGTGCTGGGGCCTAAGGGAGGCCCTAGATGCTGCCACGTAGCAGCAAGGGAGTGAGGGAGAGTGGCTAGGGTGGGGGACACAGTCGCACCACGTGGCGCGGCCTGGGTGTGCTGCTGGCGCACATGGGCGCCCGCATGAGCGTCGCTTGGCGCCCCAAAACAGCGCCGTTTTGGGGCGCCTTGGATGATTAAAAATCAGCCTTCCCCCCACTACGCGCGCGGGATCAAACCCACGACCGCAGCCCTTCCCATGCGCGCCCTCAACCGCCCGAGCCAGCTACCTCCTTCATTCATATAATGCCTATCAATTTACTTAAGGTGATCTTGGCCCATTTCTGAAAACCACGCTTCAGCCCCCCAGCTTTCCAGAATTTACACACACACACACACACACCTTATTTCTCTTATTTCACTTGCTCCCTAAAATTTCCAAAACTCATTTATTTAATTTATTTCTTTTTCCCTCATTGTTTCCATAAATATCCCCAAGGCCTCAATTCTTTAATAAACCACAAATAATTCATCCCAACCTCACAATTAACCAATAATCATACACAAATCTCCATAAACCCAATAATTAATTATTTTTCAAAGTCTAGGGTGTTACAATACTCTAGACAATCAGGCTTTCGTAGATATCATCATCTCTACACTATTATCCATAATTAAAATATCATCCACATACAAGACTAGGAACAAAATGTTTCTCCCACTAGCCTTCTTACATACACATGGTCCATCTGGATTTCTCAAGAAACCAAACCATTTGATCTTGTGATCAAAATGGATGTTCCAACTCCTCAATGCTTGCTTTAGACTATATATTGATCTCTTTAGCAAACACACCTGATGTGGATCGACAGACTCAAATTTACTCAGTTGTTCCATATAGATCTCTTCTTTAAGAAATCCATTCAGAAAAGTTGTCTTAACGTTCACCTACCTTATCTTATAGTCATAGTAAGTAGCTATACCTAACATCATCCTGATAGACTTCAGCATTGCGTTAGGTGAGAAAGTCTCATCATAGTCAATTCTTTGACACTAACAATAACCCTTTGCCACTAACCGAGCTTTATAGGTAGAAACATGTCCATTTGAATCGATCTTTCTCTTGAAGATCCATTTACATCCCACAGAAATAATTCTCTCAACTGGATCTACCAAGATCCAAACCTGGTTGGAGTACATAGACTCAATCTCAGATTCCATGATTATCTACCACTTCGAGGTGTTGATATTAGATATCGCCTCTTTATAAATGGTATGGTTAACTAACTTGTCATTGTCCCCGTACAAGAACAATTCATGTATCCCCTTCATCGATAAACCATACCATCGATCTAGAGGATAGGACACACTACCAGACCTACGAGGAACCTGTAGGTGATCTCATTGACTTAATTCGCCTTACTCAATAATCCAATCAGGTATTTATGCAACAACAGACTCTTCTCCCGGCAGATCTATTTTCTTTCCCATGCCACCTTCTTGGATGAACTCTTCTTTCAAGAAGATAACATACCTGACAACCACAACTCTTAGGTCAACCAAAAAATAGATATAATACCCTAAACTATCTTTAGGATATCCCACAAAACGACCATTCTCAAATCTAGGATATAATTTCTCTATTCTGAACCTCTTCGCAAAAACTGGGCAACCCCAAATTCTAACATGATTAAGACTCAGAGGTTTCCCAAGCCATATCTCATATGGTGTAGTTGAAACATATTTAGGTGATACTCGATTTATCAAATAAATTGCAGTATGAATAGCATAACCCCATAGTGAAATAGACATATCTGTGTAACTTAGTATAGAATAAACCATGTCTAACAAGGACCTATTCCTACATTCAACCACACCATTCAACTATGGTGTATAAGAAGAAGTCAACTGTGAAATTATACCATAAGGCTTAAGATAATCAATAAACTCTGTATTCAAATATTCACCTTCTTGATCTGACTGAAAAATCTTGATACTTTTTCCTATTTGGTTTTCTACTTTAGCCTTAAATTCTTTGAACTTTTCAAATACTTTAAACTTGTACTTCATTAAGTACATGTAACTATCCTATGATAAATCATCAGTAAAAGTTACAAAGTAGATATAACTACCTTGGGTCATAACATTTATGGGCCCACATACATCTGAATGTATCAATCCTAACAATTTAGTATCTTTTTCCCCTTGTCCAACAAAATGAGACTTAGTCATTTTCTCGATAATACACGACTCACAAGTTAGCCCGAGTTTAGTACACAAATCACATATAAGACCTTGATGAGCCAACTTCATAAGCCTACTCTCGTTAATATAACCAGCCTAAGGTGCCACAACTGTTTGGAATTTATTTGATTACCCCGAGAACACTTCTCTTTTAATGTGGTATTAGGTCTAGCAACTATTTGCTGACTATATTCACATGCATGTTATAACACCCCACCTAGCCAAGCGTGCCACTATAAGGAGTTATTGGGATTTTTTTCCAATACATAAGATCCATACAAGCGTAGTGTTTCCAAAGAACAATTTTCACGTGCTAACAAAATCCCAGAACCTTAGTCCAACATTTTGTATTATTAAGACCAACAGATCTATGCTAAACAAGGCATAATCTCACGCAGTGGAAATAACAAAACTTGATATCATAGGATATTACAACTGTTCATACAAACCTTCTTCCAACCTTCTTCCTCAACTCTATCCGATCACGTCCTCATCCCTGCTGCGACCTTTGTTTGGAACGTTTGAATGTTCCAAGGGTAGAACCTAGATTAGATGCTGAATCATCTAAGTGATGGCACATAAACAGTTTTATAAAATGCATGAAATGAAACATAAGCATGGCATATATAAAATAATATAACACGTCAACCTTGAGAAATCTCCCTGGCATAATCAACCTCCTGTAAAAAATCTATTCCACATCATACTGTCGGGATTGACCTTGTCGTGACATAGTTAACCTCAAGGTGCACAACATCGTCACCCGAATAATAGAGATTAACCTTGCCCCATTCTAGAGAAGACCCCATCATGTCCCACCGGACTATGACATGATTTCAATATAAAATTGCAACGAAAATAACTTGCCATGCATTTTCACCATCATATCCAATTGATGCATCACATGAAAAATATCTTGATTTGCACAGTATGCTTAAAAACAAATAGGCAGTACTTCCACATGAAACAACCATCCCTAAGTGAAATCATAGAGCTAACCTTAGGCCAAACCACCCACACAAATCACACTAAGTTTTGAAGAGACTGCTCACTCACCTTGGACAGTAAATTGACGCGTTCATCAAAAAATGTGTCGACCTCGATTAGTGTGTAAAACCCCAACACTTGTAGTGGTCTTTCCTAGCCAATAATTATCCAAGGAAATCAATATTTATTATTTTCCTAATTTTCTCCATAATTTTCTCAATTTTCCTTGTTTTTCTCTATTTTCCATAACTTCCCTCCTATTTGAAAATTTGTAATAAATACATAACACCTATTTTCATCAAATATTTTTCCACTAATATTCCTAAAATAATTTTCTAAAAATTTTAAAATTAATTTAAAAATTTTCACGTACCTCATGCACCAAAGGAGTAGCCTGCGAGTAGGGTTCGCGTGTATAGCACACACGTCTCATATTCTCTAGTTGTCTTCTTCGACGACAGCCGACTGTGATGATCTCCGACAGCTAACTAATTATACCGCCTTGTAGCTTTGCTCGAGGTGATCCTAGGGGTGCCCCTAAACTTCAGAAAACACCACTAGAAAGGCCCTTAATGGCTGTTTACAGTGTCCGTTTCTGGCGAGACAGATTTTTCGGCAACCTCTCTGAAACCCCTTAAATCTTACACCAAATCCTCCCAAATTCTCCAGAAATGCTCCTAAGAACTTAAGGAACAAAAGCCCATGCTCTCAATGCTCGATTCTGGCTAAAACTCCCCGATTTGACTTTGATTTTGAATGAAACCCTTAACCCTTTGAACCCTATTTATACCCATTTTTCACCAAAATTTTGACCATACATAAGCTTTCCTATACCCTAAGCTTCGAATCTCATCATTACAAGCCTTGAATCGAGCTAAACGATGATGAAAAATCCTTTAAAATTTTGACTAGATTTCGATTATTAAAAAATAAATTTTTTGTCTAATTACCGTTGATCCCGGCCAATAGCCTTGCCCAATCAAGCCATGATGGCCTGGAGAGAAATCCTGACCCCCTTGGAAGCCTCGCCAACGATCGCTATAAAGTTGGCCAGTAATTTGCAGGTTTCACACCTGTTTTCCATTTTTTGCACTTTTATCTCTCAACGTTTGATATTTCACGTTTCTGCCCTTATCTCTCAAACCCTGGGTTTTTCACTTATTCCATTAGACCCCATAAGTTTAGGATGTCTTGATACATCCCCAAAAGTTTAGGAAAAAACTTCACTTTGACCACCCTCGATCAAATTCTAGATTCTACACTTTGGCCCGAATGCCTTTAATTGCACATTTGTTCCTAAATTTCCTCGAGTCTCTTGGTTTTTGAGAACCCCTAACTCTTTAGACATTTTTACCCTCCAAGTTTCGTTTTGGTGAGGTCACTTACCTTTTCGTTCATGTTCTGAAATTTACACATTGGCCCAAGCCCGAAAGTATGATAAACTACATTTAGACCTAAAAGATTTCTAAAATACTTTTGATATAAAATTTTGGGTATTACACATGTGTTTCTAGGAAATCTAGATCGTTTATCATCACAGCTTTTCCCATAAACACGTTATCAAACATTCATTGCATGCAAAAGAAAATGTATAACTGTGACTTACAAGCTATGGAATTGAAACAACATTTCGAATCACATTTGACATATGTAAACAATCATATAAAAGTAGTACATGCCCAGAAGGTAAAGATACAAAAGTAGTCCATATGGCTAATGGAGCAACGCTTGCCCCATTGCCAACCCACAAAACCATTTCACGTTTCCCAAATGCCTTACTTTGATTGGGATCCTGTGCAAACGAACAAATATGAGATGTAAGAATCCACAATTCAAGAAGTAGAGTATCGACCAATTGAAAGATTAGTTTCGATAACACACAAAAAAGAAAAAATACCTTGACCCTCTGAGCACTTTCCCTTAAAGCTTCTCAAATAGTCTAGGCAGTTCCTCTTCCAATGTCCATTCTGACTGCAAAAATAACAATTACCTTTACCCTAAACCTCCTTACCCTTTGTCTCTATCTGACCATCACCACTATTGGCTCGAAGAACATTTCATTTTCTCTTTCTAGATTTAGATTTCTTTTGGGAAGAAGACAATGCAACAACGATTACTCTTCCTCTTTGATTTCCTTTCATTTGTGATTGGGCGGTTATTAACATATTTAATAACTCGGGGAGAGAACACTTAATCTTATTCATATAGAAATAAGTAACAAAGGAGAAGAAAGAATCCGATAACGATTGCAGGACAAGATTAATTCGGAGATAAGTGTTAATTGGGAATTCCAAGGCATCTAGATGACCAATCATATTGATCATGCTGATGACATGGTTTTCGACATCTAAACCCTCAAATATCTGTCCCAAAATAGCTTGTTCAATATCTCATACTGAGTTGTCCGACTATGCTCGCCAAAGTGGTCCTTGAGATGCTATATCATGCTCGCAACACTCATGAAGTGTTCAAGCTGACGCTGCAAATCATTGGACATAGATGTGAGAATATAGTTGCGGGCTCTTATATCATGTTTTTTCAAAATCTCCCAAGTGATAATCTCCTCCTCAATTGCAGTTTATGGAATATCAATAGGTGGTATATAGGACAAAGTGTCATCTATCTTTTCCATATTGAGCACTATTTTAAGACTTTAAAAATAGTTAGAAAAATTAGGGCCAATGAGCCTAAATCAAATTTATCGTTTAAATTTAATATTAATTTTATGAGAAGATTTTTGGGCTTCTTAATTTAAGGTCTCATCAAATTCCATTATTCATTTCATCACACAACCATTGCATAATAACATAAATAATAAATAATAAATTAAACCATGATGACCATGGACTTGCACACAGAATAAACCCGAGCCTTTTGGGTTTAAATCATGCCTCACATCAACTCCTTGATGGATTGCTGCTTCACTATTTCTACTGCGATCAACTCCTTG
Organism: Diospyros lotus; assembly: GCF_014633365.1. Lineage (NCBI taxonomy): Eukaryota > Viridiplantae > Streptophyta > Magnoliopsida > Ericales > Ebenaceae > Diospyros > Diospyros lotus. The sequence goes on along the minus strand of NC_068339.1, from coordinate 28,851,248 downwards.
ACGTCGTCTTCAATTTATAACTTTTGTAAAATAAAGACTAAAAAAAAGCTACTTGAAACTTTTGCCTCAGTGCATGCCCGAATGAATTAATTATTACAAATTTTAATTAAATCAAATGAAGCTCTATAACATTTATTTATTCATCATACATACCAAGCTCATGCTCATCCTGTACATATATCCGTTTCTGTTGCTTCAAAATAATTTTTGAAAACTTTTATCCTGCATATGTCATATAATACATCCGACATCCAAACAAGCATATCTAAATTCTCGTATTAATGTCTAATGTGAATTACCATACAACCATAAAAATGAAACAATTAGAACATGATGTCTGGATGTCTGGCCACGGGAACTGGCACATCGATTAAATGCAATATTTGACACATACATCAGCATATATGCATTAAATACCAAGTTGAGACTCTAATACCACTGAAGGGAATTACTAGTACGACAATATAAACAAAAATAAAATTTTTACCGTGTATTAGATACATGTATCGAAATATAATATACACACCACATAGTTTAAGTATTTAAGTAATATGCATATTCAACAATAGAATACATAAATAAATTTTATACTTGTTGTCCAATATAAGGTTGGGGTACAGAAACTATTTTTATATTGAGATCGTATCCACCTCACATTGTGGTGGTCCTAGTTTGTCCACACCTAGTATGCAGCAAGATATCATTCCAGTCAACTCTTCTCGTACTAGACACATAGGATCTTCGTATCATTGGTACCTATGTCTCAAAATTATATGTGTAACAATTATATATATAATTTCTATAATTTTTTAGATGAAGCAAAAAGAAGAATATGAAAAGGAAGTTATGTGAGAAAATTAGAGAGAGAGAGAGAGAAAGGGGGGGGGGGGGGAGAGGTAGAGGGCCATTAAATAAACCTTTCCCCTTTTCCTTCTCTTCCTTGTTCTCCTCTAAATGAAATCTCTTCTCACGTCTGCACAGCCACCCCCCTTTTATAATGCAAGCAATAATGCATGCACTATTACTGTGCATTATACACTATTGGCAAGGGGTCAAGGGTCAACTTTTGACCAACCATTTTTAGGCACATTTTGGGCACACGATGTCGATACCAAACACAACACTATGTGGTGTGTGACTTTTTAGGTTCACTACCCGTTAACAATCAGATAACATCAAAACCCTTGGTAACGGTCAACCCCTTGACCCATAATCGAAACTTCTCCAAATCCTAATGACGTTCTGAGAGTTCTTGAATAACGCCTAGTAGCGGTTCAAGACAGTATAGGTGGTAGTGAAGTCTTATTTCAAGTAAACCTATTACAGTTGACGATTATCGTGTGTTATAATCCTTTCATCACCTAACGTCCTGACTGAGCAAGAGTCATGGAGTGACAAACTCACAAACTCAGTAACTATGTGTCAGACCTCATTAATGTGACTAGATGACACCTCAAGAAACACATTTCCTGACTTTCAATTTGCCCTAGTCAGGGACTATCCCATCACATTAATAGTAGATTGCATAGGACGTTTACCCCATCAAATACCGACGAGGGTGACGGATCTTATTCCTAACATCTATCTCCATATACCAGCAATATGAAACCACATAGATGAACGTTTCCACCACCCAATTGGATTATTTGACTCATTAGCAAATCCCACACACCAATACACAAAACAACCGTACTAGTTTAAGTCTAAGGATCAACACATCATCACAAACTGATGACACAACCATTATTCAACAAGCCATGTGGTATGTTATCAGCGTCACATTCGGTTTATTGTTCCTTAATGACTATTCATAGGTTTACTAGTGACATCTCATGTCATATGTCACGTGACACACCATCTTTCCATCGGTATTCACATACCGAACGAGATAGTAACCCTTATGCTAGTCCATACTCGATTAATCGGAGTCCCCATCCAAATAATCTAAGGACTATGAATAGTTTAAGAAGTTCTGTTACTAGAGAATCTTGTCATACAGTCTCAACACATTGAGAATAAGATTCTCACACAGAAGATCTCAGGACTCATTAATATAAATGATTGAAAAAAATTTGAATGAAGAAAACCTTGACTTTTATAGATTTATACAAAAATACAATTAATGCATTAAACCAAGCTCGCTAGATGTCATCCAAATCTAGCATTATGGCACACAACACTAACAAGGGCTTATAGGATTTTAAAAATATAAACTGCAGAGAATAATTCTAGATGTGAAGGAGGAGGATATCCACATTGTTTAACAAATAGGCAATCCCATAATGCAAATTGAAAGATTTCTTGTAGAAAAATAGCAGAATAGAAACCTTACTTTGAAAACTCCAAGATAGATAACTCAACCTTTTAAATGCTAGGATCGGTTTGATGTAAAAACACAACTCCACACCAAGGGCAATTTGATTACCAACTTAAAGAGCAACAACCAAAATACTTTCACAACCCAATATGCCTTCTTTGCTAGTCTATTATTCTTCTCACTAGAAGAATAGTTATATAATCCTTCAATCCTCAAAACACTCTCAAATTTATCATTTGGATGAAATGGGTGGTGCTCTATTTATATTTGAGTGCCACCCCTTCCCAAAGGACTCGTCTTTGGAGAAAGGGTGCATGGAACCTTCTAAGTACCACCCGTAACCAACTTGGTGTGAAAGGATGTGTGGTTACCTTGGTGTAACCACCTATAACCAACTTAGTGTAACCACCTATCATGGTGGCCTTTCATCCATAAGAGAGAGAGATAAATTTATGTGTTGCCATGTGTCAGCACGTGGTTAAGTCACATGTCAATTGGCTAGTGGTCCATGTAAGCTGCCATGTTATCACCCGATGACAAGTCATTGCCACCTCACTTGATGACACATCACTTAGCTAATGTCACTCCCCCGAGCTGGGTCCAACTACCTTGAGTTAACTTGAGCTTAAGTGAGCTAGGTGAGTTGGAGTTGAGCTAAAGTTAGTTAGCTTAAGCTACTGTGAGCTATTCAAAACTCACGTTGAACTCTCTCTAGCTATCTCGTGAGCACATTTCTACTAAGCAATTCATGATCCATTTGATCAAGTTTAACTTATGTGTACACAAGTATTCGCTCAAATTCCTACAGCTCCCACTTGCACATGGTAAACTTGAACCAATCATCACTAACACATCAAGAACACATAAAAGCAAATGCAGATTCATACAAGGCATATGGGCCGTGACCCTTTGACGAAAGTTGAGTTTTTCTTACTATGCAACTGTTAAATTAGACATAACAGATTTTCTCAAAACGATGTGACCTACCTATCTAAATAGATAGTCATCAAAATGACTCCCACTATCATTAGCATTAATGGTTATGACCATTAAGTTTGCCTAATACCTAAGACTTGTTTGGTTACTTTCAATCCCTTTTGTGAGTTGAAACTAATTCAAACTCATGAACCGTACCAAACAACGAGTACTCATGCTTTAAACCACTATGTAGTGGAGGCTTGTTTCGCTGCGAAACATATGATCCGGATCGATTCCACATACAAGCGACAGTGTATTCAAACAAAGTCTTTCCTTTTGAACTCACTATCTTACAACTATAAGTTATTTAATTGCCCAACAAAGAAACCGACATACCGCATGTTCTCATGGTCATAGGTTGCCCATCAAAGCAACATAAATAACTCATAATCACCAAATAGTAGTCAATAGTCACTAAAGGCGTACAAAAATGAGAAGCTCACAAAACATAAGAGATAGGGATCACTCTTAGTTACTTCTCGGTGGACACTATATGAAATGTACATATATGGTATGAAACATGTGCCACGGTATCACAAGCCACTTAAATGATTTACTACAAGAATCACCCAAATTCTCCCACTTAAATCATGTTTAGTAGAAGTCTACCAAGTGTACTCCCACTTAAAGAAATGGTCCCGTTCAACTTGGAGCGTATGTCAAGATTTGAATTATAAATACCGTGCAGACACTAACCAAAACACACATGTTTGGCTGAACTTCTTCAGGAAGTCCTGTCTAGTTCATAGGTTGAGCAACAGATGTGGGGTACATATATGCTCGGTGAATCACACATCACCTCACCTTGATGTTCTAACACAAAGAACTCATCAAGGCGACTATCATATTCAAGATCACATCCACAAAATAATGTGACTACCTCGAACAATCATCTCATGATTATGTTGGTATTTAAATAAGTCTCATCCTTGGTTCACAAACTAAGGCGGATTACTCGTGTGAGAGAGCCAATCCTCAACCTATACTTGACATATCCTTTAAGTGTTATGGAATATGCTAATGGTAATGAAAAGAATACATCTACTCATTTCATTAATAAAACAACCTTGAATACAATATGGTTTGCATGTTACAATGAAGTACAATCATAACCTATGCAACCCCATTGCTTAAACATGACGGGTAAATAAATTAGGTGGTATAGGATTAGTTAAAGGATCTGCCACCATAGCTGTCGTAGGTATATATTTCAAACAAACTTCCTTGGACTCAAGTGCATCTCTCACAAAATTATATTTTATCCCAATGTGCTTGGTTTTCCCTTGATCCTTTGTATAAGCCAAAGCTGTTTGACTATCACAGCATATTATGATAGGCTCATTCTTGCAAGGCATTATACTTAAATGGGAAACAAAATGACTAAGCCATATCGCTTCTTGTACGGCAGCAGCACTTGCCACAAACTCAACCTGCATGGTGGATAAAGCCGTACAAGTTTGCTTCTTGCTACTCCAAGAGATAGCTCCACTGTTTAGCAGAAAAATATAACCCAATGTAGATTTGCATCTATCCTTATCACCTCCCCAATCAGCATCTGTGTATCCAACAAACTATAAACTACCACCTTGGTAGCATAAACAATAATCTTTCGTACCTTTGAGGTAACAAAAAATCCTTTTCATACACTTCCAATGCTGACTTCCAGGGTTGGATTGATACTTGGCTAATAACCCAACAGCTTGACTGATATCAAGCCGTGTACACATCATGGCATACATTAGGCTCCCTATAGCACTTGAATATGGAACTTATCCCATTTCATGTTTCTCTTGAGGGTTTTGTGGACACATTGCCTCACTAATTTTGGCATTGTGGGCGATCGGGGTATTCATTGGTTTAGCATCCTTCATATAGAAGAGTTCAAGAATCTTATCGATATAAGTTTCTTGAGATAAAGCTAGCAACTTTGCAGCCCGATTCCTTAGAATTTGAACTCCAAGGCTACATGCAGCTTCTCCTATATCTTTCATTTCAGAAGTTGATGATAACCATCATTTGATGACTTTAAAAAACCCTTTGTTATTACTTGCTAATAGAATGCCATCTACATATAGTGACATGACCACAAATTTGTCCTTGGAATGCAAGACATATACACAATGATCTTCATCCATCATTTTGAAACCATAGCTCAAAATTGATGACAATAGGTGAGAAAGTGTCTTGATAATCAACACCTTCTACCTGTGTGTACCATTTGACAACCAATCGTGCCTTGTACCTATCAAAGGAACCATCTACTTTTCGCTTGATTCGAAAAACCCATTTGTTCCCAATTGCTTTCCTCCCTTGTGGAAGATCAACCAAGTCCCAGACATGGTTATCCCTCATAGAGTTTAGTTCTTCTTCCATAGCCATTTTCCACTTATCTGAATCAGGACTACTAAGTGCATCCTTAATAGTGTGAGGTTCATCATCCACCTCAGGTGAAACCATGTTCACTTCATCATTTAGAATCCACCATTTCTTTAGCCGTCTAAATATTCTTGAAGACGTAGCACACTAGGAGAAGGCTCATGATGCAGAGCATCATCATGTTGTTCAAGAGGTTGATCATCTTTGACCAATTCTTGATGTTGATCTATTTGATCACTTTCTTGTGTGGGCATATCTTGATCAATATTTTGATCATTGTTAGTCACATCTTAACCAACTTCAGTATGATGCTCAACGCTCCCACTCAACCCAACATTCCCAAACACTCCTAGTGGTGTAGGTATAGTTGATACATTATGATTATCAACTTGTGATTCAGACATTTCATAAAAGAAAACTCCTGTAGTAACATTCCTCTTTCTTGGAAACTCATTTTCCAAGAAAATTGCATCCCTTGAATCAAATTCATCTCTTTTACTCCCTTCATCTAAATCAGCAAACACATAGCCTTTAAAGTGTTCACAATATCTAAGGAAAACACATTTCTTTCCTTTTGGTCCTAACTTTTCAAATTCAGATTTGGTGTTGTGGATATAGGTTGCACAGCCCCAAGGCCTTAGATTGCTCAAATTTAGCTTCCTTTTAGTCCATAACTCATAAGGAGTAGAAGATGCTAATTTGGAGGGCATCCGATTGAGCACATATGTTGTTGTTAGCAACGCATCTCCCCAATAAGACATTTCTAAGTTGGCTTGAGTCATAATAGATCTCACTATGTCTAAGAGAGTGTGATTCTTCCTTTCGACCACTCTATTTTGTTGGGGTGTATTAGGAATAGTAAGCTGCCTTTCTATTCTTTTTTGCTCACAGAACCCCTTAAACAAATTAGACAGATACTCGCCTCCACGATCTGTCCTTAGACATTTGATCGTAGTATTAAGTTGATTCTCAACCAATTGCACATATGCCAAGAAGCAACTTATTGCTCCACCTTTAAACTTTAACAAGTATACATGTGTATAGCGAGTATAGTCATCAGTGAATGTGAGGAAATATCTAAACCCTTATCTAGATATCACATTCAAGGGACCACATATGTCAGAATGTACTAGAGCTAATGGAAACTAAGCTCCGGACCCTTTCCCAAATGGTTTCCTACTCATTTTTCCAACGAGACAATATTCACATGTAGGAAGAGATACATTTCTCGAAGAACCAAGTAAGCCTTCTTTGGCTAACCTCTTCATTCTTGATTCTCCTACATGTCCTAATCTTGAATGGCATAAATATTCATCTTGCCTTTCAGCTATAAGACAATGAGTGTTTGAATTTTCATTTAAAGAATTCAAAATAAAGAAACCATCACGTAAGAAACCAGAACCAACAAACTTCTTATTAGAAAATAAATCAATTTTATTTCCATGAAATGTTAATTCAAAACTAAGATCCAAAAGACAAGATATAGAAATCAAGTTTCTTCTAATCTGTGGTACATAAAGTACATCTACTAAATAGAGATAATGTCCATCCTTTATCGAAATTTCACAAATCCCGATTCCTTGTACTTCAAGTCTTGCATTATTTCCAACATATACCTATTTGGTATTTGGCGGAATCTTCCTAAAATGCACGAATAACTCACGATCTTTTACGATGTGACTGGTTGCTCTTGAATCCAAAACCCATCCTGAGTTAGAATCAACCATGAAAGTACATGAATCAACCATGAAAGTACATGATGCAACTAATGCATCAAACGTAAAAGGAGTAGAGTGTACGTTTGGTATAGTGCAATCATATGCAAAATGACTCTTTTGGCTACAACTGAAGCACTTGATTTTCTTGGAATCATTTCCCTTCTTGGGATCTATCATGATTTCAGTGATCATTTCAAAGGTTTCTTGTTCAGTTAGTATGAAATGAACCTTTTGTTGCCATATAGCATAACTAGGGAATGCCCGTACCTAAAGGCAAAGTGTAAATAATATAAAATTAAATAATATTAAATAAAAATAAAAATTAAAGTTATTATAGATTTGTTTCATTTCTCTTAACATTTTATGTAAAATAAAATAGTATGAGTAAAAGTATGTATTTCAAGATTAGACACAGTAGTTTACCGATTCCTTTGTGAAGCTAAAGATGTACTTGGCATAGAAAACAAACATATAGAATGACAGGTAACCATTGTTCGTTTTTGTGCCGATTGAGAATCTTCAGTTATTGTTTCCCATTCCAAGCGAGCGTGATCACGATGAATTGGTATTAAAAAAAGTTATCTTAATTGAACACATTCTTCGAATCCATCTTGTTCTCGTTGTAAGCATTAAAATTCAAAATATGACTTTTCATTTTTTTCACGCTCTCGCTGTGCACATTGGGCTAACACAGCTTTTGATATTATATTATCATTTTGTGCCTAAAATGAAAATATTTTATCATTTGTGAAAAATTAAACTATCTTCTTATTTCTTTCCTTTCTCTTAATTCTGTTTTATATTTTATTTGTTTTATGCATTTAATAGTGTTATCTTTATTTTGCACATGTATCAATGCAAAATAAAAATAAATAAATTTTAAAAACACATACAAATAATAATAGAAAGTTATAGAAAAATGATAGAAAGTTACAATCATTCTACAAAAATAACATAAAACAACAAATTTATTTTATACCCTCATACACTCATACCACTTGACATGTATTTGTCATTCTCTTATTAGAAGGAGCCATCTTTTCTTGTCGCAAGCATTGTCCCAATTGGTATGCAGAACATGACTTTTGATTCTTTTCACATTCTCGTCGTGAACACGTTGGGCCAATGCAACTTTTGATAACATTTTATTATTATGTGCCTAAAATGAAAATATTATATAAGTAGGTGCATAAAATGTGAAGATTATCCTTTCTCTTGCTTCGCTTACATCAAGAATTTTTTCTTCCATTTAACTAACTTTTTTTCTTCACTCGATTGAGTTGTTAGTTATATAAAAAGCAATGCAGGCATTGATGAAATTTAAAAAGGGAGAAAAAAATAATTTAAAAACACATGACACGCACAAAATTGTAAACTCACTATACACTACGTTGAAAATGTATTGAACGTAACTATTAGATAATTGGGTAGGTAAAATGTGAATATTAGCATGTAATGTTTTTTACACGCTAATATTCTTTCTGTTATATTTAATTTTATCTTTGTCTTTTTTTTCTTTCCTTCAAAAGTTCTTAACATGTTGTATAAATATTAACTTTAACATGCTTCAAGAAAACATTTCACATTCAATAAAAAGTAACTTTTAAAAAATGTACATAGAAAAGAGTATTAAGGTCACATAATCTATATAAAAAAAGAAATCTATATAATCTTAAAAAAGAAAGTTTTAAAAATTGTTGAGAAATCATACCACAGAAAGTGCATTTTTATTTCCTTTGCTAGAAGGGATGGACTTTGATGTTGTTGTCGTTTTCCTTTGTCTTTGCCTATAAAAAATAAGTATAATATATTAAGAAATTATTTTTAAAATTATTAGAACAAGAAAATAAGTATAATATATTAAGAAATTATTTTTAAAATGATCGAAAAATGCAAGTAACTTTTAGGCTTACCTCACGAATACGAATAGTATTAAGGTCACGCTCATCGCGGATAACAATATTAATATTTCTTTTTTGAAGAAATCGAACCTATATATACAAACACTTTAGAGTGATAAATCAAACTTTATACACATAAATAAGAAAATTAGTAAACGGAGTTAATATTACGGTTCGGTATAAATCTCCATCCACCTATAAAATATAAGCAAAAAATATTTTATTAGAAGAAAATTAGATATGATAAGTTTTTTTTTTAAAAAAAAAAGAGGCCTTATATTATAAGAAATGTACTTAAATTTATATGAAGAAAAAAAAAACTTACTTGACAGAAAATAGTGATATTATCGATAACTGTTGTACTTCAATTTAATTATATAATTTTAACTAACAAGATGCAAAAAATTAGCAATATTAAAAGTTAACACAAATTTCAATGGCAATGAAATGTTATTTTAAGGCTAATCGAATGTTCAGAATAGATGTATTTTAACAATCATATTAAAATAATAAAATTAAAATCAAAGCAGAATAATTGAGTTAAATTTCCTAACTAACTTCAATTTTATAGGCATAAAGTTCACTTGAAAAGTCTGAACACAAATTTATGCCAAAAAAACAAATTCAATAGATATTCACACAACAAAAAAACCTAAAATTTCTTGTCATATTAAATGTTAAACTACTAAGTCTCTTAAATTATTCTTTTAATTAGAAACTCAATATATTAAAAAAAAATTAAAATTCATGAAAGTTTTTCACGTGAACAATATTTGTATATGTGTGTGATAAAGTTATTTAAAGTTATTTTATATGTGTGATAAAGATATTTCACATAAACAACTAACCCGTTTGTCTGTGATTGAAAAATAACTATTTTAATTTTGCATCCAAGTGGATCATTCTCCACCCACTTGCCTTCCTGCATACACACACATATAGATACATCTATATACACACACAGACACACACACACACACACACATTTCACTCACTCATTCTCTCTCTCTCTCTTTCTCAAACTGCTGCGAGCACAATTCCATCCCTATCCCTCCACCTCTCAAGCAAACCCACCCACCCACCCTCCCCGCTCTCTCACTCTCACTCTCCTCTGTGCCATTACCTCTCCATCTCTCTCGCCTACACAAATCCACTCCCTCCCCCCATCTCTGTTTCTGTCACCTCTTGGGCAAACCCACCCACCCACCATCCCCCTTTTCTCACTATCACTCTCTCATTCGTCTCCAGCCTCCCTTCTCTCTCACTCTCGTTGGTCACCCCGCCGACTTCCCCTCCCCCCCCCCACTGCGACCCAGCAACTTCGCTCCCCACCCCCCGATTTCGCCCACCCACACCCTTAAGTAGTCCATGCCTCTCAATACAAAACTATGTGAACATGCCAGAAAAATATAACTAACCGAAAAACTGTGTGTATACAACTAACCCAACACAGAGAAGGAGACACAGAAAGAGAGAGAGAGAGAGAGAAATGAGGTATCTACAATATATACAATATATACAACTAACCCAACACAGAGAGGGAGACGTAGAAACAAAGTGAGAGAAACAGAGAGAGAGAAAGGATGAGAGACTTACTGCAAGGCGATGGTGTATATTCTATATATACAATATATACAACTAACCTAACACAGAGAGGGAGATGCAGAAACAGAGAGAAAAAAACAAAAAGAAAGAAAGGAGGAGAGACTTACTGTAAGGCGATGGCGATGGTGAGCGGCAGCGAGAGGGAGACGCAGGGGAGAGAAAGAGAAAGAGTGAGAAAGAGACAGAAATCGGCGGGGGGAGGGGGGCGTTTTGTTTGCTCAGGCATATATTCTCAACCATTGATTTTTTATGTAAAATTGATCTCAACCTTCCAGTTGACATCTATCAACATATTTTTGAAAACAATTGTGTCTTATTATATAGATTGTCACCATCAGCATTAGGCATCTACATGCACATGCACCCATTAGCAACTTGTCCATAACTTTTCATTCAAAGTATTATACTAATCAACCAATCAAATAGCATACATACTCAATCCAAAAGTATGCTTTTATCATACAATCAAAACCTCATATGCATGCATGTGATCAGTGTGTTTAATATAATCTGTGAATGAAAATACAACCTTTTTTTATATATATTTGCGATGACCATAACTTGTTGTAGATCTAAGGTATGATAATCAGTTATAACTGTAGATCAATACCGAGGATAATCAGCCTATTAACTCAAGCCGTAGATTCAAGGTATGATAATCAGTAGCAACTGTAGATCAATACCAAGGATAATCAGCCTATTGACTCAAGGGTCAATCACAACTTGCTGTAGATCCAAGGTATGATAATCAGTCGCAACTGTAGATCAATACCAAGGATAATCAGCCTATTAACTCAATGGTCAATCACAACTTGCTGTAGATCCAAGGTATGATAATCAGTCGCAACTGTAGATCAATACCAAGGATAATCAGCCTATTCACTCAAGTCGGGTCTTACCGATACAAAGATCAGCCTAGCCCATTCTTGAGTCAACTTTCTTTAAGCATGGATTTTCATCTTAAAAGCAACCATATATATATGATACATCATAACAGAATAACATGTATCATAAAACTGAAACAATTAAGTAAGAATATGAATTCATAATATTACTTTAGTCATGGGAAAATAAGATGACACAAAAGAAAGGTTGAAAAGAGAGCAAAAGGCACAAAACCTTGGCTCTGATACCACTGAAAGATTTCTTATAGAAAAATAGTGAAATAGAAATCTTACTTTGAAAACTCTAAGATAGATAAGTCTACCTTTTAAATGCTAGAATTGATTTGATGTAAAAACACAACTTCACACCAAGGGCAATTTGATTACCAACTTAAAGAAGCAGCAACCAAAACACTTTCACAACCCAATATGCCTTCTTTGCTAGTCTCTTATTCTTCTCACTAGAAGAATAGTTGTATAATCCTTCAATCCTCAAAACACTCTCAAATTTATCATTTGGATGAAATGGGTGGTGCTCTATTTATATTTGAGTGCCACCCTTTCCCAAAGGACTTGTCTTTGGAGAAACGGTGCATGAAACCTTCTAAGTAACCACCCGTAACCAACTTGGTATGAAAGGATGCATGGTTATCTTGGTGTAACCACCTATAACCAACTTGGTGTAACCACCCATCATGGTGGCCTTTCATCCATAAGAGAGAGAGATAGATTTATGTGTTGCCATGTGTCAGCACGTGGTTAAGTCATATGTTAATTGGCTAGTGGTTCATGTAAGTTGCCATGTCATCACTGGATGACATGTCACTGCCACCTCACTTGATGACACGTCACTCAGCTAATGTCACTCCCCCGAGCTGGGTCCAACTACATTGAGTTGACTTGAGCTCGAGTGAGCTAGGTGAGCTGGAGTTGAGCTAGAGTGAGTTAGCTTAAGCTGTTGTGAGTTATTCAAAACTCATGTTGAGCTCTCTCTAGCTATCTCGTGAGCACATTTCTGTTAAGCAATTCATGATCCATTTGGTCAAGTTTAACTTATGCATACACAAGTATTCGCTCAAATTCCAACAATACATTTAGGATTTGGACTAGTTCGAGATAAAAGGTAGTCTTTTAGTTTATAAGACTTCTCACTTTATAAGGGTCCAGCCTTTGTTGGTGTTCTCTTAGTGAAATCGGCGTTGGGTGCACTTTCTACTAGGAGAGACCGAGTCCCGTGGTTGTCCTTGGTTTGGCACAGTTTTGGAGTACCCTCATTTGGCTTTATTTTATAGCTTGCGAATCTGAAGTGTCTTTTTGGATCAATCTATATCTTTCCTTACCCAATAGGTGTTCTTTGTAAGCAAGTAGCGAAGTAGCACAATCACATTTTTTTTTTTGTTAACCTTACTCTAAAAGGATTTTGGCTTTTTTCTTGAGACAGATGAAATTCACTTGGCCTTGGTTACGGTAGGACCAGGGTATCAAGTGGGTTGCTAAGCGATGGTGTGGTAAGAACCCATGGGCGATCTCTAATTGCCTTGTTCTATAGGCTTCTGTCTATTTTATATGGTGGGAATGGAACAATTGTTGTTTTTGCAAAAAGGTGTAATTAGCATCTTAGCTTAATTATCTGATCCAGAGTGTTATAGGGTATCGTCTGTCCACCTTGCATTTTCCCTTTTCCCTCCAAAGGTCGTCAACATGTTTGAAATAGTCAATCTAGGTTTTTCGATCTTTGTCTTTGAGGTGGGATCTATTGTTTCTTTTGATGTGTTAGTTTGTGTCTATGTTTCTTGTAAGGGCCCACTCCCGAATGTGCCCGCTAGCATAGGACATTCGAAAGGAGGTCATCACAAGGATGATATAGAACAATACCTCAAAATAAACACACACATTTATCTATTTTCACGCAGCGGAATATCAATAACTTTCGTTACAAACCAATGTTGATACATCTAGGCTCTTAGGCCATACAAACCGAATATGAGGCTCTAATGTAAAACAACAATTTAAAATCTCATCAATCTACCTCACCAAAATGCAACTAGGATCTCCGAGTTGAGTGCCTCTGTACACCACTACCCTTGGGTTGTAGTCCCACTGGACTCGCCCTTAATGACTGCTTTACCTTTACCTGGAATGGCATAAGAAGATCAAGTGAGCCACAAGGCTCAGCAAGTTCTAGTACAAAGGAGTAGTATGAAGAAAGAGAAATCATGATGACACCGAAAGGAGTGTACAACGACTTCATAACAATATTCAATTATATAAGTCGGAAATCATATCTCATAGAATTATAAATTTCAATTTTTTGTTCATGTATAATCATACAGGTGCATACATCATAAGTATAAATCCCATAGGCTCATAAGCCACGATGCAAAATATGCGTTAATCATCATATCAGTAAATCAACACATAACGTATCGAGCACAACCTGCCGGGCTATGGCCACCTCGTCCCGCGTCAGGCGCTCCTAGGGTACCCTTTATTTCCGCGCAAAATAATAAGTGCGCTAAGAACATATATATGAGCATCATGTACCTGTATGCATCATGTATGCATTTACCAGCAATGTAAAATTTAAATTCTCGTTCTCAATATACGTTTAATACCATTGAAGAATGTTATGGCAAAAAAAATGTTATTTTTTCCACCATGCAATCGCTCTAATACATTAAGTAAATGTTTAATTAATATTAATAAAAATTTTCGGATGGGTACTATAGCGGGGTACTATACAGATACGGTATGGTACTGTAGCAAGATACTGTATGTATACTGTACGGATACGGTATTATACTATAGCGATATACTATATGGTATTGTATCGAGATACTGTATAGGTACTGTATTGAGATACTGTATAGGTACTGTATGGTACTGTATCGATATACTATATAGGTACTGTATTGAGATACTGTATAGGTACTGTATCGAGATACTGTATAGGTACTATATTGAGATACTGTATAGGTACTGTATTGAGATACTGTATGGTACTGTAGCATCCGAATTTTCACACATTAACTTGATATTTTTCCACAATTTCATGGGACATTCGGGTATAGACATTAATTATCCAGACATCATTCACATATAAGATATACCAATAAATACATTACAATGAGCAATGAAGGTGAACAAACTCCCATCATAATGGAGGTGAAAAATGTCATTCACAAAATAATATTGGGGTGAATCAAACCCCTTTTGAGACATCAAATAGACTCACAATATTTAGGAATTTTATACCATGTAGATAGAAAAAATTTAATAGAGATGCTACACATGGAAGGGGAGAAAAATAAAAGAAGAAGAAGAAAGGATACTTGCCTGAGGATGAATAAATCAAGATGAAGCACTCGCACAGAAGCTTCAATTGCCACAGAAAATTTAACAGAATAGAAGCAGTAGAGAAGAAAAAGAATGCGTTTCAGATGAGGAAGAAGAAGAAGAAGAAGAAGAAGAAGAATAGAATAAGAAGAAGAAGAAGAAGTAGGGAGGGAGAAGAAGAAAAGGAGATAAAGAGGAAGAAAAAGAAGGTGTAAAAAAAAGAAGTGAAAGAATAAAGTAGGAGTAAAAGAAAAAAGAAGAAATAAAAGGAGGAGTGAAAGAAGAAAGGAGAAGTAAAAGAGGGAGTGAAAAACAATAAAGAAGAAGTGAAAGAAAAGGTGAAAGAAGAAAAAGAAAGGGGGGTTGGGAAGTAATGATGCGTAGATGGTGGGTGTTTATTTATTTATTTATTTATTTATTTTTTGTATTGGGCTTAAGCCCAAATAAATGGCCCATCTTCTATTTCCTTAAAGGCCCAAGCCCAACTCTTAGCCCACTTGCCTTAAATAAATTGAAGCCCAACTCATTATCCCATCCATTTAATTTAAACCCATACATACAAGCCCATAGATCTATTTCAACATTAAGAATCAAATTTGCTCAACTTATATAATAACTAAAATAAGTTAATACATCATTCTAAAATTCTAAATCCAATAATGGGTCGTTACAATTTCTCCCCCCCTTCAAAGAATTTGGTCCCCAAATTCCTGTTTGGTCACTCGAATAGCTGAGGGAAAAGACGCCTCATCTCCTCCTCGCGCTCCCAGGTAGCCTCATCTAAAGAGTGACGCTGCCACTGAATTTTAACAAATGGAATCGATCGATTTCGTAGCACTTTCTCCCAAAATACTAACAGGTTTCTCCTCGTATGTGACATCCTCCTTGACTTCTATAGTCTGATAGTCGATGATATGCTGGGGATCCGGCACGTACTTCCTTAACATGGACACATGGAAGACATTATGAACGCCAGCTAACTGTGGTGGCAAGGCCAACCTATAGGCCAAAGGGCCAACTCGTTCCAAGATTTCAAACGGTCCAATATAGCGAGGACTAAGCTTCCCCGACACCCCAAATCTGCGTACGCCCTTTATGGGCATCACTCTCAGCCATACGGGGTCCCCAGCTGAGAACTCCAAGTCTCGACGTCTTTTATCCGCATAGTTCTTTTGTCGGTCCTGTGCGACCTTGATTCTAGCCCTGATAATCTGAATCTTTTCTGATGTCTACTCAACAATCTCTGGCCCCAATAATGCTCTGTCTCCAATCTCCTCCCAACAAATGGGTGATCTACACGGCCTGCCGTAAAGTGCCTCATAAGGCGGCATACCAATACTAGAGTAGTGACTGTTGTTGTAAGCGAATTCTACTAGTGGCAGATGATCATCCCAACTACCATGGAAATCCAACACACATGCCCTCAACATGTCCTCTAATGTCTAGATGGTCCTCTCTGACTGTCCATCTGTCTGCGGGTGGAACGCAGTACTAAACTTTAGCTTCGTCCCCAAAGCATCTTGCAACGCTCCCCAAAAGTGTGAAGTAAATCGAGGGTCCCGATCCGACACGATACTAGAGGGAACTCCATGTAATCTCACCACTTCCTCCACATATAACTTCGCAAGGTGGTTCAAACGGTAAGTCTTCTTAATCGGTAGGAAATGGGCTGATTTCGTCAAACGGTCTACTATCACCCAAATAGCATCGCACCCTTTCGCTGTCCTTGGTAGCCCTGACACGATGTCCATGGATATATTATCCCACTTCCACTCTGGAATGGGTAACGACCGTAGGAGACCTGCTGGTTTTTGATGTTCTGCCTTAACCTGCTGGCACACTGCACACTGGGATACATATCTTGCCACATCTCTCTTCAGACCATCCCACCAAAATTGCCTCCGTAGATTCTAATACATCTTCGTCGTGCCGGGGTGAATCGTATAGCGGGACTTATGAGCCTCTGCCAAAATCTCGTTCCTGATCTCCGCATCATCTGGTACACAAATCCGATCTTGGAATAGTAGCATCCCATCGCCCCTTTAGCTGAAACCCACTGGGGAAAACTTCCCCACATCTGCCAAGATCTGGGCCAACTTCACATCGTGTGATTGTTGCACCCTAATCTGTTCCATCACATCAGGTTGTACCCTTAGGTACGAACAATACCCCGTAGGTCTCTCTTCGGGTCCAGAGATAGATAACTCCCCCATCTAACTCAAAAGCATCCATTCCTGGGTCTTCATAGCCGCCATATAAGCCCCTCGGCGACTCAATGCGTCGGCCACCACGTTGGCCTTCCCCGGATGGTACAAGATCTCACAATCATAGTCCTTCAAAAGTTCCATCCACCTACGTTGCCTCATGTTTAACTCCTTCTGGGAGAAAAGGTACTTTAAACTTTTATGGTCAGTATAAATCTCCACCTTCTCTCCATAGAGGTAATGCCTCCAAATCTTGAGAGCAAACACTACTGCCGCTAACTCCAAGTCATGGGTAGGGTAGTTCACCTCATGTTTCTTCAATTGTCTCGAGGCATAGGCATTCACTCGTCCATCCTGCATCAATACACATCCGAGACCTGAGTGTGACGCATCACTGAAGATGGAAAATGTCTCTCCACTCCTAGGAATAGCCAATACCGGTGCTGAGGTTAGCCTCTTCTTCAACTCCTCAAAGCTACGCTCACAAGCCTCGTTCCATTCGTACTTGACTCCCTTTCGAGTCAACTTTGTCATAGGAGAGGAAAGCCTAGAGAAACCCTCAATGAATCTTCTGTAGTAACCTGCTAGCCCCAAAAAGCTCCTGATGCCGGTCACTATAGTCGGTTGTGGCCACTCAATCACTGCCTTCACTTTTTCAGGGTCTACTGAAATACCCTCACCAGATACTACGTGTCCCAAGAAGCCAACCTGTCACTGCCAAAAATCACACTTACTGAACTTGGCATACAACTGCCTCTCCCTTAGCCTCTGCAATGCCAGCCTAAGGTGGGTCTCATGGTCCTCCAAACTCGGTGAGTAGATGAGTATGTCATCAATGAACACTATAACAAAGCTATCCAAATACTCTCTAAACACCCTGTTCATCAAATCCATGAAGACTGCCGGGGCATTAGTCAACCCAAATGGCATGACCACAAACTCGTAATGGCCGTACCTAGTGCGAAAAGCAGTCTTCTTTACATCTTCTTCTCTAACCCTCACCTGATGGTATCTAGACCTCAGGTCAATCTTCGAAAAGACGGATGCTCCACGTAACTGGTCCAACAAGTCATCAACACGGGGGAGGGGATACTTGTTCTTCAACGTCACCTGATTCAACTACCGGTAGTCAATGCATAATCTCATGGATCCATCCTTCTTCCTCACGAATAAAACTGGAGCACCCCAAGATGAGGCACTCGGGCGGATGAATCCCTTCTCAATCAATTCCTCCAACTGCACCTTTAGCTCTTTCAATTCATTTGGAGCCATCCTGTAAGGAGCCCTAGAAACTGGCTGCGTACCTGGTACTAAGTCAATAGAGAACTCAACCTCCCTCGATGGCGGCAATCCTGGCAACTCTTCAGGGAATACATCGGGAAATTCACAGACCACCGGAATATCTGGCAATTCCATCTTGTCCTCATTACCAGTCGTCACTAAAGCCAAATATGCCTCGCAACCATGTCACATTAATTTCTCCGCCTTCATCACCGAAATCAAGGGTGTGGAGCTCATTGGTTTACTGCCTCTATACACAACAATTGGCTGATGAGGCAACTCAAAATGAATTACCTTGTGCCGACAATCAACCTTAGCATAGTGTTGGGATAGCCAGTCCATGCCCAAAATAAGATCAAAATCTTTTATGTCTAGCACCACCAAATTCCCCGGAAACTCCTTATCGTGCACCATGATTTTACAATCTCTATACACCTCACTACCCACCATTTTCGTATCTCCCGGAGTAGTCACAATCAAATAATATGGTAACAATGTACTGGAAATTGGAATATGACATACCACCCGAGGTGCAACAAAAGAGTGTGTGGATCCCGTATCAAATAAAACACAAACATCAATATCATATAAGGATAAGATACCTTGCACTGTGTCTTTCCCTTGCTCTGCTTCAGCTGTAGTCAAGGCGAACACTCGCCCCTGGATGTGGGGTCTATCAGCATCTGCGGTGCTCTGTCCTGGTGGTAGTGCCAATGATGGTGCCATCCCCTGAAGTCTAGGCACTGACTGCCTCTGCCCAAATCTATCACTCTGATACCCCGGCCTTTGGCCTCCTCGCTGGGGTGGCACTGAACAAACGTTGGCCTTATGGCCCTTGCGCCCACATTTAAAACATGTCACCTCCTGGCTGCCTGCTCTACCTGACCCCTGAGGGCAGTCCCTCTGTACGTGCCCCGCCTGACCACAAGTGTAACATGTCACCCCTCTGTCGTAGCGGCATGGGTCACGATGCCTCTTTCCACATGTCTTGCATGGGGGGATGTCTGGCGTGCCTCTCGAAGGCCGTGGTGCACCCTTCCTCTTCCTATCATTGCCCTGTCCCTGGGCTGAGTGTAACACCCGGTGTAACCGGTGTTAAGAGAATAAAAAAAGGAAGTAAGTAAACTTCCAAAAATACCCTTGAGAAGGTGATGGATCCTTGAGATTGAGAATGCCCATGAGAAGGGTATTTTGGTAATTTGGATAGAGAAATCCAATAAAGGGTATTTTGATAAATTAAAAATAATTCCTATGAAGAATTAGGTGTGTAAGTGAATAAAAATCCCAATTTGGTATTTATGTGGAGATATATGGGATTAATAAATTCACAAAGAGTAATTGAGAATTTTGGAATTTAATTCCATAAAGGAAATTTAATTTTGAAATAGAGAAAATGGTGGATATTAAATTATTTGAGGAGAATAATTATATTTTCCCTAAGTTGTGAATTAATGTGGTAATGCCACTTGGAGAGATGAGATTAAACTTGGAAGCCAAGGTTAGTGTCTTGTTGTGACACTTGGCATTTTGTGGTTCAAGTATAATTGGGTGAATTAAATAAATGCAAAAGTTATGATAATTGGTCTTGTAAGCATTTAATAAGAGGCATGATTATATGGATTAAAGAAAATCCAAAAGAAAATGGTAAATGGTCACCATTAATGCCTTGGAAAATATGAGAGTTATTTAAATACATAAGAAAGTATTTATGTCTCTCAAATGTGATGTTGGAAATTAGTCCCATTAATTTAAATGGGAAAGAAATTATTTATGTCTCTCAAGTGTGATGGATGTGAAATTAGTCCCATTAATTTAAATGGGAAAGAAATGGAAATTAGTCACTCATTTATGAGTGAAAATGGGGAGATTTATTTAAATGGGAAATAAATATAAATTCAATGGATGAGATGTATTCTTGAATTAGAGAATAAATCCTATGGTGGGGATTTAAAGAGAAGAAATGGCATGGATTGCCATCCAAATAAAAGTGTGCTTTCTTTTAATGGTGGAGATGAAGTCTTGTAAAGGCAAAGGTGATCCAATGGTGGATTTCAAGCAAGACTTAAGGCCATGGATTGTGTTAGTTTGGAGGGTGAGGATTTGTTCTCACCAAAAGAATGGCTAGGATGCATTCTTGAATTTGAAAAATGCTAGTATAAAAGGGGAAGTGTAGGAGACTTGTCTCCCTTTTGGCCATTTGTAGAAATGAAGAAGGAAGAAAGAAGAGAGATAGAAGAAAGTCTCTCATGGAGGAAGGAAATGGAGAAGAAAAGAAGAAGAAGTTAAGATGGAAGAAATTGAAGATGGAAGCTCTCTTGAAATGGAGATTTAATATTCAAGAAGAGGTAAGGGTTGGCCCCATGGGAGGGTGGCCTTGCAATGAGTTTTAAATATGTTTCATAAATGTATATGTTGCATTTGGCATGTTCTTTTATGTTCATGAGACTTATGGCCATAGGTTAGTTTGAGAACATTGATGAAATAGTGGGTTGATGCCTCTAACCTTGGAGGGTTGTGAGGGCAAAGAAACCTAGCCACACTTGCATGCATTTGGCATCATATAACTTGTTATGTTCATATTTATTTGGCATTGCACCCTTATTGAGCTTAATAGCTCATGAGGTTTTTACCCTCACATATAGGTTGTGAAAGCATGGAAAAATCAATACAAGGTAGAATGGCATGGGAAAGCATGGGAATGAAGACCCAAGAGCTTGCTATGGCTTATGGAAGCATTGTTGTTGTGTTGATTTAATTATTGTATTTGGTTGGTAATGGCTTTTCTTTTAAGCCTAAAAATTATGGGATGTAATTTCTTTTGTTTGATGATGGCTTGTTAAAGCCCAAGAACATGTGTGTTTGTTATATCTTGGAATGTATGTTTCATTTAGAAGGTGGATTATTGGATTATAGCTTATGGCATGAGGAAGCCTAAGTCTTGGTGAAATGTTATTTGGAAGGTTTGGAAGCATTAAGAGTGTGGTTTAAGCCTAAATTTTGGAGAAAAATAGGCTAATATTGATGATAAGTGAAGTTTATTTATTGATATAAATTCTGGAAGAAAATTTGGGGTTTTATAGCCCAAAGAAAAAAAAAAAAAAAAAGGGAGTGAAAGGGGGGCAGCTGCAGGCTACTGGAGGCAGCAGCCTGCAGCTCGCGCGCGCGGGCAGGCGGCCGCGCGCGCCAGCAGGTGGCCGCGTGCGGGCGGCCGTGCCAGCGCGCGGGCGCGCGCGCGGGCAGGCGGCCGCGCGGCCAGCGCCTAGCGGGGCCCCGCGGCCAGCGCCTAGCGGGGCCCCGCGCGGGCCCCGCCGGCCAAATTTTTTTAAAAAATTGGAATTTTTGGGAGAAATTGGGGCATTTCTTAATTGAATTTGTGTCTCGAAGGAATTTTCAAAATAAATGGATTTTTCGGGTATTTAGGAGAAAATACCGAAAATTTGGAAAATTGAAAATGATGAGTTTTTCCTCCAAAAATTGGTGATCCATCAATGGATTGGTTCAAATGGTGATTTTTTTTTGGAGCCCGGTAAAATTCTTCGATGAAAAAGAATTAACGAGAAAATGGTGATTGGGCGCCTAAAGGAGATTTTCCCTATAGCCAATGCAGTGTGGCTAAAGCCCATTTCCTCTAACGAATTCTGGGATTCAGCGAAGGGAAGGACGAGCCTAGATCCCACCTAGGGCGTTTCATCTTGAAACACGATCCACCCTTCGCCTAAGGCCGGGCAGGTGGACAATTCGGGTGATTGTTCACGAGTAACACCCGTAAGTGGGAGCGGGGCGTTACAGTTTGGTATCAGAGCATGGTTGGAGCATCAAGTAGAAGATGCTTGGAGAAATGTGGTTGAAGGTTGATCGGAAGGCCTTGGAAGTAGAACCACAAGTGACCGAGGACCCTAGGGGTTGGGTCGAGACATGGAGGACTGTAGTGATGCGAATGGAATGCTCGGATATTCCTGCTATGGGAATAGGGAAAATATCATGTTTGAGATGATATGCCGTAAAAGATATACGGGTGGAGCAAAGAAAAGTCAAATGCCCAAGTGTGGGATTGGTTTCGAGGACCCGAATGTAGAAATTGGGGGTTTATGAAGCATTTTAAGGATGAGATTTCCTTATGAGTGGAGTGTTGAGGCTTGTGTGGGGACACGAAGCCGAATCATGACAAGAGTCATGAAAGGGCCTGGAGGCTCGAGGTATGTCTAATCCGTAAATGGGTTAGCGGAGTATCCCTATGTTGGGGATATGGTCAAGCATGTGTAAGGGAATGGAGTTGTTCCCGTATGGGTGATGAGCTAAGGGTTGTGTTCTTGAATTAGGGTGAGCTAAGGCTGAGATTAGCTCGAAGCCCAAATAAAGAAGTCGTCAACAGGATTGTGTGACGAGCTCCAGGAAGGGAGTAAGTTAAAGTTGCTTGTAAAGAGCCTCTAGGCAAAGCAAGCATGTGAGGTATATACCAGTCATGGCCAGAGTAGGCGTGACATTGATGGCTTGCAAAAAGACTCCGAGGGGAGTCGGGTGTGTGTTATGCATGAGGAATGCATATGGTCCGAGGTGATCGTATGGTTATGGAAATCCTGGATGGGATGTGCCTAGAGTGTGAATGGACCCTAGCGGGTGTCTGTGAGAGATGAAAATCCCAAGTGAGTCAAGCTGGAATCCAAGGGAATCTAGAATTGGGATAAAGGAGTTGAGCATGTGTAGATATGCGCGTGGGAGCCATGGGATTAGGAGTCCTAATTATGAAAGGCCAAGTAACCGTTCATGTGAATGATGGATGAGGGGCCAATTAAAACTCTCATTGACGCTTGGGGTCAGGCGAGACGCCTAAGGTCGGGAGATGAGAGGTGAATAGACCCTCATTATGATGCCTGGGTCGAGATGACGCCTAAGGTTATGAGACCCTTGATGGGAGACGCAGAGGTCGCCCAGTAAAGGGTATGAACGGTGAGTGGGCCGAGGGTAGTAAATATTGGCAACAGGACATCCATGGGCTATGCACGCACAAGACATGCCAACTTGGGATGCCAAGTGGGCAGGGGCATGATGAGCAATGTGAAAGCTCAGGAATTTTAGTTCCAAGTCAAGGAAGCCCGAGCGAGGTGTGTGGAAGGCCAAGCCGGGCGTAGTGACTGAATATATACGTGAGTGTGCAAGGAGAGATGAGAGGTCTCAATTTACCTAGAAGGTAATGCAAGGCGCTCCATGGTTATGGGTGCAGGAGCTTGAGGTAGGCTTAGCGTGTCGGTTGTGGACTGAGAGATCATTGATAGCCAAGCTTTTGGAATGAGCTAGGTGATGAAATAAATCCTGATGGTTTGAGTTCATTGTCATGGAAAGTTGGAGCTTCCAAATGTTGAATGAGAGCCATGAGATGTGATCTTGTGGGGTAAGATCATGAGGCCTCAAAATGCTAAGTGGTCTGAGAGTCTCTTAGGTGATAAGAGATGTAAAGTCCTGAGGAGCAGGGCTTATGGTACGAGCTTGAGGTTATTAAGGCAAGGATAACCAAGCGAGATGGCTCGGGTAAGGTGGTGGCAGAACCATCGTAGCTCGAGAGGCTTTAAATAGCTTGGATGCTATGGGTGCAAAGCTCGGTGTGACGGATCTGATATTATGGACCGTGTGGCAGAGGACTAATGAGTTGGCTCGTGTTGAGGGCAAGTGGCCCGTGGGCCTGAGCGATTTAGTGAACTGCAGGTGACGGTCGGATGTCGAAGATCTGGAGCAGCACCTTAGGAAAAAAAAAATTGGTCAGGTGAGACCGAGAATCTCCTATAAAGGATTATATTTAGAATAGTCCTAAGGAGGAATCGCGGAACGCATTAGGGAATCTGATAGATTTGTTGTCGAGTAGGACGCCTAGTAAGAATAGTGGCTGCGAGCGTGGTGAGGTAGTCGTGCCGGGTTCGATGTCAGAAGTGTGACTGGAAGGCTGAAAGTCACACTACGGGATGCGAAACAGATCAGAGTGAGACCTGAGCCATGCTGTAGGAAACTGTTGTTGGGCTAGTGTAAGGGACAATACGGTAAAAATGATTAGGTGTTGACTCTCCGAAGCACAGGGCAATATGATGGGGAACCAGTGTTGGGCCAGTGTATGGGAGTGACACGTGATCGGGTGTTGACTATCCGAAGCACAGGGCAATACGATGGGGGACCAGTGTTGGGCCAGTGTATGGGAGTGACACGACGATGGTGACCAGGTGTTGGCGCGCCTGAAGCACAGGGCAACACAGTGACTATGCAGATGGCCAAGGACTGAAGATCTACGAGATGTTTGAGAAAGAAACCCGAGGAAAAGAAACGGGTCTAGCGTGGGAATAATGCTATGGTTGACACCTATCAGTGACGGCTCTAATGCTAGGGACCACTAGATGCAGACGGTTAGTCCACAGGAGGGACTGCAGCCCTCTACGTGGAGTAACTCGTCTGTAGTGGAGACAATTAGACGCCGAAGACCTGGGGTATGCTGTAGGTTATGCCTGAGCCAGACCTAAAATTCCGTAAGGGTTGAAGTATGGTGGTAGCGCTTTTGGTGTCAAAGCAGCAAGAAGATTTGTGAATTAAAGGGGGTGATATCTTGTGGTGTGATAGCAAGATGTGTGGTGATGCTCCTTATTAAAGGATGCTAACGAGGTGGTGGTTAATTTGATCGAAGTTGATTGGGTAAATCGAGATGATGAACCCTGTGAGACCTTGCGGTGATGCAAGAAGAAGGATTGATTGGTGGAGTCGGTGAATGGCTCGAGAATGTTACGTAAGTGCCGTGGAAGGAAAGACTTACGAGTTGAAAGCTAACCATAAGATGGGAATATTGAAGCGCGTGGAGGCTTCGAATAAAGGGATCTCTAACCCAGTGAAGTGAGTTATGGTAGGCTGAACATGTAGCTAAGGCACGGTTTGAAATCTGTGAAGGTGCGCAATTGCACAGACTGGTGTCAGTCCGGGTCGTGTCGATGTGAAATAAGGAAGTGTCCTCACGTGGCACTGGAAGGTTTCCAGTTGACGATAGACGACCAGTTGCCAGGTGGTAGCACTTAATGGCAATGATTGGAAGCGTGAGGCTTAAGGACTATGAGGTAAAGCCTTAATAGTTGTTGTGTATGCAATATAAAGGTTTAGCGGGCCCTAGTGGTTAGTCCAGGCGAGAAAGAGACCCGAGGTGACAAAAGATGGTTGGATAGGGCAGAATTGTGTTGCTTAAAGGAATGTTGTTCCGTAATTAGGACTATATATGGTAGTGTGAAATGTGTCCTGGGAAGAACTTGAGATGTTCTCCTAAGAGAAGTTGAGCATGAGGCAACAGCGTGAGATAAACTTCCTAAGGCGCTACAACTTCATCAGGAAAGATCACCTGGGGAAAAGCTAGCGAAATGGCGAGTGCCTGAGTAGGAAGGTGAGTCCTACGGCATCAAGTGGAAGCGTGAATTCCACAGGAGTAGCTGGGGTGATTTCCAGTGGGTGTAGTTTATATCGAAGAGGTAGTCGATGGTTGCAAGAGTAGTGCCTAGAGGAAGGTTGTGTTGGCTATGAGCCAGGCGGTCCGGCTAGAACTAATGAAGTTGGTTAGATGGAAGTTGTGGCGAATTTAAGATGTCGCCAATGGGTAAAGAAAGCTCGAAGAAAGAGATTATGGGACGAGATTGGTTTCCAGTAGTGGTGTGGAGATGATGAAATCACCGAATGGCTGTGAGTGATGCAGCTAAAGGGATACCTTAGTGTGTGGGCAATCGATGAGAGTTAACCTCGTGTCTAAGGTTAATGGTTGTGAAAGGAAATTGGCTAGTGAAGCTGTTGTGGTGTTAGAGCCATGTGGTTGCTCACCGAGAGGTGTGAGTTAGCTGTAGTTAAGTGTATAAGAAATCTGAGAGAAGCCAAAGTCTCTCAAGGAACTAGCTAGCTGCTATAACTATAGATAGTGATATCAGGAAGGCGGCCTGAGAGTAGGGTCGTGCTGGTTGTGGTGACCAGTGAGATTCAAAGAGCAGCAAGTCTTTTGAGATGACATGGCGGTGTCATCGACGTAATTGGGAAAAGATGTTGTCAGGAAGGTCAAAGGTAGCCATTGTGCATGGTAGGACCTCAAGGCCGAGTGTGAATTGCCATGAAGGCTGATGCCTATGGAGTTTGAGATGCAACGACCATGGGGGAGAAATTGTTGTTGTCGTGGTGTTGTCCTTACTGAGGAGGACAAAAGGGAACCATTATGAATGGTTGAAATTAGTTACGGATTGAAAATGAACCTGAATTAGGAGGGCTGGAAGTGTAATACCTCAAGAGTAAGAGGCTCTATTGAGAAATGATGAGGTTTGTAAGTCCCAATGAAATTGAGGCTGGGTGAGTGAATTTGGCTAAAGACCGCTACAAGAGTGGGGATGTAACCAAGTTAGCTTGTTGTGGTGCGGACCAAAGGCACGAGTCATCCTACTGGTGCGATGTAGTAAGTGTTTGTGCATATGGTAACAAGCCATTCACTTGTGCCACGCACCGTGGGTGATGACGAGGGCCGATTAATGGTCCTGCGACCTAAAAGCGCAATGGTAGGATCCTAGACTTGTGGTAGGGTAAATAGCCAAGGTAAGGCCTAGCATGGGGACATAATTGTAAAAGCTGAAATGGGGTGAAGAATTAAAGAGGGGTTGCTCAGTGAAGAATTCCCTTGTATGAGTAAGAGACCCCTACTAGCGTGAGATATCGGCTAGTAAGTACCTTGTGTGCTTAATGCAAAGAACTCCTGGTTGGGAGAAGGTTGTGGCCCGAGCATGGTTAAGCTCGAGGTGAGATTGTAATGGTGCGTGCATCGCCAGGCTCGAGTTGGACTCGGGTAATGTACGTACGGTTGAATTGTGTAATTACCTGGCATGGTGTTAGGTAAGTTGATTTTGCGTAATCATATCGAAATTGAGGGTCGGCTGGTCAAGGTAGAAGGCCATGTATGAAATGGTCGAAGTTGGCAATGTAGGCCAAATAGGTGCTTCCCATGTAGTGCTAGCACGATAAGTTGATCGGTAATGAGAGGTTGCCATGAGGATCAACTTAGGCTATGCGTGTGTGTGATAATGACGGTATGCCATGATGAATGGGTGTCCAAGTGTCTTGTGGGCACTAAAAGAAACATTACGGTGGATGATCAGTGCTAAAACGTTGCTGGTTGGACCAGCGTAAAATCGTGGCCATGTGATTTGGCAGTGTGAAACGTTGCCGTGTGTGATCGGCGTAAAACCGTGGTAGACTGATCAGTGAAGCAATGTTAGTGAAAGTTGTTTGATTGATAGAAAATGGGAAGTGGTCAGCAAAGTGATGCTTCGCGGTAGAGAAAAATCCACCTGTAGATGGACAGCGTTGCAATAAGCGAGACCAGTGACCAAAAGTGCGGTTTGGCGGGAGGCCAAAGCGGTATTCGATCGGTGAAGGTCCTCGAGAGTTGGAGGATCAAAGGCCTAAAGTAAAGCCTTGAGGTAGGTGTAACCCAAGGTAAATGTGAGAAATGAATAAGCTATGAGGTTCTCGAGCACGAGAATTTGCCATGTAGCCCGAGAATACGATTATCTTGGGCAGGAGATTATGGTAAGGTGAATTTCGAGGACGAAATTCTTTTAAGGAGGGTGGAATGTAACACCCGGTGTAACCGGTGTTAAGAGAATAAAAAAAGGAAGTAAGTAAACTTCCAAAAATACCTTTGAGAAGGTGATGGATCCTTGAGATTGAGAATGCCCATGAGAAGGGTATTTTGGTAATTTGGATAGAGAAATCCAATAAAGGGTATTTTGATAAATTAAAAATAATTCCTATGAAGAATTAGGTGTGTAAGTGAATAAAAATCCCAATTTGGTATTTATGTGGAGATATATGGGATTAATAAATTCACAAAGAGTAATTGAGAATTTTGGAATTTAATTCCATAAAGGAAATTTAATTTTGAAATAGGGAAAATGGTGGATATTAAATTATTTGAGGAGAATAATTATATTTTCCCTAAGTTGTGAATTAATGTGGTAATGCCACTTGGAGAGATGAGATTAAACTTGGAAGCCAAGGTTAGTGTCTTGTTGTGACACTTGGCATTTTGTGGTTCAAGTATAATTGGGTGAATTAAATAAATGCAAAAGTTATGATAATTGGTCTTGTAAGCATTTAATAAGAGGCATGATTATATGGATTAAAGAAAATCCAAAAGAAAATGGTAAATGGTCACCATTAATGCCTTGGAAAATATGAGAGTTATTTAAATACATAAGAAAGTATTTATGTCTCTCAAATGTGATGTTGGAAATTAGTCCCATTAATTTAAATGGGAAAGAAATTATTTATGTCTCTCAAGTGTGATGGATGTGAAATTAGTCCCATTAATTTAAATGGGAAAGAAATGGAAATTAGTTACTCATTTATGAGTGAAAATGGGGAGATTTATTTAAATGGGAAATAAATATAAATTCAATGGATGAGATATATTCTTGAATTAGAGAATAAATCCTATGGTGGGGATTTAAAGAGAAGAAATGACATGGATTGCCATCCAAATAAAAGTGTGCTTTCTTTTAATGGTGGAGATGAAGTCTTGTAAAGGCAAAGGTGATCCAATGGTGGATTTCAAGCAAGACTTAAGGCCATGGATTGTGTTAGTTTGGAGGGTGAGGATTTGTTCTCACCAAAAGAATGGCTAGGATGCATTCTTGAATTTGAAAAATGCTAGTATAAAAGGGGAAGTGTAGGAGACTTGTCTCCCTTTTGGCCATTTGTAGAAATGAAGAAGGAAGAAAGAAGAGAGATAGAAGAAAGTCTCTCATGGAGGAAGGAAATGGAGAAGAAAAGAAGAAGAAGTTAAGATGGAAGAAATTGAAGATGGAAGCTCTCTTGAAATGGAGATTTAATATTCAAGAAGAGGTAAGGGTTGGCCCCATGGGAGGGTGGCCTTGCAATGAGTTTTAAATATGTTTCATAAATGTATATGTTGCATTTGGCATGTTCTTTTATGTTCATGAGACTTATGGCCATAGGTTAGTTTGAGAACATTGATGAAATGGTGGGTTGATGCCTCTAACCTTGGAGGGTTGTGAGGGCAAAGAAACCTAGCCACACTTGCATGCATTTGGCATCATATAACTTGTTATGTTCATATTTATTTGGCATTGCACCCTTATTGAGCTTAATAGCTCATGAGGTTTTTACCCTCACATATAGGTTGTGAAAGCATGGAAAAATCAATACAAGGTAGAATGGCATGGGAAAGCATGGGAATGAAGACCCAAGAGCTTGCTATGGCTTATGGAAGCATTGTTGTTGTGTTGATTTAATTATTGTATTTGGTTGGTAATGGCTTTTCTTTTAAGCCTAAAAATTATGGGATGTAATTTCTTTTGTTTGATGATGGCTTGTTAAAGCCCAAGAACATGTGTGTTTGTTATATCTTGGAATGTATGTTTCATTTAGAAGGTGGATTATTGGATTATAGCTTATGGCATGAGGAAGCCTAAGTCTTGGTGAAATGTTATTTGGAAGGTTTGGAAGCATTAAGAGTGTGGTTTAAGCCTAAATTTTGGAGAAAAATAGGCTAATATTGATGATAAGTGAAGTTTATTTATTGATATAAATTCTGGAAGAAAATTTGGGGTTTTATAGCCCAAAGAAAAAAAAAAGGGAGTGAAAGGGGGGCAGTTGCAGGCTGCTGGAGGCAGCAGCCTGCAGCCCGCGCGCGCGGGCAGGCGGCCGCGCGCGCCAGCAGGTGGCCGCGCGCGGGCGCGCGCGCGGGCGGCTGTGCCAGCGCGCGGGCGCGCACGGGCAGGCGCGCGCGGGCGCGGCCAGGCCGCCCGGCCAGCGCCTAGCGAGGCCCCGCGGCCAAATTTTTTAAAAAAATTGGAATTTTTGGGAGAAATTGGGGCATTTCTTAATTGAATTTGTGCCTCGGAGGAATTTTCAAAATAAATGGATTTTTCGGGTATTTAGGAGAAAATACCGAAAATTTGAAAAATTGAAAATGATGAGTTTTTCCTCCAAAAATTGGTGATCCATCAATGGATTGGTTCAAATGGTGATTTTTTTTTGGAGCCCGGTAAAATTCTTCGATGAAAAAGAATTAACGAGAAAATGGTGATTGGGCGCCTAAAGGAGATTTTCCCTATAGCCAATGCAGTGTGGCTAAAGCCCATTTCCTCTAACGAATCCTGGGATTCAGCGAAGGGAAGGACGAGCCTAGATCCCACCTAGGGCGTTTCATCTTGAAACACGATCCACCCTTCGCCTAAGGCCGGGCAGGTGGACAATTCGGGTGATTGTTCACGAGTAACACCCGTAAGTGGGAGCGGGGCGTTACATTGAGCCTGACCCCCTAGTAGCTGCCAGGGCTGCTCTCAGCTCGCTCCTCTCCCTCTCAATGATGTATACCCGATGTACCAGTATAGAATAGTCAGTGAACTGCGCACCTGCCAGCTGAAATCGAATCTCCACTTGCAGCCCTCTCAAGAACTTGGTCGCTTTCTTCTCATCAGTGTCTACTAACTCGGGGGCAAAGCGTGCTAGGGAGGTGAACTCCTCCTCATACTGAGCCACTGACATGTTGCCCTGGGTCAACTCGATGAACTCGTATGTCTTCTGGCTACGAACCCAGGCGGGAAAATAATTGGCATTGAAGAGCTCCCTAAATTCAGCCCAAGATGGCTCCCTGTTCCTGAATCACAGTCTGGCCGTCTCCCACCACCTCTCAACTGCTCCCCGAAATAGGTATCTGGCCAGCTGTACCTTCTGTGCATCAGTGCATCCTATGGTCCGCAGATGTTTCTCTATTGCCATCAGCCACTCTTCTGCAACCAGAACGTCGTTTCCCCCTCTGAATTCTGATGGCCTGAGTGCCATGAAGTTCCTCACCAACTGACTGCCAGCATTACCATCCATACCCTGAGGCTCGACCTCCTATTGCACTGGGTTCGACGTCTGACCACTAACATTTTCTTGTAAGACTGGCTCATTCCCTGCTACCGGCGGCGCCTGTCCTGGCCTCCCCTGATGGGCCATGAATTCCTCGAAATGCCTCAACATGGAAGCCATCGTGCCCCTCAACTCACTAACCTCTTGGCGCAACTCTGCCACTGAATCTGTAGGAGTAGGCGATGCTGGGGGTGGTGTAGGGTTAGGTACAGGTGCAGGCTCCGGAATGGGATCAGGACTTGGAGCAAGAATTGCTCGGTTGCCTCGGGCGCGTGTCGGCGGCCTTCCTCGACGTCCCCTCATTTCCTGTACAACCAAAAGACCTTTTAGTACTCCATCTTAACTTAGTCTCACTAGACTACTAAACACACATCTACTCTACCCACCAATCCTAAGTGTACAGAGACTCTCCTCACTCCTATACCTAACTGCTCTGATACCAAAACTATAAGGGCCCACTCCCGAATGTGCCCGCTAGCATAGGACATTCGAAAGGAGGTCATCACAAGGATGATATAGAACAATACCTCAAAATAAACACACACATTTATCTATTTTCACGCAGCGGAATATCAATAACTTTCGTTACAAACCAATGTTGATACATCTAGGCTCTTAGGCCATACAAACCGAATATGAGGCTCTAATGTAAAACAACAATTTAAAATCTCATCAATCTACCTCACCAAAACGCAACTAGGATCTCCGAGTTGAGTGCCTCTGTACACCACTACCCTTGGGTTGTAGTCCCACTAGACTCGCCCTTAATGACTGCTTTACCTTTACCTGGAATGGCATAAGAAGATCAAGTGAGCCACAAGGCTCAGCAAGTTCTAGTAAAAAGAAGCAGTATGAAGAAAGAGAAATCATGATGACACCGAGAGGAGTGTACAACGACTTCATAACAATATTCAATTATATAAGTCGGAAATCATATCTCATAGAATTATAAATTTCAATTTTTTGTTCATGTATAATCATACAAGTGCATACATCATAAGTATAAATCCCATAGGCTCATAAGCCACGATGCAAAATATGCGTTAATCATCATATCAGTAAATCAACACATAACGTATCGAGCACAACCTGCCGGGCTATGGCCACCTCGTCCCGCGTCAGGCGCTCCTAGGGTACCCTTTATTTTCGCGCAAAATAATAAGTGCGCTAAGAACATATATATGAGCATCATGTATGCATTTACCAGCAATGTAAAATTTAAATTCTCGTTCTCAATATACATTTAATACCATTGAAGAATGTTATGGCAAAAAAAATGTTATTTTTTTCACCATACAATCGCTCTAATACATTAAGTAAATGTTTAATTAATATTAATAAAAATTTTCGGATGGGTACTGTAGCGGGGTACTATACAGATACGGTATGGTACTGTAGCAAGATATTGTATGTATACTGTACGGATACGGTATTATACTATAGCGATATACTATATGGTATTGTATCGAGATACTGTATAGGTACTGTATTGAGATACTGTATAGGTACTGTATGGTACTGTATCGATATACTATATAGGTACTGTATTGAGATACTGTATAGGTACTGTATCGAGATATTGTATAGGTACTATATTGAGATACTGTATAGGTACTGTATTGAGATACTGTATGGTATTGTAGCATCCGAATTTTCACACATTAACTTGATATTTTTCCACAATTTCATGGGACATTCGGGTATAGACATTAATTATCCAGACATCATTCACATATAAGATATACCAATAAATACACTACAATGAGCAATGAAGGTGAACAAACTCCCATCATAATGGAGGTGAAAAATGCCATTCACAGAATAATATTGGGGTGAATCAAACCCCTTTTGAGACATCAAATAGACTCACAATATTTAGGAATTTTATACCATGTAGATAGAAAAAATTTAATAGAGATGCTACACATGGAAGGGGAGAAAAATAAAAGAAAAAGAAGAAAGGATACTTGCCTGAGGATGAATAAATCAAGATGAAGCACTCGCACAGAAGCTTCAATTGCCACAGAAAATTTAACAGAATAGAAGCAGTAGAGAAGAAAAAGAATGCGTATCAGATGAGGAAGAAGAAGAAGAAGAAGAAAAAGAATAGAATAAGAAGAAGAAGAAGAAGTCGGGAGGGAGAAGAAGAAAAGGAGATAAAGAGGAAGAAAAAGAAGGTGTAAAAAAAAGAAGTGAAAGAAGAAAGTAGGAGTAAAAGGAAAAAGAAGAAGTAAAAGGAGGAGTGAAAGAAGAAAGGAGAAGTAAAAAGAGGGAGTGAAAAACAATAAAGAAGAAGTGAAAGAAAAGGTGAAAGAAGAAAAAGAAAGGGGGGTTGGGAAGTAATGATGCGTAGATGGTGGGTGTTTATTTATTTATTTATTTTTATTTTTTTGTATTGGGCTTAAGCCCAAATAAATGGCCCATCTTCTATTTCCTTAAAGGCCCAAGCCCAACTCTTAGCCCACTTGCCTTAAATAAATTGAAGCCCAACTCATTATCCCATCCATTTAATTTAAACCCATACATACAAGCCCATAGATCTATTTCAACATTAAGAATCAAATTTGCTCAACTTATATAATAACTAAAATAAGTTAATACATCATTCTAAAATTCTAAACCCAATAATGGATCGTTACATTTCTTGTTTTGTTCATCAAGCCATGCCCTATCCTTTCCTCAGTCGTTGTAGGTCAGGAATGACTCTTTGGTGACTTCCTTTCCTCAATCATTCTAAATTCTATTTTATTTATGTTGTGAGGAATGACAATTCGTTTTGATTGTCCGGCTCATGGTGTTTTGTGTTTGAATCTATTTGTTTCTTTGTGAGGCTCTGGTTACGTCCTACTTTCTGTGGCAGTGCCCTTATAATCTCTTTATGTCGATAGTTTTTTCTTGTCATGTCTTGTTGATTGGGGCATATCCTACGATGGCTATTGTATCCTCTTTTTTTTATTTAATAAAAGTCTCATTTACAAAAAAAAAAAAAAAAAACCTTACCTTTACTTCTTTATACAAAGACTATTTTCAAAATTCTAATTTGGTAGCTTCCAATCACAAAGGAGCAGTTGCTATACATGGTTGAACAAGTCCAAGATAACAAAACAATGGACACCCCTGTTTTTTTTTTTTTTTTTTTGCTTTTCATCATTTACAGTAAGAAAACACAAAGCCAGCTGGTTAATTAATATTTCAACCATGCGTGCCGGTTAATCCTTAATTCCAGGGAATCAAACAGAAAAATATAAGTGATAGGGCAAGGCCTACCCCCACCCACTGTCACGTGATCTACGGCCTCACAATCATATAATTAGCATATAATATAAGCCTATGCATAATTAGTTGGCAACGGGGGGTGGGGAAGGGGAACAAATTAACAATCTCAAACTAATTTCAAAGGTCGACAGATCTGAGGATAAATTTCATTGGCCTTTAATTGTCTGTCTACCCACAAAATAATTAAGGAAGGAATGTAGACTTCATTTGCATCAATCAAACAAACGTTACACAACAAGATCAGGATGCTCTATTCTATTAATTTGAGGGCATTAATTACCATAGTCTTCCTTCAAGAGCACCACCAACATATGTAATCCTTTCCTTTCCCTCCCTTTCTTCTCAAATCTTGTGTTTCCTTCTTCATCTTTCTAAGCTTCTCCACAAAATTAATAGAGCAGTCCAAAGCAACTCCACCGTTAGCGTTTGGGGTTTGATGGTTGGAAAAATTTTAGAAACTTGTTAATTCACCAAGCTCACCCAGTTAAATTTTATTTGAATTTAATAACTTTAATATTTATTATTTATTATTTATTAAAATAATCAAAAATAGCATATAACTGTCACGTCACTACATTTTTTAATCTAATAAATTCATCAATGAATGTCCTTTAAATGTTAGCTCCTCCTCCTCCTTGTTTTTGGTCAACACCACCACTCTTTTTCTTGCCTCTAGATTTCTCCATGAAATTCACTCATACCCGCACAAAACACATTAATAATAAGGGTAAATTGCAAACAACACCCTTAACATTTAGTGAAATTGTAAGAAAACTCTTTGACATTTAAGAAATAGTTTGAGACACTTCTATTGTTAAATAAAGGAATAAAATGACGACTTTTTATTATAAAAATAAACCAACAATAGCTCCTCAAACTTGATGATTTTATTATTCTTACTATAATGAATTCATGTATGGGAACTCTCAAAAATTTATTGAAAATTATTTTCGCATTCTGCCATAGCACATCCCATGAGTTGGAGGGGATAAGAATCAAGAGCATAAAATAATAAAAATTATGTGAAAAATCATCAGAATTTTATATACTGGAATTAGTGTTAGATTTAATCACTTATAAATAATCAATTAAATAGCTTATATTTTCTAAACTATCATCTTTATAGCGATTTCTAATGGTTCCATACAAATAATAATGATAACCGATATTAGCAACACAATAAAGCACCTAGTTTGCCAATGTGATATAGAGTCTGCAGTAATTAAAATTCCCGGTGAATTGAATAACACCACCACACTTCTTCCCTTACTTAGGAATTAAACACAAAAATTTGCAGTGCTCCTCCTACTTAATACACCAAATGCTAGAATTTACAGCCCCAATGACGAATATGGACTTGCTGAAAATGAACATAACTTCTTGTGTGTGTGTGTGTAGTAGATCAAGTTACCCCCATTAAATAGCAATAACTTCGTCTACTAGTTTCTTCAGTTCTTCAAGCAACTTTCTATCACCCCAAAAGTCAAAAGAGTTAAGAGAAAAGTGAGGAAAGGGCAAAATTAAGGGAGCGATAATGTTATAAGAAAGGACAAACTCTACTCTAGTGCCAGCAAAAAAACAAAAAAGGCACATCGGAACACAAAGATGAAAGTTGAATTTCAGCACATGATTTTCATTTGTACAGGCAGAAAGCCACCAAAATCCAAAATCTAATATGCATTTCCGTTACTGGTCAACTATCTCAAGGCAGGATTAACTCCACACTCCGAGGACAACGTGAGCAAAGAAGAAGAAAAGCACACCTGGGGCATGCCATTGACAAGGCTAGTACCTTTTCAATTCTTTGAACATGAAAATGCGGTCGGCACCTTCCCAAAGCCTGAAATGTCAAACAACTCCATAAACGTCTGATCTGATACTCTAGTTTTGTCAGCAGCGAACCGCTGGTACTCCTCAAAGATCGAAGACAAGCACCACCTCTGTGTTTTTCTTAGGCATCCCACAACACAGCCAGTTCGGTGCTGCACAGCATGAAAACAGACACAGTTTGGTGCCATATCCATAACACTTCTCTATATGAGGAAACTAAAGAGGAGGTAATACCATCACCTTTCCTCTTTTGCAATGAATTAGGAGTGGACGGTTGTTAACATCTGCCCAGAGAACATTTAGCTACAGAAGTAGCAAATACTAAAGCATCATATATATTTCAAAAGTTACAGCGATGCCATACCAAGGATTACTTTTAATGCTTCACGAACTTTGCCTTCTGGAATGTCTACAAAAGGCTCCTGTCAATCATAGTGCTCATAAATAATATATAGCATATATGTTGGTGAATATGAAAAACTCAGTTCATTTCAACCATCCAGCTGCATTTTAGAAAACTATGGATTAACTAGGACCACAAGTTACAAGCACAATATCTAAAGACTAGGAATTCCAAACACACATATCAATGTAACAACTTCACAATCTGGGACTGAAATGTTTACACAAGGTGATTGGAACCCTCCTATTGCCTGAGAGACTGAAATGTTTACAAAAGATGATTTGAACCCTCCTATTACCTTCTCTCAGACGTTGTCTGAACGCACACCTGGGACGAACACTGCTAAGCAATGGAAGGCATATTGAAAAAACATAGATACGTGCTCTCTGAACGCTGAACGCTAGCATTGTTTTCAACTTAAGACAAAATTGCAATATGTGACAGCATAGGAATTTGTATGAAAGCTGAATCCGTGTTGCCAAAATTTCATACAGCAAAGAACTGATCCTAATGAAATTTCAAGGAATCATTGGGGTACAAAAGGAAATTATCATGCTTCTGCTACACCAAGCCTCTCAGGGTTTACACATTTCTCAGATTAGATATCCTGTCTGGCCACACATTTTTAGAGAAAAACATAGGACAAAAATGTATTTTAAAAGAACTTATCAGGAAGTGACAAAGAAAGAAGAGCATATATAGGAGGAAACATTGCAGGAATATGAAGCCACTATTACCAATGTGTCCATTGGTGGGTTCCTAGCACGTTATGAAATGTCAACTACCCCTTCACATTTTAAATCCAGATACATAAGAATGAGACTTCATCCCATGCTTTCTTCATATACAGTACTGCCAGGTCAGTCTGATGGTATAGAATTGTGTATATTTAACCAAGATATAGGATCAAAGTGGCGTAGACGAAAGAGCTTTGGGTATGAAAAACAAATAAGCAATTATGTCATTACATGGAGTCATCTTTCAATCAGAATGGTTGTTAGAAATCGAGACACAATTAGCATCCTGCACTGCATGTTCTAAATTGAGAGAAAGCAAGTGCAAATTCTTCAGTCTAACATTCACAATCTGCTTTCTGCCACCTACATTTAGACACATTATGGTTGTTCATTTCTTTTTCTTTTTTTTCTTTTCAATATGTATTCAAACACATTGCTTCTCATACATTCAGACAACTTCTTTTTACACTTTCCTGTCTCATTTTCCAAGAAATAATTTGGATCTAGATTTGATAATCAATTTCAAAGAAATAAAATAAAACTAAGTTTGTTTTTCTTTCTGAAATAGATGTCAAGAAAAAGAAATTCAGCTCCTATATGAACTGATATAAGAATCATCAACGTGACCAAATATCAGCTTTGGTATGTTAAAATACAGGATTCGCACTGAACAAGTTGATGAATGAGAAGAACTGTAGCACACTAGCGTGTATTCAGAAGCATTATTTTAAACTCAGTTCATTTCCATTATCACCTTAATCCAAATCCTCCAGTAATAGATTACCGGCAATCACTATTCTTAATACATGGAATTCAAGGGAGCAACATCAAGATTCCTATCAATCCACCCCCAAATTTAGATAAAGAAGCACCTCCACTTAAGAACATGAAATCCTAGTCGAACAGTTAAAAACTCAGAATCCAATATCATCAGATAAGTCACTTCGTAAGTTTCGCCGGAAACGGGAAATATCAACAAAATCGGACATGTAAAGTGGAAACATGTAGGCGCATTCATCAATTTAATTATAATAAAACTGAAGCAGAACCTTGCCACTGTCGATACCGAACTGAAAAATCCGAATTCCGTTCGATTTGAGAAATTCCAGGTTCGGTTCAGGGTATGGTTCAGGGCAGAGATATCTACAACCAAATCACTGAACTCTCACGACTCAGAACCAAACTAGAAACACAATTACTATCGAAAAAGCAAGAGAAGCGCGCACTCACATGACTGAACGGAGACCTAGGGTTTCCAAGAAGGCAAAGTTGGCAGTTTCAGGGAAACCAGACCTGAAGACGCCGAAATCAACCATGGCAAAGTTGAGAGGCGGCACCAATAGCTTATGTACGGTTCCCTCAGCCTCATCGCCATCGGCCGGGGGAGAGGAATCCCGGCCAGCAGGCACCGTGGCTTCGGTGGCTTGGCACATCGCACCATCGAAGTTGTCTACCTTCATAGGGGGTTCGCGCCAAAATGTCCTGCACTAGTATATACCTTAATTGATATATATATATATATATGTAGATAGATAGAAAGATTCAACTGAGTGAGTCTATGAATCAGAAGGAAGGATTTAATTCGCGGAAAGGGTTAATTGGCGTGATTGAGATCGCAATAGTTACTCGAGGAGACGGGTCCGTCAAGTCCGTTTGATTTGGGAAGAGGTCAGAAAAGCAAATATGAAACTCCACGTCCACGCAACAACAACCAGTCTATGATTTCAAATTTGGATACATCTGTCTATCTGTCTATCTATTATTATTATTATTATTATTATTATTATAAAATTATGTTAATAAAATAATATTTTTTACATATTTTGTGTAGAAAATAAAAATTAACCTCCTCAACAAATTTAAGAGTTTGTTCTCTTTCTGTTTTTAAACAGTTTTGAATTTTTAATTTTTTAAAATACTAAAAATACATTATCTTTTTTTTTAAATATATTTTAAAATATAAAAAAATTATAAAAAAGACCCAAAACAACATTTGGGTGTTTTCAGTGAAAACACAATGCCCCTCCCAACTCTCCAATCTCGCATATCTTTCTCTTTCTCTCTCTCTCTCAAGTCTCGACCAAATATTGCACCCGCCATTTCCGTCATTGCCATGAGCCGCCGTCGACCTCACCCGCCATAGTTGAAAGCCACCCTCGCCCGTCCCCCTCCTCTTCGCCATTCAATCTTCCCTCATGTCTCCTCTCTTCTCTCGACTGCGCCCCGCCATCTCTGTCACAGTCACGAGCTGCTATCGACCACGCCTGCCATTTTTGTCACCGTCACGAGCCGCCATCAACCACCCCCACCATTCGATCTTGCTGGTCTATCCTCTTTCCTCTCTTCTCTCGATCACCATCTGTCATTATATCTAAGGAGATTTGATCGTTGGATCTTGTTGATTTTTGAGTATGTTAGTCGATGGGCTTTTGGGTGTCGAGTGGTTAGCTTTGATTGCCGAAAATCACTGGCCACGATGGCTAGTGGCGACTGGCAATGTTGTTTTGAGTTTGTGGCCGAAAATTAAATATTAAATCTATAAAATTTCAATTGTTAAATCTGGTCTATTTTTGTATATGTTAACCCCATTAGCTTAAAGATTCTAATAGTAGGGTTTGATTGTGTAAATCTTCGATCAACGGTGGTCGTTGGCGCCGGAGAAGATGCAGGGTGCTGGAGAAAAAGAAAAGTGAAAAAAGAAAAAAAAAGAAAAGAAGAGAAAAAATAATTAAAAAATTTATTATTAAATTTTGAAAATAAAATTATATATTTATTTAAATTTTAAAAAATATAGTATATCAATATTATAATTAAAAATATAAGATAACATATATTATATTATTAAGTGTATAATTTAATATAAATTAT
This sequence comes from Diospyros lotus, assembly GCF_014633365.1. NCBI lineage: Eukaryota > Viridiplantae > Streptophyta > Magnoliopsida > Ericales > Ebenaceae > Diospyros > Diospyros lotus. The sequence continues at coordinate 28,810,610 of NC_068339.1, read as the reverse complement.
TATTAAGATGTATGTTAGTAATTTATTAATTAAATTTATTATTTTACTTTAATAGTAGAATTTTGTTAAAAAGAGTTAATTTTATTATTTAATAATTAAATTTATTTAATAAAATATCATAATAAAAAAAGAAACAGTTTTTTAAAATTTCAAAGCAAACATATTTTCTAGCTTTTTGTTTTGAGAAATAATTTTTTAGAATGACAAAAAAAAACTCATTTTCAAAAATCTCAAAACAAATACTTAAAACACAAAATTGAAAAAAAAAATTCAAAACTCAAAATTTAAAACTAAAACACAAAAAAAAATCACCTAAATCATTTCTAAATAATCATTCATTTCTCACATGACTTTACAACTATGCTACAACTCATTTTATTTATAAATTAAAAAATACCCTAAAACTATCAAATGTTACATAATGAATTTTTATTTAAAATTGTTTATTCTTTCTAACTATATATACTTTTGTTTTTCTTGTAACGTGAGAAACTGGAGGGGTTTCTAGTACATAGAAGACTTTCGAGCCAAATTATCACACCCTATTTAAATCTCATAGTTTGTCTATATCCTAACCTGGATAACAGACAAATTCAACGCAAACTGAAGACTAAGACTTAACATCTTAGATAGACACATTCAATTACATAGTCCAACACGGAAGAAGAATTGAATCCAAAAATCTCGTGGTATTCTAAACTCTTAAACACATGTGTTGAACCGTCTATATTATCCCAAGTGATTTATTGTCATCATATTTTATTATTAATTATTATCAACATAATTTATGCTAAATAACTTGGTTGATAAAGTGAGAAGAACTCACCTAAAATTAATTGCCCAAGTTATGTTATTTTATATTAATCAAGCCATCTAACATAACCTATCATTTCATCAATTAATCGAAAATAATAACAAAAGCAAACTGTGGTCTAACTTAAATTGGATAGTAATTAGACGTGCTTATTAAAAAGATTAAAAATTATGTCTAAAATAAAAAAAAAAAGAAGTAAATTTTGGTTATTTTTTTAATAATTTATCCTAGAAAATCTGCATCAGAAAATGGGTCGAGATGTGTCCCAATTCCTTCAAACTTCCACATGATTTTAAATAATTTTTATTTTATTTTTTATCTCTAAAATCTTAGTATAAGTATTTTGTTAAAAAATATTTTATCTTGTACATGAATATCAATTAAAGTATGGTTGTCTAATAAATTTTCTATGAAAAATTTGGAAGAGGTGACTTTTTAAAAATTTGGGGATATGCATATATAAAAATAGAGTGGGGAGATTGATAGGTCTTTCTCAAATACTGTACATAAAAAAGATGTTAAAAAAGTTTAGTAAGAAGAATTTCAAGAAAGGTTTAATACCTGTTTGACAAGAAATTTATCTCTATAGAGGGATGTCTCCCAAGACTCCTAGAGAGAGAGAGAGAGAGTGTGCATAGAGAGGATTCCTTATGCTTCGGTTGTAGAAAATCTCATGTATGTTATGCTATGCACCAACTTTGATATCGCTTATGCAGTAAATGTTACTAGCTGATATTAGTCTGCTCTAGGTAACACTACAAAAAAAATAATTTTTTGCGGCGATTTTTTTGCAGCGGTTCAGAAAATCGTTGCAAAACATCGTATTTTGCGGCGGTTTGCAAACCGCCGCAAAAAACGTTTTTTGTGGCGGTTTTTTTTACATTTTGCAGCGGTTTCCAAAAACCGTCGCATAGTTCACTAAGACATTTAATTTTGCGGCGATTTTAAAAACCGCCGCTAAATTAACAAAATAATTAAAAAATTAAATTAAATTTCATGGCGATTTTTTAAAATCGCTGCAAAATTCGTTAAAAATTTTAATTTAGCGGCGATAAGTTCAAAAATAATTAAATAATTTAAAATTAAAATTAAATCAATATTCGCGACGATTTTAAAAAAACATCGCTAAATTCAAAAGTAATTAAATAATAAAATAATCAAAATTAAAAGAATGAAATTAAAAAATTAAAATCAAATCAATATTCGCGGCGATTTTCAAAAACTGCTGCTAAATTCAAAAATAATTAAATAATAAAAAATTTAAAATTAAATCAATATTGGCGACGATTTTCAAAACCGTCGCTAAATTCAAAAATAATTAAATAATAAAATAATTAAAATTAAAGAATAAAATTAAAAATTAAAATTAAATTAATAATTGCGACGATTTTTAAGAATTGCCAGCTAAATTTAAAGAATAATTAAATAATTTAATATTAAAATTAAGTTAACATTTGTCGTAAATTCATTAAAAAATTAAAAATTCCTTAAGAAAATAATTAAAAATTAAATTAATAAAAATATAAAATCTTAAAAATAAATTTAAAATTTAATTTAAATTAATCACAAAATTCATTAAAAAATTTAATTAAAAAAATAAAAATAAATTTAGCAAAATTTTAATAATTTTTAAAAAATATATAAAATCTTTTTTTTATTTTTTAATGAATTAATTTGTTTAATTTAACTCAATTAATTTATTTTTAATTTATTCCTTTATTATTTAAAAAAATAATGAATTAATTAATGTTTTTTAATTTGTATTAAAATATATAAAATATAATTCTATAAAATAATGATTGTATTAGTATATAAATTATATGTGTGCACATAATACAAAGGTGCTTGGCAAATCAAGCGGTTCACGCATGCATGCACGCAGGGGAGGTCTGGGGATCAAAACTTGGGGAGGGAAAGGGCTGCAATTAATTTCTAGGTCTGGGGATCGAAACTTGGAGAGGGGAAGGGTTACAGGCCAGCGCGCGGCCGAGCTCGCTAAAATTTAAAAATTAATTTTTTTATTTTAGCGGTGGTTTTGAAACCGTCGCTAAATATTTTAAAAATCGTCGCTAAATCACATATTTAGCAGTGGTTTTTAAATCGCTGCAAAAAATGTTACTTAGCGGCAGTTATTCCAGCGATTGCTGAAAACTGTCGCTAAATGCTTCATGACGCTTGATTTAGCGGCGATTTTTAAAATCGCCGCTAAATTACGTGAACCATTGCAAAATGCAAAAAAACTGCCTGCAAAATGCAAAAAAAACCGCTGCTAAATGTTGATTTTTTTGTAGTGTAAGGATCACTGGATCATTGTGAAACATACCCTGAAATATTTGAAAATGACTAAGGATAGGGTTCTAGTATATGAAGAAGGTGATCTCCATGTTGACAAGTTCACTAATTCACATTTTTAATCTGACATTGATGATAGAAAGTCTACATCAGGGTTTGTTTTTATTAGTAATGGTAGAATAGTTAGCTAGAAAAGTTCCAAATAGAATATAATTGTGGATTCCACCATAGAAGCCAAATATGTTCTTGTATGTGATGTTACAAAACAAGTTGTTTGAATGAAAAAGTTCGTTGTTGAACTAGAAGTGGTTCTATCCATTGAGTTGTCGATACCCCTGCATTGCAACAACATTGGGGCTATTGCATAGGCCAAGGAACCTAGGTCTCACCAAAAGTTTAAACATATAAATCAACACTTCCACATCATTCGAGAGATTGTAGCACGTCGTGATGTGTAGTTGTAGAAGATTGCATCATTAGAGAATGTTGCAGACCCACTAACAAAAGCATTGATGTAAACAAAGCTGGATCATCATCTTGAGAAGATATATATTAGATACCAAGCGACGATGCAATAGTAGCATGTAAATTAGCATTAGTGCATGTGGGTGATTATTAGTGTTAGTGCCCTAATGCTAGTGTTATTGTTAAACTACAACAATTAAATTTATTTATTTTGAGAATAACCAAAGTAGAGTCCCTCAACGAGACCGGGAGAGCTTGATTTTATTTTCGAGATGTCGCTAGCAAGGTCAACTGGGTCGGAGCTTGATTGACCGCCTTGGGAGGTGGCTACTTTAGGGACCCAGATGGGTCTTCGGGATCCTTGGTGTCACTAGCCCTGGGAGAGTCTTTGGGGGCCCAAGGAGAGAATGGTCTCGAAGGGTCTCTGAGGAAAACCATTGGTGGGTCTTCAGGGATTAATGCCTTGATTAAGTCTGTAATCACAAAGGACGTCAGAAAGGCATGGGGGAACTCACCACGCGAGCCTTCCAATGTCTAAGTCAAACAATGTAATCCGTGATGATCGTGCAAAAATATGAAGATGTGTTTTTGCTGAGTCTTATGGGGTCTTCCAATGTCTCAAATGGTAATGTAGGAAAAGGTCTTTTGGGTAAGTCTTAGAGTGAGATAGATTAAGGGTCCAAAAAGGTTTGTTTGCCATGGAAGAGACAAGTATTTATTGACATTTGGTGAGGTCCATAGATGAGTCCTCAAACTCTTTCGGGAGATGCATTGGGTGACACCAAAGGGCTTAAAGAAAGCTTTGGGGGTGAAAGTACCTTGATGAATGTCTCTGGGTGGTCCCAAAGAGCTCTTCAAGGCCACTAGGTAACTTGTGCCTAGGAGACTCTTAGTTTTCGGGATGTGTAGATGAGAAGACCAAACTATTCCTGGGACTCTTTGGAGGCCCCAAGGGACTATCACCTCAAAGACTCTCTGAGGTCTTTGGACTCAGCAGGATACTTCTTATAACTTAGAAAATTTTTAGGGCACCCCATAATAATAGCTCTCTACCCTTACCTTGGGCTAAAAGGCGAAGAGAAAAGTAAAAAATAAGGGTGCTGAATATAACTCATTAAGGAAAAGTCTCCGAGGGATTTAGTAACTCTTATACTTTCGATAGCTCAGACTATAAATATGAGATAGTCTCTAATGGGCCACATTTCTCCCCTGAAGAGCTAGAATCATCTGGAGCACCTGAAGACTCTCTTGACCACCTCGAAAACTTTTCGCTACTCTTGGGTCCTCGGAGATTTTGATCCTCTGGAAGACTCTTTTGCTCTTCAAAAAACAAACATTCTGAGGTAAAAAAAGCTTTCCATTACAAAAAAAATGATTTTCTGCAGCGATTTTTTTGCGGCGGTTTTAAAAACCGTCGCAAAACATGGTATTTTGCGGCGGTTTTGAAATCGCCGCAAAATATGATTTTTGCAACGATTTTTTTAAAATTTTGCGGCGGTTTCATAAAACTGCGGCAAAATTTAGTAAAACATTTAATTTTGCGGCGGTTTCCAAAACACCGTCGCTAAATTTAAAAAATAATTAAATAATTAAAAAATTAAATTCAATTTCGCGACGGTTTTTAAGAAATCACCACTAAATTCAAAAAAAAATTCAAAATTAAAAATAAAATAATATTTGTGGCGATTTTCAAAAATCGCCGCAAAATTCATTAAAAAATTAAATTTAGCAGTGGTTTTCGAAAATCGCCGCTAAATTCAAAAAAAATAATTCAAAATTAAAATTAAATTAACATTTGCGGCGATTTTCAAAATCGCAGCAAAATTCAAAAAAAAAAATTAAATTTAGCAGTGATTTTTGAAAAATCGCCGCTAAATTTAAAAAATTAAATAATTCAATATTAAAAATAAAATAAGATTTGCAGCGGTTTTCAAAAACCGCCACAAAATTCAAAAAAAAAATTAAATTTAGCGGTGATTTTTGAAAAACTGTCGCTAAATTCAAAAAAATTAAATAATTCAAAATTAAAATTAAATAAAAATCTTAAATATTAAAATTCATTATTTTCATTAAAAAATCAAATTTTTCTTAAGAAAATAATTAAAAATTAAATTAATAAAAATAAATATAAAATCTTTAAAATAAATTTAAAATTGCATTTAAATTAATAGCAAAATTCATTAAAAATCTAATTTAAAAAATAAAAATAAATTTAATTTTATTAATAAGTTTTAAAAAATATATAAAATCTTCTTTTTTATTTTTAATCAATTAATTTATTTAATTTAACTCAATTAATTTATTTTTAATTTATTCTATTATTCTTTTAAAGAATAATCAATTAATAAATATTATTAATATATATTAAAAAATATAAAATATAATTCTAAAAATTAGTTGTTAGATTAGTATATAATATATATATATATGTCCATATATGTCAAGGGGTGTTTCGCAGATCAAATGGTTCGCGTGCGCGCGTGTGTGCACTAAGGGTCCTGGGTTCGAAACTTGGGGAGGGGGAAGGTGCTGGGATTTAATTTCCAGCATTGCCACGTGGCGGCAAAGGGTTGGGCGGGGGTTGGATGGCCGAGCGCGAGCTGGGCTGGCCCACACGGGTAATTAAAAAGTAAAATTTTTAATTTTAGCGGCGGTTTTGAAACCACTGCTAAAATTAAAAATTTATTTTTTTATTAATTTTTGCGATAATTTTTTTTATTAATTTTTGCGGCGGTTTTGAAACCGTCGCTAAAATTAAATTTTTTTTTTTTTTAAATTTTTTGCAACCGCCGTTAAATCACTTATTTTGCGCTAGTTTTTAAAACCGTCGCAAAAAATATAATTAGCGACGGTTATTCCAGCGGTTGCTGAAAACCACCGCTAAACCCTCTGCGACAGTTGACTTAGCGAAAAAAAATCGCTTCTAAATGCCGATTTTTTTGTAGTGTTCTCACAACCCCTACTGAAATTACTATCTCCCCGCAGATACAAACCTCGATTTTAAGAGGCAAAATTGATGAAGGCTTTGTGCGGTCTTTTCGCATTCCTCTGTTGTGGTGACCAAGGGTCCTAAGGCCAGGGAGCTTACAGCTATTATTAAAGGAGGAGGAGTAACGATATATTTAGATAGTTTATTGGCGAGACTTAGGATTACACTGCACTCTTTTGGGATGCAATTTTTGGATGAGGAGAGGCTTGTGTCGACCTAGTTGCATCCAAATGGTTGGGTTGTGCTAACTGGATCTTTTAATCTATGTAAGGAGCATGGAATGGAACCCACCACCTCTTTATTGCACTACTTTTACTGTGTTCGGTCCATGCAGAAGGAGAAGGAATTTGTGTCCATCTAGAGGATGCTTATTAAGACTAGGCTATTTAAGGATGACCCTCAGAAACTAGATGATTTTGAAATTAGGTGCATGGCTGGTGGTTAGTTCGCCCTTGGTATGTTGGAGGTTATTATGATCTTAGCACACTGAGGAAATGAGGAGTGCAAAATGTGAGTGGTCGGACGTGAAATCGCTGGTGAGGGAACACTAGAATATGGTTAATAAACTGGCCTAAGGGGTCTAATGCTTTTGTCTGACTTAACAGTTGACAAGCATCTTATAATGGCGGGATGGATGGTTGTTGAAGGGGACAATGATGCTAGTCCATTGAAACCAATTGAGTCTCAAGCAGTCGCGTCCTCATCATCCTCTTTGTTAGAGGATAGCGAAGAAGAGGAAGAAAGTGAGGGAGATGAGAATGATGACAAAGAGGTAGATATTACGGGGGATGAGGATGTGGCAGGAAAAGAGGAGGGAGGGTGTGAAGGGGAGACGGACCCTAAGGTTGCTCACCCTGCCCCTTTTCCTTTTCTTATTGTTGCTTTATTTTCTTTGATAGTTTGATGATCATACTAATAATTTATTGTTTTAGATGCGCAGAGATACGAGATTTCAAAGGATAACCCTAGACAGGCAATGGGCACATGAGGCCCAATAGATGGTAAAACAATAGAATGCCTTGATGTAACCTTCATAGGGCATGTCACTATGCTAGAATTTTCTTTTTCTTTCATCACAAATGATTTTTTTAATATAAAAATTTCCATAAATACATCACAATTTCCTCAATATGAGAACCATTACTTAATGCCATGAGCACCATATTTGAAAATCCCTAACATATACACATTTAACATTTCCAATGATAAACTAAGGAATGATAACCAATCATTAGCGAAAGCAAAATTGAAACTTAATTGAATATTATAATTTCAAAGAAAGTAAATCCATACAAAATCGTTCAACAACCACAATATTACAATATCCATCCAACATATTAAACATAAAATAACTGAAACAACTTGTCCTAGCCCCGACGTAAGACCTATCACACGACTGCCAACACGATTAGACTTCAGCAATCCCTTTACCTTTTTGCCAACTCATCTAGCTTAAAACGTTGAATATTCCAGGGACAAAAGTTCAATATTAGAAGATGAATCTTCTATGTGAAGGTTCAAATAAATTTCATGAATAAGTGATGCAAAGACATGAATAAATAGACACCCTAGTGTAGCTTTGACCTGTATTCTAGAGTCGGCACGAGAGACTCATGTGGTATCCGACAACACCAGTTGGGGAAATGCGACTACACTACGAGGGTTACATCCCACCCCAACACAAGTATTGATATGCCAACAATATCATACAAAATGAAAACATCTCAGTTATCGATGCAATAAAAATGTGTAGATATGACATGATGTATGTAAATTGCATGCAATTTGACAACCCTCGTGAAAATCATGCTTAATTTAGGCAAAATATATCACGTATAAATTTTTGGGGAAAACCACTCACCTTGTTCAAGCTTATCAGCTAACTCGGTATACGTGCCTTGCCTCGAAACACATGCCTAGGTATATTTCCTGGCTAGAATTTCTGGAATATCAATAAAACAACATTTTCTAATTTTCCAAAATTTTCTAGAATTTTTCCACATTTTTTTTTCTCTTTCGTTTTTTTCCCCTTATTTTCTTACCTTCCACGCACTGCCATGCGCCCGAAGGTCGGTTGTCTTCTCTGTCCATTCCTTCACCATCGACAACTGGTTTTTGCTCCATTTTCTTTGGTTTCTTCTCCCTCTCTTGGCCTACTCGACCTTCCGAACCCCATGAAACCATCTTTGGCTCGAAATAACTGGCCGAGCACCTTCGTTTTAGCCGTTTAATGCCTGACTCTGGTGACTCGTGACTTTATGGCCAAGCTTCATAACCTCCTCAAAACACCTTCAAAACTCATCAAAATGTCCAAAATTTATCCTTGTTGCCTCGAGAGTAAAAGACCTCTATTAACACCTCACAATTTCTCCCAAATCTCTCAGTTCACACAACTAAAACTTGGTAAAAATCCTTGTCTCCTTCCAACTATTTATAGCCATTTTTTGCCACACCTTCAGCCAATCACGGCTATGCCTTGCACTCCAAGACCAAGATGGCCCTAGGTAGCCTCGACTGGTTGAGATACAACCTCCCCGTCGGTGATTTTTGCGACTATGAGCATGGCAGGTTTCACACTGCCATTTGCTGTTTGGTCTTTCATCTTTTGTTCTTTGACACTTTGGCCCTCTTCCTCAAGCTCTCAAGTTTCAAAAAATTATACTTGGTCACCCATAACTTTGAGAAATAACACTTTAGCCCCAAAGTTTTGAAAAATTTCACTTACGCCCAATAAAAATTACACTTAAGCTTATAGAAATTACACTTAAGTCCTCAAAAAATTCCTGAGTATTACATCCACCCATTCTTAAAGAAATTTCGTCCTCAAAATTCTCACCTGACTAATCAAGTAACTAAGGCAAAACACTGCTTATTACCTTACTTCAAATGATCATGCCTAAACCAAATATTGCCATTGGTTTTTTTTTCTTCAAGTCGGTAGATACTACCCTTAACTGCTAGTAATATCATCACCTAAATACCTCAAACACATATTGTTTATCCTAATTTGCATTCACCACATGCCTAACACTTACAAGGTATAACGTGTTTCTCACAGAATTTCCTATTGTAGCTCTTCACAAGTAGTCACACATAACCCAAAATCATTTATTCCCCTCCATGGGTTCATTCTGTGAATATATCATCTATAACTATCTCTCTACTTACAAAAACTTTCAGGAATTTGCAAGAATTCTCTATTCTATTTCCATTTCCATAACAACTAGGGATATTTCTTCTTAATTATATCCTCAAGCTCCTATGTCGCTTTATCTTTTGAGCAATTTCTCCACTGAATCTTTACCAAAATAGTTACTTTATTCCTCAAAACTTGGTCGCAATGATCCAAGATTCGTTTGGGTGATTCTAGATAGCCTAAAATATCTTCTAGCTCAATTATCTTTACCCGAATTTTGCTATGAACCTCGTGTTCTGACCTAAGAGTATACTCACTGATATATCATAGAGCTCGATTATCTCTCATGTACCATTTTGCAAACTCCTGTGCCAACTTACCCATTAGGTAAAGAGCATACTGATTATGTGAGTTGGTTCATTACGACTTAACTCACCTCATTATTCATCCGATTCCTCAAAAATCTCGACACAAAGTCCATTTCCATTTAGGAACATTTAAGGGTTTAATTAACCCTGCTGGTCTTTGATGTTCAATCTTGACTCTTTGGCACATATCACATTGTGTCACCCCCCCCCCCAACCACACTAGCCTCTATCCCCAGCTACCAGTAGATCTCCCAAAGATCTTAATACATCTTCATGGCTCCCAGGTGCATTGCATATCAAGTCCTGTGGGCCTCATTTAGAATCTTTTTGCCTCAATTCTCAAAGGTTAGGCACCCATATCCTATCCCAAAACCTGAGAATGCCATCCTGCATCTCAAAAATCAAAATCTTAGGCTGACCATGCTCATCTATCCGCATACACTTGTCAACCACATATACCCCATGTATCTTGTTCACCAGATCCAGCTAAACTACTAGGCTAGTGATAAGAATGGACGATTCCCTTAGCACTACACTCACAGTCAGTAGACTAAAAAGCCTCCAACAACTGCCACTCACGGCTATCCACCAAGTCACAAAAGTTGGCACATTCCTACTCAAAGCATCAAGTTCCTCATTGCCATACCCCGAGTGATACAAAATAATCCTATCATAGTCCTTGAGGAACTCCTTCTATCGTCGTTGCCTCATGTTTAACTCCTTCTACTAGAACACATACCTTAGGCTCTTTGTGGTTCGTGAACACATCGAATGTCTCATCGTACATGTAGTGTCTCTATAGCTTAAGAGCACATACCACAGTTACTAGCTCCAAGTCTTGCGTCAGGTAGTTCATTTTGTGCCTCTTCAACAAACGTAACTCATATGCAATCACTCATCCATGTTGCATTAACACGCAACCCAAACCTACCTTCGAGGCATTAGTATAACAACATAACCTCCATGCCCACTAGGTATTACCAAAATAAGTGTTGTGGTAAACCTGCCTTTGAGCTCTTGAAAGCTCTCCTAGCATCTAGTAAACCATTCTCACTTGACTCTCCTCATGAGTCCTGTCATGGATGCAGCTATTCCAAAGAATCCCTTTGTCACCTTGGTCACACTAGTTGGTAGCCTCTTTGTCAGATCTACCACTATTTCTTCGACCAAGATTACATGTTCTCATCTCTCTCTTGACAGTTATAGTCAACATAACAAATATTTAGGTTAGGTCATCTCCAAAGCTTCCAACCATTCATGTAGGGATCCCATCACAATGATCTGGTCCCTTGGGACTTGGACTCTAGTCCACACATAACAACCACGGTGCTACTCAAACTTTGGCATCTGACCGTCTTCGTAGTCTACTGTGTCGCTTTGACCCAGGAGTCTTACACCCTTGCCGCGAGCCAGCCCATAGTCCTCCAACTGTGCTAACCATGCTGCTCTGATAATCATCATGAGCTCATCACCATTTTTCTGCATTAGTCCCTAGGCTCAGATCCGTTGTTACATGCCATACACTTATGGTGTTATCCTTATGCTATAACCTTTAATCCCGTCACCGAGAGCCGTAATTATCCCTTTTTCTATTACTTTTTGCACTTCTTTCATTTACATCCCTAATCTACAAATCTCATGTACCCATCTTTGAATCCTCTTCCAAAAACCTATTTGATTAGGACACTTGATCTTGCTGAACTCCCAACCTCATGGTACATATGACAATCAATTATGATTTCATGTTTGCAGACATGGAGCCTCACGCTTTCATCATTTCCTCTACAATTGTTGTGACCTAGCAAGCAAATCTTGGTATAAAATTCATCATGATGCTCCTGAAAATGTCACTCAGGATCGCCAAAACCCACATTTAGCGTACAGTTGGTGCTCCCTAAGAGTGCCCAACATCATCGTCAAATGTTCCTCATACTTATCTTTATTCAAGGAATATGTCACCAATAAACAAATTTGTCTAGATAAGACTTTAGATACTTGGCTTACTAGATCCACAAATGCAACTGGTGCATTGGTCAAACCATAAGGCAACATCAAATCCTCATATTTGCCACATCACGACTTAAATGCATTTTAGGATTGTCTCATTCCCTTATCTTACCCTCGACCGCACATCAGTCTTTAGAAAATATCCGAGCCTCTTGTAGCTGGTTAATTATTCATCAATTTGAGGTAAAAAATACTAACCCTCATTCAAGCCTAATAATTTATACCCTTAGTCAAGCCACACATACCTAAACAATCAATAACCTCAAGCTATCAATGGCAACTTCAGTCTCATTATTAAGAAATAAACCTAATAAATTTTTTGAGAATACATCCTGGTATTCTTTTTACCATCTCAACTTTCCTATAACTTTTCACTATCCGCATGTGCCTATACACATATCCACAGGCTCCTATATTTGCAACGATTGTTCGACTATACATATTTAATCCTCACAACTCACCCACCAGGGCTAACTAAACTAACCATTTAACCATATTTAATACAAGAGTTCCATTCTCAAAATCAAAATCGCGACTCTCCAATGGATTCAGGTATATTAAGAATGTAGCTTCTCTTGACATCCTGGCACAACTGCCATCGCCTATTTCTCTCAAGCATATAAAGATTCACATAACCACAAGGACAATAATCCATAACCATCCCACTAGCTAGAGTTTGTAGGTACTTTCATCAACTATGGTACTCAAATCCTCACTGGATCATTAGAAACATTCGGATTCAAACTCTATTTCCTTAACGTCATTTCCCAAAGACTCGTTGGATTTCCTTCTTAAAAAACCATGAATCCTTTTAATATCAACCCCTTAAGGAAATTCCTCAGGAATCCCAAACCGTTTTATATTTAAAGATCCCATGTCCTTATTCAACCAGATCACGTTACCTGGTTCTTTCCAACCATCTTTTTTAAGCTCAGAAACAGCCCAACCTCAAGAACCTTAACTCACCTATATGAGTTATGAGACTCGATTGGCCTAAGTCGATCTTCCAAGACCCCATCCTCGAGTTTTCCTCATGCTTCAAGTTTTTTACTGGGCATACTAGTTTAATCAATCCCCATTCTCAATCATTATCAAACCTCCAAGGATTCTTTACCTATGCAAACCTTAAATCTCAATAATGATTCAGGTCCCATGCGATTACGCAAGGCACAACCTACTTGCATGTCCCTTCTCATAGACTTCTGAATCCCCAAGCCTACTCAGCACACTGTACAGTAGTCACAAATTCTATCGCCTAGATCTCTCATTGTGACCTTATCCTCAACCAAGAGCATTCTGAGCCTCGAAATTGATACGAGAACCATTACTATGCTAGTCGTGTCACTATGTTGAGATTTTCTTTTTCTTTCATCACAAATGATTTTTTAATATAAAATTTCCATAAATATATCACAATTTCCTGAATACGAGAACTATTACTTAATGCCATGAGCAGTGTATTTGAAAATCCCTAACATATACACATTTAACATTCCCAATGATAAACTAAGGAATGATAACCAATCATTAGTGGAAGCATAATCGAAACTTAACGGAATATTGTAATTTCAAAGAAAGTAAATCCATAAAAAATAGTTCAACAACCATAATATTACAATATATGTCCAACGTATTAAACACAAAATAACTGAAACAACTTATCCTAGCCCTGACATAGGACCTATCACACGACTGCCAACACGATCAGACTTCAGCAATCCCTTTACCTTTTTGCCTACTCGTCTCACCTAGAACGTTGAATATTCCAGGGACAGAAGTCCAATATTAGAAGATGAATCTTCTAAGTGAAGGTTCAAATAAATTTAATGAATGAGTGATACAAAGACATGAATAAACAAACACCCTAGTGTAGCTTTGACCTGTATTCTAGCCCCAGCACGAGAGATTCCTGCAATATTCGGCAACACCCATTGGGGAAATGCGGCTACATTATGAGGGTTACATCCCACCCCAACACAAGTATTGATATGCCAACAATATCATGCCAAATGAAAACATCTCAGCTATCAGTGTAATAAAACATGTGTAAATATGACAAGATGTATGTAAATTGCATGTAATTTGGCAACGTTTGTGAAAATCATGCTTAATTTAGGAAAAACATATCATGTATAAATTTTTGGAGAAAACCACTCACCTTGCTCAAGCTTATCGGCTACCTCGGTATACATGCCTTGCCTAAAAAAGCGTTCTCAGGTATATTTCTTGGCTAGAATTTTTGGAATATCAATAAAACAACATTTCCTAATTTTTCAGAATTTTTTCACGTTTACTTTTTCCTTTTTTTTTCTCTTTTTCTTTTTCCCCCTTATTTTCTTACCTTCCACGTGCTACCACACGCTTGCATCCACGCACCCGAAGGCCGGTCATCTTCTTTGGCCATTCCTTCATCGTCGACGACTAGTTTTTGCTCCATTCTCCTTGGTTATTTCTCCTCTCTTGGTCTACTCGACCTTTCGAACCCCATGGAACCATCCTTGGCTCGAAACAACCGACCAAGCACCCTCATTTTGGCCATTTAATGCCTAGCTCAAGTAACTCGCAACTTTCAAGCCAAGCTTCATAACCTCCTCAAAATACCTCCAAAATTCTTCAAAATATCTAGAATTAATCCTTGTTCCCTCGAGAGTAAAAGCCCTCTAACAACACCTCACACAATTTCTCCCAAATCTCTTGGTTTGCACTACTAAACCCTTGTCTCTTTCTAGCTATTCATAGACATTTCCGGCCACACCTTCGACCAATCATGGCCACGCCTTGCACTGCAAGGCCTCAGCCTCGGCCATGATGGCCCTAGGAATCCTCGACCGGTTGAGATACAGCCTCTTTGCTGGTGCTTTTTGTAGCTAACGGCCATGGCAGGTTTCACACTACCATTTGTTGTTTAGTCCTTAATCTTTCGTTCTTTGACACTTTAGCCCTCTTTCTCAAGCCCTCAAGTTCCAAAAAATTATACTTGGTCACCCATAACTTTGAGAAATAACTCTTTAGCCCCATAGTTTTGAAAAATTCTAGTTACACCCCAATAAAAATTACACTTAAGACCTCAAGAAATTCCCAAGTATTACACCTGACACCTCACTTTGAAGAGGGAGAGGCTACCCTAGCACGGAGGAATAAACAAGCAAGAATGGATAGAGAGGGTACTAGCACAGTGGGGGCTACCACGGATAAACTTTTGGATGACTTTTTTTATTTTCCCTTATTAGATCTTCTGCCATCTCCCCCATCTACAAACAAATATGTAGAAGAAGATATACCATCGTCGCATCACCGTTAAGCCCAGGGACTCAAGCCGCTGTAGAGGCTGATAGGCCTGAATGGGTAGCGAAGGAAGAGGTCGAGCTGGAAAGGCAACATGGCCAAAATTGGACCATGTTTAATTTACCTCTTCCACAACTGATGGAGTGACTGGGATAAGGGGAGCTGGACAAGGAGTCCAAAGGACATTCGCCATTTTTTCCAAATTTGGCCCTCGTCCATCAAGGAGTAGTGCTTTTAGGGCATTGACAACTTAGGGGCCATGAATGTAGGGTATGCCAAGACTTTTGGACATAGACTCTATTGAGGGATTTGCGTTACGATAAGATTGATGTACACCACAATAATGCCTCGCGATGAACTGAGATATTCGGGAGCACTCTAAATCAACTGGATATAGTAGAGCGATATTTGGCCGAGGTATGAAAGGTTTCAAAATTTTCTTTTTTTAACGCTTTCTCCCCTTTTTATTGTGGCCGCTAATATTTAAATTTTAGTCTGATTAGCAGGGAATCCAACGACAAGTGATTGCAATGGCCAACACTCGGGCTAACCTAGCCAAGTTTGAAGCAAACAGAAATAAAATGACCCACAACTTCCTTCGCCAAGGGGACGAGATGCGGTGCTTGGAGTATGAGGTCAAGGACCGAAGGGAATATAGGGACAAAGCCCACCACTATGAGCGAGAGGCTGCAGAGGCTAAGATGGGGAGAGACTTCTTAAAGGGCGAGGCAGAGTGACTAGAGGAAGAGTTGAGGAAATAGTGGGAAGCTGAGGTGGCCCTCAAATGTGCCAATTCCATAATAACTGATGAGCTTAGCCGCGCTTTGGAGGAAAGGGATAGTGCATGCACCCAACTCTAGGGGGTGAGGAGGCAGGTGAAGAAGCTTACGATCAGCTCAAGGCTAAACCAAAACTGCTGCTTTTTCTTAGATCAAGCGAAACCAACAACACCTTACAAAGAATGAAGGTTTTCAACAAGAAGAGAAGCTGACAATAAAGCTCACATCACAAAGAGGCTTCTATTAGTTTATAGAGGATTATGAATAGAAAAACTAAATGTTCTATCTATTTTTGCAATACAAATGATTAAGCATAAGCTTTACTCGATTGCATGAATCCATAGTCGATTACTTTTTAGACTACAGAGACCAGCTCTCTATCTAAGCTAATTTATTCGACTGAGATATAATACATACTTGATTGAATGAATAACACTATTCGAACACCAGATAGCTTCTAATCGATTTGTAGATAATCTTTAGAAAGAATACTTGATTAATCATATTTCAATATTCGATTGATTAGGTTATCAATCGAGTATAAAATTCCTTGGTATTGGTGAAATCTGATGTAACTTATATATATCAAAGGAAAGATATCTTAGCACATTGGTAATGGTAAATCATACGGCTTTAGCTTGATAATTGGCATCCTTTAGGTACGCTATATGACATGTACCCTTAATACATCACTAGAGATGTAGGTATTCCAATTAATGCCCTTGTGGAAAGCATAATTTCTTTTGAAAGGTGGTCATTTCCATCATCTAGAACCTTGCAATTAGATGAGATTAGAGAAAATCTTCCTAATTATTTACCTGATCCTCTTATGAATAATTTTTTAGTGTGGTCAAATAATTCCAAATGGGCAATTTAATTAGATTCAGCCTTGAAATGCTTTATCCCCGTGGGCATTGGGCGAAAATCAATGTGTTAGGAAAACATCATTTGGTTCCTCCAAAATGTCATTGCTCATTCCTTTATTTTGTGGATAGGTGTTGATTTATGATTCAAAATCAATTGATAATTGTTTATTTGGATTTAATTTCATTTGCATTCGATTTATATATATATGTAATGTGGCTGGTTATTTGTGGTATATAATATGTGGCATTTTATATTATGTTAAATGGATTATTATTTCTAAGCCATTGATCTCCCCTTGGAAACCCTAAATCAAATGGTTTCCATCGCTTGCCCCTTTGTATATAAGGCTCTTCTCTTAGCATTTCAATCGACATTGTTTTCACACACAAATAAAATGAGAACAAGAACCCTAGAAGCGAGAACAAAAAGAAGAACTCGACGATCGGAAAGAAGAACAATGCAAGGTAAATCCAATGTTTACTCTTTATAAGCGTGAATCACTTGTTTTTGATTATTTGAGAGAGAGATTGGAGAGATCGAGTGTTGGGTTGCTCGGTTATTGAGTGATGTACTCTGTTGCATTTATAACAGTTTTATTTTCTGATTTGTGAGTGGTCGTGACATTTCTTGTGAGAGTTATTGTGTATCTCTATAAATCCATTTGTCTATTTTTAGTGGATTGACTAGTGTGAAGCCTTGCCGTGAGTAGGATCATTTTGATCCGAACACGTAAACGCTATGTTCATTTTTTTGTTTACGTTGTGTGTGTATTTTTGTTTCTTTGATTTTGGTCAGATATTCGTGGATCTTGATACTACTGTGATTTGGTTGTGTGTGTTTATTTCAAAGGTATTAACAAGTGGTATCAGAGCCACTCGAGGGAGAACAAAGATCATGTATTGTAAGATTCATCGGAGATCAAGATTCGAGAATAGAGGAGCTCGAAGGCGATTAGTAGATCTGAAGGTCGTGTCATTTAGGGAAGATCGGCTTCTGACTCTGTAAGTATCATATCCTCTTTTTTTTTGCCCTAATTCTTTACTGTTCTCTTGACTTTTAAATCGAAATTAAGATAGGGTTGGACAAAAACCATTGTTCTTTACTTACTGGTTTGATTATCTATCTCACGTTGTTTACTGCCTCATTTCTGTTTACTTCCTGTTGTAAGTGTAAATTACTTGATTGTGTGTGAGAAATTGGTATGGTTGATTACTTGTTATTACTCGGTATATTTGGAGAATTATAATATGATTTTTATAATGTTCTTGAGATTTTATTTGAAACCTAGTTAGGGTTATAAGGAATTTAGCGAGCATTTTACTTATTCTCGATCCAATTTTTTTGTTAATTCCTTTCTTTTGTCGTTTGTATTTTGTGTTGTTGGCTTTTGGTTTGGATTATGTGTTGTTGTTCTTCCTTTTGTTTTCCTTGCAAGAACCAAACCAAAGATGGCACCTATGAGAGTGGAGCTTGAAAAATTTGAAGGCTACGGGGACTTCCACATGTGGCAGAAAAATATGAAGGTCGTATTGGTCCAACATCGATTTGCAAAGGCCTTGATTGTAACGCCCCACTTTCCAAAATATGCAACAATGTGAAATATAAACCGATATCACCTATGAGCGTTATGGAAACCCTTAATTAACAGAAGTATTGGATCGAACCAAAAGCTTAATCAAAGCTAAACAAATGGGGTTTCCACTAGATTATTCTTTACAGGAATAATTAATGCACATGGCTTTCAATATGCCAAAAACACAACACATCTCTATAGGAACAACAACAACATACCCAAACAAACAGTAAACCCTCATCATGGCAGCTTCCCATAATAAAGTCCAAAGTGCATCATTCGAGATATGCCCATAGTGGTTTTGACATACATCTTTTAAACACAGGAATCATAACCTCCACAATAATACCACATACCTTGTATACCCACTAATCTACAGTATTACCAAGGTACATCTTGGTGTACATGTACATAAGAACAACTGTAGGACACCCACACACACCTTTTACAACCTTGAATATCCTAGCTGTTATTTACAATACATCACTTGGTTTACAAAGGTACATAATGAAATAAAAGCCAAAGCTGGTTGCAAAACCCAAAGCTAATCCAGCATTGCCTCTCTGCCCTTGCTCAAACTGGAACCTGGATTACCTGACACGTCTGATATACCTGGAACGTTGAATGTCCCAGGGGTATGAAACACCCGAGTTAGATAATAACATCTAAGTGAGTGGTAAGAGAGAAAGGAAACAGTGCATGCAAGAGCAAAATGCAATATATCAAGAAGTCTCCCCGAGTTACCATCATTCCTGCCGACCCTCGTGTGAAACGCCTCAACCCCACCTGTAGGCTAAACCCCACTTGTAGACACATGATTGGAGTCCAACCCCTCAGCCCCACCTATAGGCACCGGATTGCCCCCGATCATATTGACAATTCACCAACAAGCGACCAATCATCATATACAAATTCCCGATCCACCAATAACCATTGCCACCAAAGAACATGTTGAAGACAAAGCAGAAGGAATATGCACAAACTAAGGAAAATATGATGTGTAAAGCAAAAGCCACGCGCAAGAGTAATCATGTTTAACCCAATTGACGAACCACGACCACAAACTCCGTGATGCAGGCAAAATAGGAAAGAAATGCTCGGAAGCAAGGAAACTTGAAATGTAAGCCACCAACCCCACACAAATGAGACCAAGGAATAATTAAGAGGAAGCAAGAAGCATGCGGAAACTACTCACCTTGAAGGTTTACCCTAAAAAGCACTATTTACGATGAGCGGGAATGGTTTTCCTGTGGTTTTGATGCCGTTTGGCATGATCTATGGTGATAGCCCAAAATTTTCGACAGGGGCTTTTCTCTCTCGTTCTTAGCAAATTTTTCTTCTTTCTTTTGGAAAAACTCTCCCCTCTTTCTCGAGAACAAAACACTTCCATTTTCTTCCCTTAATTTGGCAAAGATTTTCTTTAGAAATGTTTGGAATGATTTGTAAACAAACCTATCGCTTTATTTATAGACTTCCTAGGCCAATCACATGTCGCCACCTTGTGAGGTCATCATGAGACTTCAAATCCTATCTCTAAGTGGCCAATCAATGCTTGCCACATGTCCTTATAGATAAGGTTTGGAGACTTTAGCAAACTTGGAGGCTAAGTAAGCTTGGAGGCTAAGCAAAGACTTGAAGAAGACTTGGGGAAGACTTGGACTTCAAACAAAGACTTGGACTTGGACTTCAAAACAATCCAAAGTTATACTTGATTGAAGTTTGAAATCTAAAGACACTTTGAAGTTTATATCTTTTACACTAATTCTCAAGACTTTTGGTCAATTACACTTTTATCCGAACTTCAATAATTATGACTTTGCCCCTGGCTCATAAAATGAACTTTTGTCTATTACATCATATTTGATTTTGAAAAATCTTAGGTATTATATTCTCCCCCCTTTAAAAGAAAATTTTGTCCTTGAAATTCCACCTCATTCCTCAAAACTCACTCAGCTCTCTCTTCCGAAGCAAATTCCTCAAAATAATGGTGTCTTTAAAACACCTTCCCCCAGAGGTATTATTTCATTCCTCCAGACTCACATCAGGGTAGATAGCAGACCTGGCTTTGTGTGCCTCATTCTATATGATTTGCCTTAACTCTT
Organism: Diospyros lotus; assembly: GCF_014633365.1. NCBI lineage: Eukaryota > Viridiplantae > Streptophyta > Magnoliopsida > Ericales > Ebenaceae > Diospyros > Diospyros lotus. The sequence continues at coordinate 28,789,933 of NC_068339.1, read as the reverse complement.
GGCCTCAGGCACATAAATTCCATCTAATACCCACAGTCAGGGTTTTTGACCCATTCCTAATTGTCAACACATGACCATACCTTCGAGTCTTCTAGAATAGCTTGCTAGGTCTATTCATTAGATGAGAGTGAATCACCAGGTTATCAATGTAAATAAATGTTCCATCAGGAATCACATCCAATGCCACAGGCTAAAAGACTTCACCAGTCCCCACTCTCAGGTCAACAGAACAGGCTCATTCCCGCATCAGCCACCACGTTCACCCAGAACAGGCTATTAGGGCGGGCTCGTTAGCCACTACGTTCACTTTCCCGATGTGGTACTGGATCACACAACCACAACCTTTTGAAACTCTATCCACCATCGCTGCCCCGCATTTAAATCCCTCTGAATGAACAAGCACCTCAAGCAATCATGAAGCCCTCGAACTTTCATATAGCACTGCCATAACACACCCACTACTGCATCAGCATCCATATTAACAAGGGCAGAGTTCAGTATAATCAAATCAAAGCCAATTGCTCGTAGTTTCCGAGGTGTACAACAATCTGCATACTAAATCGAAGGTCAAGTCGGTAACTAGAACAAAATTCCCTTCCCCAAAGGCCAAGTATGGGAACTGTAATCCCATTGCTTGCTATTACGGGGAAACATATTTCCTAAGCAAGCTCACAACATATCACATGCCCATATCAGGGAAAGCTTTCCACTCACAGTTACGACCTACCCCGATCCATGTATGCAATCACAATTCCTTCACCCCCCCCTTTCCAAACCTCTGATTCCCCAGGCCCACTTAGCACACGATGCAATAATTACACTCCTAGTACCGGCACTTCCTCATACTCGAATTCTCTCAAGGAGAACAAGTCAGATATCGATCCACAATTACAAACTAATCTAAGTATGATTTGAACACCGCAATCATCAACTCATAAGGGTTATAGGTGCGTTTGCTAACCCCAAATATCATTATTGGCTTCTCATAAAAGTTTGTAACAAGGTCTAGAGTAGGCTTGTTACATCTTCCTTTTCATTCTTAATTACATTGCTTAAAGTCACAAACCATACTCAAGGTTACAATTAGCACACATTAACTCACAACTACCTAACTTACTACTTGGTAACCTTTCTTTTGCTAAATTATAGGTTGATACATTTATCATCATTCCTTGGGTGATGTGAATGGGCTGACCGGGGATCGACTAACACTCGCACAACCGCATTAAGGAGGATTTGAGGTACCTTACACGATTGTCGGGTTGGCATTGGCATCCTTTCCCATCAAACTAAACACACGACTCTGACGCGATTCCTTGCCTCCTTGGTTCGTCTGAGATTGGTTGACTTCTCTCCGTTGCGGGTAGTCCTCAAAGAGATGACCAGTCTGCTGGCAAATAAAACACGTAGGTCCCTTGGGACAGTCTCGAGCCAAGTGGTCGTTTCTTCCATAGGTGTAACACCGAGGACCTCTTCTTTCACAAGGTTTTCTGAGATGGGATTTTCGACATCTGGGACAATTTCCTTTTGGCTTGAAATCTTCTCTTCGAACCCCAAGATCAAGCCTTTTCCCAAGTTTTTTTTGCTCAGGTTCCCAAGATTCCTTTCTCAAGTTGTTCATACAGTGGAGGTTGCTCTCCACGGTTAAAGCTTATGAAACCACCTCTGCGTAAGTACGTGCCCCTAGAGAGCTTAACGCTAATTGAACCTCCAGCTTCAATCCCCCAAGGAACTTTTGTGCCTTGGCTTTTTCATCTAGGTTGTAAATGGGCATGTACTTGATCAGTCGACTAAAACTATCTTCATACTGGGCGACGGACATGTCCCCATTCTGCTTTAAGTTCATAAACTCTTGGCCTTTTTCCAACTTCTTACATAATGGAAAATATTTGGTATTAAAGAGTTCTTTAAATTGTGCCCATGTAATGTTTGACGTACCTTGCTGCTCGGGATCTGTCAAAGTTCTTTGAATAGTTCTCCACCAATGGTCTGCCTTGTCTCGAAGCATGAAAGTGGCACAGGTAATCTTTTCCTCCTCTCTACACCCAATAAAATTAAATATCTTTTCGATCTGCTCCAACCAATACTCACCTTCACTTAGGTCAGCTCTCACTTTTCCTCGAAAGATAGGCAGATTCAACCGCTAGAACCTGTCAATAGCATTAGGAGCTCGAGATGTACCTAAATCCTTTAGTTGCACCCCTTGCATATAAGTTACCATGTTTTCCATGACTCACTCTATTTGGTCTATAAGGGTTCCATCTCCAGACCTCTTCCTTGGGATGGTCTTCTTGAGGGGTCTCCGATGTTGCCTCATGGGTGTATTGTGACTCTTCTTCTTGGGTAATACTCCCATGATGGTTTGGAGTAGCTGGTTCAAATCTTCGGGATCACCTGGTATTCACCATCTGAAATATCCAGACTTGAGCCATGAGATCAATAATTAGATATTAGAAATAAGTAATCTAGGGCATTCATAATCAATCAAAACTTATAAATTTCTTAACCTCCCCGACTTTTGTGACTCGACCAATTGTTAGCTCAATAAATCCCTAAATACCTATATCCCAAATCTGGGAATTTCGTGAACTAATTGCCTACTAAATCTTCCAACATTCTCGTAAGTCACAATAATCTTCTGAATTCCAAAATTTCTGTAGAACAATAAAATAGTTTCCCAAGTGTTTATTATCCTCCAAAATCCTTGAAACACCCACAAAACATTTGTTAATTCTAATAATCCGTATATCATTATATTCTCAAAAATCCAGTCGGTCCCCAAATTCTTGTCTAAAGGTTTCATCTTCTTGGACACTTACAAATCACGCTTCTCCCAAATGATTGCTACCTAGGGTCCGCAAAATTTCAAAATTCATCAAACTCCTATAGCATATTTGTTAACAACCCATGTATCACTAAATTCTAGTTTCCAAAATCTCAGGAGGCACTCAAGATTTTGGGTAAGGGTTTAATCTCACCAAATAATTACTTGCATCAAATCTCATTCTACTTACTTTTCGGGTGTTGTGGATAGTCCTTTAGGATCCATAATTATTCATACACCTATCTTGAAATCCAAAAGTCTACAAAAGTTAGTAACATCAAATATATCTCTTGAATCCCGAAATTCCCATAGGAAATAAAATAATTTTCCAAAGAATTCCCCAAGATTCTCAAATTGATATAGGGTCTTAATGACCTTGATTCCATACATTCCTCGAGTTTCAAGAATTCTCATAAATAATTTGACTTACAAAATAACCTCTTAAAATCCTCGAGACCTAGATCCACCAAGTTTCTGCAAAATATTGGTTAATAAAATTTCTTATGCCCCAGCAATTCTTTGAAAATCAAATGATCAAACGATCTCCTTAGCACCCAATAAACCTTAAATAAACTTCCATATAAAGGGTTCTATCTTCCTTTAATAATTTAATTAGTCTTTCCCAAGATTTACCAAATAACCAAATATTTACTCGCATCTTGTCCAACTTATGTACTCACCAGATCTTGTTGTCCTTAATAGGGATAACCTCGAACAACGAGTAGCCTACCCTGTCATCAAAACTCGAAGATTAGTAACAGGAAAACATCATATAATGCTATTTACATTTACTTGCATTTATACACGTATATAGACTCTTCATTTCACTATTTTGTCCATCCGAGTACATCTACATACAATCCTTTGTCGTGCAAAACCAAAAATCATTCTTCCTTGGTTTCTGATCTATTCCTGCAATAGATCAAAACATCCTTGAAGTTAGTCAACTCAAATCTAAATCAAAACCACAAAATCACCACAACCCAAAATATCCTCAAGATTAATCATTCATACTTAAAAACCATATATTCTTGTTCTGATACCAACTGTAACACCCCACTTTCCAAAAAATGCAACAATGCCAAATATAAACCGACATCATCTATGGGCGTTATGGAAACCCTTAATCAACGGAAGTATTGGATCGAACCTAAAAGCTTAATCAAAGCTAAACAAAGGGGGTTTCCACTAGATTATTCTTCACAAGAATAATTAATGCACATAGCTTTCAATATGCCAAAAACACAACACACCCCTATTGGAACAACAGCAACATACCCAAACAAACAATAAACCCTCATCATGGCAGCTTCCCCGAACAATGTCCAAAGTGCATCATTCAAGATATGCCCATAGTGGTTTTGACATACATCCTTTAAACACAGGCATCGTGACCTCCACAACAGTACCACATACCCCGTATACCCACTAATCTACGGTATTACTAACATACATCTTGGTGTACATGTACATAAGAACAACTGTAGGACACCCACACACACCTTTCACAACCTTGAGTATCCTAGCTGCTATTTACAATACATCACTTGGTTTACAAGGGTACATAATGAAATAAAAGCCAAAGCTGACTGCAAAACCCAAAGCTAGTCCAGCATCGCCTCTCTGCCCTTGCTCAAACTGGAACTTAGATCACCTGACACGTCTGATATACTTGGGACGTTGAATATCTCATGGGTATGAAACACCTGAGTTAGATAATAACATCTAAGTGAGTGGTAAGAAAGAAAGGAAACAGTGCATGTAAGAGCAAAATGCAATATATCGAGAAGTCTCCCCGAGTCACCATCATTCCTACCAGCCCGCGTGTGAAATGCCTCAGCCCCACCTATAGGTATGGCCCCACCTGTAGGCACAGGATTGCCCCAGATCATCGTGATGATTCACCAACAAGCGACCAATCATCATATACAAATTCCTGATCCACCAATAGCCACTGCCACCAAATAGCATGTTGAAGACAAAGTAGAAGGAATATGCACAAACTAAGGAAAATATGATATGCAAACCACAAGCCACGCGCGAGAGTAATCATGTTTAACCCAATCAACGAACCACAACAACAAACTCTGTGATGCAAGGAAAATAGAAAAGAAATGCTTAGAAGCAAGGAAACATGAGATGTAAGCCACCAACCGCACACAAATGAGACTAAGGAATAATCAAGAGGAAGCAAGAAGCATACAAAAACTACTTACCTTGAAGGTTTACCCTAAGAAGCACTATTTATGATGAGCGAGAATGGTTTTCTCATGGTTTTGACGTCGTTTGGCACGATCTATTGTGGCATCCCAAACTTTCTGACGGGGTCTTTTCTCCCTCATTCTTAGTGGACTTTTCTTCTTTCTTTTGGCAGAATTATCCCCTCTTTCTCAAGAACAAGCTCCATTCCATTTGCCTTCCTCAATTTGGCAGAGATTTTCCTTAGAAATGTTTGGAACGATTTATAAACAAACCTATGGCTTTATTTATAGACTTCCTAGGCCAATCACATGTCGCCACCTTGTGAGGTCATTATGAGACTTGAAATCCTATCTTTAAGTGGCCAATCAATGCTTGCCACATGTCCTTATGAATAAGGTTTGGAGACTTTAGCAAACTTGGAGGCTAAGTAAGCTTAAAGGCTAAGCAAAGACTTGGGAAAGACTTGGACTTGGACTTCAAAACGATCCAAAGATACACTTAATTGAAGTTTGAAATCTAAAGATATTTTGAAGTTTATATCTTTTACACTAATTCTCAAGACTTTTGGTCAATTACACTTTTACCTGAATTTCAATAATTACGACTTTGCCCTTGTATCAGAAAATGAACTTTTATCTATTACATCATATTTGATTATGAAAAATCTCGGGTATTACATTGATAGAACAGAAGGACGGTAAGAAGAAAAGGAGACACCAGGGGTAATGATTGATCAGGAAAGGCTAGACAGGACGAGTTGACGTGCAGCCTCTTTATACTCAATCTCACTAGTAATGTCCTTAGGCAGGTAAATGACGAGGAAATCGTTGCAAATGTATGGAGTAAATAGGCTTAGCAAACATAGACGAAAAGATTTTTGATGAAAACCAAGAAATTATACTCTTGAATTCCCTACCATATTCATATAAGGATATGAAAACTGCTATAAAGTATGGAAGGGAATCCCTTTCTTTACAAGATGTTTTGGTAGCCTTAAGCTCAAGAGATCTTGAAACAAAGAAAGAACATGATGTGAATCGTCAGAACATAAACCTAGTTTTGTTGAAGGTTTATATGTTAAAGAAAGTCTAATAAAAAATCACATTCTAGAGATAAGAACTAGTCTAGAACTCAATCTAAGAGTAGAGAGAATTTAAAACTAGTGACTTGTTGGTTTTGTAAGAAAAAAGGTCATCTTAGAAAAAATTATCCTTCAAGGCAGAAGGATTATGAGCAAGAAAATGTAAATCTCTCATATGGATATAAGAGTGGAGAAGGGCTGACCATTTTAGAAGACTTGGCATAAAAGATTGGGGCGCATAGGCTTAAGAGGGCTGTAAGAGTTAAGCAAGTGAGGTATTTTGGATTCAAAAATGGATTGGTAATCTAGAGTTTTGTGAATTTTGTGTTATTAGTAAATCCCATAGAGTGTAGTTTGCTTATTCTGTTTTTAGGGTTCTCCCCATATTTTTTTCTAGGGTCCAATGTTTTTTCTTTCTGTGGTTAATGATTATTCTAGAAAGATTTGAATATACTTCCTTACATATAAAAGGAAAGCTTTTGAGAAATTTAAGGAATGAAAATCTTAGTTGAATATCAAACAGGAAAGAAGTTTAAGTTTTAAAAACTAATAATCGTCCTAGAAATTAACTTGCCTAATCTCATAGGATTAGTCAAGCCTAAACAAACTGATAATTTTTAGTTTGAGATGGAAATGTGTAAATCTTAAGGTGGAACTTTATGAAATACCATGTTTGATGATAGCCCTAGTGTCAGCCCTGAAGTCTTGATCAAAGTAGACTCAATAGAGTTAGATGATCATGTTGGCTTTAGTGAAGTGTATAGCTAATGTTTGTCCCAGGTCATAAGTTTGAGCAAAACATTAATTTTTTGCTTAATGTGCTCTTGGCATAACTGGGAGAGTTGCAAAGTCTCTAGTCAATTCCATTATCAATCTATTCTTGAATTAATGTGAAATTTGTTGATTTATGATTCAAAATCAATTGATAATTGTTTATTTGGATTTAATTTAATTTGCATTTGGTTTATATATATATGTGTGTAATGTGGCTAGTTATTTGTGGTATATAATATGTGGCATTTTATACTATGTTAAATGGCTGATTATTTCTAAGCCATTGATCTCCCATTTGAAACCCTAAATCAAATGGCTGCCATCGCTTGCCCCTTTGTATATAAGGCTCTTCTCTTAGCATTTCAATCAACACTATTTTCGCACACAAATAGAATGAGAACAGGAACCCTAGAAGCGATAATAGAAAGAATAACTCAACGATTGAAAAGAAGAAGAACACAAGGTAAATCCAATGTCTACTCTCTTTTAAGCGTGAATCACTTGTTTTTTATTGTTTGGGAAAGAGATTGGTGAGATTGAGTGCTAGGTTGCTCGGTTATTGAGTAATGTACTCTGTTGCGTTTATATCAGTTTTGTTTTTTGATTTGCGAGTGGTCGTGAGATTTCTTATGAGAGTTATTTTGTATCTCTGTAAATTTATTGTCTATTATTAGTGAATTGACTAAGGTGAAACCCTACTATGAGTATGATCATTTTAATTTGAATATGTAAACGTTGTATTTATTTTTTTATTTGCGATGTGTGTATATTTTTTTTTTTTTTATTTTGGTCGAATATTTATGAATTTTGATATTTGGTTGTGCATGTTTATTTCAGAGGTATTAACAATAGGTATTAAATGAAAATTATCAACAATGAATAAACTTAAAATATATCTCTATCAATCATCTAAACATATTTTATGTTAAAAAAGAGAGGAAAGTCACGAGTACGCACTTGTTTTTCCAGTGTGAATTCTCTCAATCTTCTATTATGAATATTCTATTAAAAAAATATTTGAATTAAAATGGAGGAGAATCATGGGTAAGGGATTCAACTCCAATACGGGGATAATTAGAAATCGTGCTCTATATGTATTGAGACCAGCTTAAGCAGCTGTCCTTATCCAGATTGCTTCCTTACTTGGTATTTAATATTACTATTTTGGTCGCCAGACCAGACTGTTCCCGAGCATGGGGTGCAGATTTCCTAGGGTAGGGAAGGAGGCTTTACAATTTTGGTCGTGGGCCCCCTTTTTCAATCTGATCCGGACAATCTTAGACTTTCCCCTGTCATCTGGAGGTTCTTTTTGGTGCCTGCCGATAAAGTTTTGTCGCTTTTTGCTGGCGTGTTTTCCTAGAAGCAATTGGTGTCGCTCTACAGTTTGGCTTGTTGTGTGGTCTCGTCAGAAAGAGAGAGAGAGAGAGAGAGAGAGAGAGAGAGAGAGAGAGCGGCAGACTTAAGTTTCAGTCTGACTTGATAGCCTTTTACAGATTACAGATTTTAAATGGTTTTCTCCGCTTTGCTCTTGTGGGCTGCTCGTGTCTCAGTTTGGACTTTCTTCTATTAGTATCCTTTGGATTTGGGGTTCTTGTGGCTTGGGCTTCAAATGTGGCAGATTCTTGCGTTGTCTCTGCTGGGCTTTGTTTGCGGTAACCCAGTTTCTGCTGCTGGGTTATGTTTCCCTGAGGCTTGGACTTCAATTTGTTTTTTTCTGGGCTGCTTTGCTATGCTTTTTGGGTTTGAATATGCCCTTGGGTCCACATGCCGTCAAGTACCTGGAATGGGTTACTGCAGCAGATTTCTTCCATTGGAATGTTCGTGTTCATAATGGGCCCAATCAGTTTCATTCCAGCTGGTTGGTCTTTTGGTTGTGAGTTTTTGTTTTTCTGTCCATGTCCTTTTGGTCTGCAGCCCTTCTGGTTGAGTTGCTTCTTTGGACCTGTATATGGTTGGGGTTTTTGTCTTGGCTTTTTTTTGAGGGTTTTGGTTTTGTGGGGCGGTTGTGCCTTGTTTTGCATAGTTTTTGCTCTCTTTTAATAAATTCTCACTTATGGGAAAAAATATTTTAATATGATAATTAGACTGTTTGTTGCAGTTTAAAAGCTGTAACTTTTAACTTCTAGCTTCAAGAAAGTAGGAATGCAGTGTTTGTTCTAGTTTTGTAGAATTCTAGCTTATAACTTCTACTAACTTTTAGAATGGGTAAAAGCTGACTTTTTTAAAGTTGGGATACCCCAACTTCTACAACTTCTAATTAAACGGTCACATTTTAATGACATTTTTGTGACAAATTTGTCCCTATTTTTAACAAAGAATTACCCTCCTGTCCACGCAATCAAGTGTCTCTCTTCTCCACTCCAATCTCCATTTTCAAATCTCTTCCTCTCTCTTTCACTATCTCCTTCTCTCTCGCAATCAAGCGTCTCTCTTATCATAATTCATTAGTTATAACACTTGAAACTTATACATATACACTAATTAATTTTTAAATTATCATTCTATAACTACTAAAGGTATTATGGACAATAATACAAAAATAAGCTATTTTACAGCTTATGATATCAAACACCACAACTGCTTAAATACAACTTCTGAGAAACTGCTGCAAACAGGTTCACAACTTATTCTAAGTTTTAGAAACTATAATCTGAGAAACTAAAAACTATAATTTCTCTAATTAAGCTGCAACAAACAGGGCCAATATTGTTTACAGAATTTTATCACCATATGCGAAAAAGAAGTAAAAAATGACACATGCTTAGTTGTTGTAAATAAAAATGAAAATGATCTATGGCATAAGAGACTAGGACATGCTAGTATACATCTTATATAAAAAATCATAAAAAGAGATTCAGTGAATGGTCTCCCTAAGATAAACATAGATAAAAACAGTTTTTGTGATGCATGTATGAAGGGTAAACATGTTAGATCTTCTTTTTAAGTCTAAGAACATAGTCTCAACCTCTAGGCCACTTGAATTTTTTCATATGAATTTATGTGGTTGTAGATAATTTCTCAAGATTCACTTGAACAATGTTCCTAAGAAATAAGGATGATACCTTTGATGAGTTCATAAAACTGTGTAAAAGAATTCAAACTAAAAAAGATCTCAAAATTTCTAGCATTAGGAGTGATCATGGAAAAAAATTTGAGAATATATTTCAAGTCTTTCTCAAGTGAAAATATAATTTCTCACAACTTTTCAGCTCCTAGAACTCCTTAGCAAAATGAAGTTACAAAGTGGAAAAATAGGTCTTTAGTTGAAATGGCAAGAACCATGCTTTGTGAGAATTTATTGCTTAGATATTTTTGGGCCGAAGTAATGAATATTGCTTGCCATATATTGAATAGAGTTTCAATAAGGCAAATTCTTTAAAAAACTCCTCATGAACTTCATAAAGATAAAAAACCAAATATCTCATACTTTAGAGTCTTTGGATGTAAATGCTTTATGCTAAATAATGAAAAATATAACTTAGAAAATTTGATCCTAAAAGTGATGAAGGAATATTTTTAGCTTATTCAACATCAAACAAATCATATAGAATATACAATAAAAGAACCATGGTTGTAGAAGAGTTAATTCATGTAAGTTTTAATGAAAATAATAAAAATATTCCTATATCTCAACAAAATGAAGATGAAAATGAATGGGAAATTCTAAAGAAGCCTATTGAGGAAAACAATCAAGATTCCGAAGTAGGAAAGGAAGAAGAAGAAGAACCAAGAGATACGTTTGTTCATAGAGAAAAGTCTTATGTGGATAAATTTAGGATTTTGGGAGATGTCACTCAAGGTGTAAGAACTAGATCCCATCTTAGAAACTAATGTGAGTACATAGCTTTTCTGTCAAACCTAGAATCCAAAAGCATAAATGAAGCTATAGAAGATCCTAGTTGGATATTGGTTATCTAGGAAGAGCTAAATCAGTTTGAAATGAACAAGGTATGAACCTTGGTACCTAAGCCAAAAGATAAGTAACCCATTGGAACAAAATGGGTTTTTGGGAATAAGAAGAATGAAAATGGAACTATAGTCAAGAACAAGGCTAGATTAGTGGCTCAAGGTTATAGTCAAGAGAAAGAAATAGATTTTGATGAAATTTATGCTCCATGTAGCAAGGTTAGAAGCCATTAGATTATTGCTAGCTTATGCTTGTAACAAAGGTTTCAAGCTATACCTAATGGATGTCAAGAGTGCATTCCTAAATGGGTACATCAAATAGGAAGTTTATGTTAGCCAACCCTAGGTTTTGAGGATCCAATACATGAGGATTATATGTTCAAGCTTACCAAAGCCTTATATGGACTTAAGCAAACTCCTAGGGCATGGTATGAAATTTTAAATAATTTTCTCATTAAGAATGAATTTAAGAGACGGAATGTGGACACCACTCTATATCAAAAAGGATAAAAAGGACATTATTTAGTTCAAATATATGTAGATGATATAATTTTTGGATCAACTAATGATAGCTTGTATAAGGAATTTTTTGCTATGATGTAAGTAGAATTTGAGATGAGCATGGTAGGAGAATTAAACTATTTCCTAGGATTGGAAATCAAGGGATGGTATATTTATCCGTCAATCCAAGTATATTGGAGACATCCTAAAGAAATTCAATATGTCTTAGGTAAAAACCATGGATACCCCTATGAACACATTTGTAAAAAAGATAAGGATGAAGGTGTGGATCAAAAGAGGTATAGAGGTATGATATGATATCTTCTCTACCTCATAGCCTCTAGGCCTAATATTTTCTTTAGTATAGCTTTATGTGCTAGATATCAAAGTGATCCAACGAAATCCTATTTAGTAGTTGTTAAGAGGATATTCAAATATCTAAAGGAATCTCCATCTTCAGGCCTATGGTATCTTAGAAATTCTCCTTTAGAACTTCATGTATATTGTAATACCTAAAAAATTTTATGGGCTTAAATGTAATTATTTCAGGGCATAAGTGAAATTTTCTAAAATTATGGGGGATAAGTGTAATTTTCTAAAGTTGTGGGAATAAGGAAAAATTTTAAAAACTTGAGGACTTGAGGGCAAGGGGGTGAAAGTGTAAGAGGGTAGAAGATGAAGGGAAAAACAACAAATTGTAATGTGAACACTACAAAAAATCAATAGCCGTACTATGGCTATTGGCCATCGGTGTCCAATTGTCGATCAGAAAGGGGAATAAGGCCATCATGGCCTAGGGTAGACCTTGCGATGCAAGGCAAGGCCGAGATTGGTTGGAGAGGGATCAAAATCGACTATAAATAGCCGAAGTTGGGCCGAGGGTTCCTTTAAAATTGAATCGTATAATCTGAGTGTTATGGGAAAAATTGAGAGGTTTGTATGAGAGGCTTTTGTTTTTGAAGGGTTAGGAATCATTTCTAGACAATTTGGGGAATTTCGTGTTGATTTGAGGGTGTTTTGGCTGGATTTTTGAGGGAATGGTGGGTCTATCGTGTTCGAAAGAAGAAATGGAGCAAGAAATGAGAAGAAAAACCAAGAAATCGAGGCAAAACAATGGCCGGCTGACGAAGGTAAGATCGAAGAAGAGATCAGCTTTGAGCGTGTGGGAACATGCTCAAGGCGTGTGGGTGCGAGCGTGTGTAAGGCACGTGAGGTAAGAAAAAAGAAAAAAAAAATAAAGAAAAGGAAAAAAATAGAGAAAAATTTGAAAAAAAAAATCTAGGAAATTGGAAAATTTAGTTTTATTAATTTTTCAAACAATTTGGTCAGGAAATTATCAGGACACGAATATTGAGGCTAGGCACGTATCTCAAGAAGGCTTGAAAAACTAAATCAAGGTAAGTGGTTTTTCTAAAAAATTACATGTAGTATGTTTGCCTAAATGAGTATGGAATTTACGAGAGATTTGCCAAGTTTATGTGATTTATGTGCATTTTGTTATACATATGCATATTTATTTTATATTGCCTCGGTAATGGTGATATTGCATTGAGCATGATATTGTTGGAATATCAATAATTGTATCATCCATGTTGACTAGGGTGGGATGGGATGTTGCCCTAATAGCGTAGCCATATTTCCCAAAGTGAGTTTTACTGGAAAGCCACAAGAGTCTCCTGCACCGAGGATGGTCTTTCCCTAGAATGAGAATTTAATTTCAATATTCAAGTTATTCCCTATGTTTGAAGTACAATTTTATATGTTATCTAACTTACTAGATATTGTAATTTATTGGTTGTTGAGAACAGTAGTGTACGTTTGTATTTGTATGGAATTACGATATCTTTTAGGTTTCGATTCTAGCTTTTGCAAGTTTTTAAGTTACCATTCCTTAGCTTATCATATGGAAGGTTGAATGTATTTATAATGGGGATTTTATATTGAGGAATTTGTCATAAAAAAAAAAAATCTTGAGAATAACGGCAGGTTGGGGAAGAGCGGGTCGTTACACATATACTGATGTTGATTTTGCTAGATGTAAAGTAGATTGAAAAAGCACATGTGACACATGTCAATTGCTTGGAAGTATGTTAATCTCATGGTTATCTAAAAAGCAAAACAGTGTGGCCACCTCCACAATTAAAGCTGAATATGCATTAGCTGGCAATTGTTGTGCACAAATTTTGTGTATAAAACAATAATTAGAGGATTATAGAATTAAGGTTAATCATATTCCATCAAATATGATAATTCCAATGCTATAAATGTTGGTCCTAATGATGGCAAATATATTCCAATAGGGGGGGTGAATTGAGATTTGTATATATTTTCGATAATTAAAAATAATGGTTGATGGCAGAATACTATGTTTTGAAATATAGGGATTATGTTCGAAATAAGACTTTCTATTCTAGTAGGTTTCGAAACCTACTTCATATGTTTCGAAATAAACCTTTTTGTTTTGCAAGTTTCGAAATATAGATTGTGTGTTTCAAAATATATTTTTCTGTTTTGCTTGATTCGAAATCTTTTATCTTGTATTTCAAAATAATAATCTTTGACAAAGATGATTTACATAAGTAAGAGTATACCAAAGGTATTTGAGATTAAAGATTGATACTTATGTTTATATGAATGAGTATAGGCTTATGCTCAAGGAAAATATGTTTTAGTTTTTGAAAACAATTCTTTTGAAATCTCAAGCAATAATAGATAAGCAAAAATAAAAGATTAACTGCACATAAGATATATAGTGGTTCGACACCCCACTTAGTCCACTACCTTCAAGCTTACCTACTTGAAGGATTTTTCAATCCCAATCACTTTTACTAACGATCAACCACAACAAGGGTTTTACCACTGTTCACCCCAAAATCTTGTACAATGAGTTTTTACGAGCTCAACTCAAACCTTACAACATTAATAAGATAAATCAAACTTATCTTTACAGCTCAATAGAATGTATAGCAATAAAATACCTTACCAAATGGTTGTACAAACCTCTTGGTTTGAGGTTAGAAGAGCTAGAAAGATGATATTTTGGATTTCAACTTGCTTTTCCTTTTTACACCACAATGCACATCAAGGATTGTATGTATGGATCTTCTTTGAAAGCTTGTCAAAAGGATTTAGATCACCATTTGTGCTTGTGTGTGTGTCTCTAGTGTGTGCTCACTTGTTTTTTTTTTTTCCTGTCTTCAAACATCTGCTATTTATACCAAGAAATAGAAATCTAGCTGTTTATAGCCGTTAGAGACAAAACAAAAAAGTAGGTATCGAAACATAGCATACAAGTTTTGAAACATCGCATACAAGTTTTGAAACATCACAAGTTTACATTAAAGTTTTGAAACATACTCCACATGTTTCGAAACATATAGCCTTTCCAGCTAAACTTGTACTTAGAAACAACAATGAATGGGAGACAAAATCTATTCCCCACTATGATTAATTAAAAGCACTCACATTTAAATTTGAATTTGAATTTTTAGAGCATGTAGAAAACATTTAAAAAATACTTTTAGATAGAGACAAAAATGCAGCACACATGCATCTCGAATTTGAATGCTCTGCTGACAAAATGTCAGAAGTTTCGAAACATACAATGAAGGTTTCGAAACATACCATATAGGTTTCGAAATATAGTCCAAAACCTGATTTGAAAATATATGCAATACTTAGATGTTTCGAAATAGTATACACTTAGAAAAACATTGAAAGCTTTTACAGAAAGGGTTTCGAAACATGCATAGAAACATGACAGATTTTCAGAAGCATTTACTTAAAAGCACAATCCATAGCACATATAAATCAAAACTTATTTACATTTCTTTAAGTAAATGTCCACATTTTCTTTTATTTATATTTTACCTTCCATTTAATTTAATACATAAATTTAAATAAGAAAGTACCCCTATTTGGATTCAATAAAAATATCCAAAAAATCAAAATCCATAATAATAAGAAAGTAAGGTGGTGTTCTCTTTGTGTTTCATTTTTGAGTTTTGAGTTTTGAATTCATTTTGTGTTTTGTGTTTTGTGTTTTGAGTTTTTGTTTTGAGATTTTTGAAAACGCATTCTCTTTGTCATTCTGAAAAACTATTTCTCAAAACTGAAAACTGAAAATGCGTTTATTTTGAAATTTTGAGAAAAAATATTTTATTCATAAAATAATTTTTATTTAAATTAAAATAATTTAATACTAGTATACTATTAAATACATTTTGAAATTAGTGAAATATTGTAATATTTTTTCCCATTACAAAAAATAAATAAATAAATACAATCAAGAAATAAAACAACTTTGATAAAAAATAGTAAATAGAGAAATAAAAATAAAAAATTAACTCAATGAAAATAAGAAAATATGATTGTTCATGATAAATAATTTTACATTAAACAGTTCAATAACAAATGGATTACAATAACAAGTTTAAATAGTTATGACAGAAATCAAAACAGCTCGGACACTAAATATTAAAATAAGTCTACATAATCATGTACGACTCCTTGAAAAGTCATTCCACATTTGTGTAGCAATTTGATCCCTGACTTGTCCCATTTGAGCTGCTTGACTAGCATCAAATTGTATGGCTTCTTGATCTTGACTTGACTCTGGCATATCTTGAAATACCATATTCTCTAATGAAAACTCAACGAACAAGCTATCTAAAGCGTGCTCCTGACGAATATAATTATGTATTGCACAACATGCAGTAGGGATTTGTCTTTGCCTACTAAGTGGATAATTGGTAATTAATTTTAAAATAGAAAATCTTGCCTTTAAAACTCCAATGCAACGTTCAATAATGTTACGACACGAAGAATGTCTATAGTTGAATAGTTCTTCCTTTCCACGCGGTCTTCCTTGTCCAAGATAATCATGTAGATGATATCTTTGTCCTCGATAAGGGGCATGAAAACCAGGCATGTTTGGATAACCAGAATCAACAAGGTAAAATTGATCTGCACAAAAAAAAAAACAAGACCTAAATAATCAACAAGGTAAAATTGATCTGCACAAAAAAAAAAACAAGACCTAAATACCCAAATATTATAAAAATATTTGACAAATTATTTGAAATATTAGAATATACCTCCACGTGGCATTGGAAAATTGTTTGAAGTCCTTGTGACTACATCAATGAATACTCGCGAATCATTAGCAGTACCTTCCCATCCAGAATACACAAATGTGAACTTCATATCAAAATCACACGTTAACATCACATTTTGTGTTATATTGGTTTTCCTTCCATGGAAAGATGTTTGTCTTGATATAGGTGCCCAAGCTGCAACATGTGTTCCATCTATTGCGCCTATGCAATCCTTAAAGTAAGGAAATTTGCGCAAAATCCGCTCATGTGGCATATTTTGATGTGTTGGACATATTATCTCTGTGCCAAGTGAACAAACAGCCCGTAATACTCATTTAAACCACTTGTGTATTGTGTTGTTAGAATGTTGAAACCTATCACCAATAATACTATATCGTGTAGTGTGCCCTACAATCATCAGAAACATAGCAACGCCCTCCTCGACGCTCACTTTTTTTCCATCTTTCAACAGTTGCTTCTGTTTCAAAGTATCACAAAAATTCATGAACACATGTTTCTGCATATGAAAATTACGATAACACACAACTGGATGTCCATTCAGAATCTCTAATATGTACATTTTTCCTGTAAGTAATGACGTTCTACAAGGTACCCTGCTGATGACACTACTGTTGCTGGCAGCAAAGCAATTAAGCATTATTACATTCCCAAAATTTGTAACAATATCATCCGTAAGTAAAAAATCATCATCACTCGCATCTTCGTTAGTCGAATCATTGGTATGCATATTACCAACCACATTTGATGACATCCTGTGTATAAATATATTCATAATCACCATCAGTAGTCATATCATTCATCATTTATTATAATCAATGTAAAGAAATAATTCAACATCAGCTAAGACGGCAACAAAACAATTAAGCATAATTAAATCCCCAAAATATAACAAGCATTCAATTCTAAATAAATTCAACATCAAACAGTTCCAGTTCGAACACAGTTCTACAACCATCAACATCAAATAGTTCCAGTTTGAACACAGTTCTACAACCATCAACATCAAACAGTTCCAGTTCGAACACAGTTCTACAACCATCAACATCAAACTATGAAGATAAAATAGTACTTGAAGTTAATGTAATAAAACACAGTACTTTCAGCTACAACATCACCAATGAAAATACCACGGTATTAGAAATTACACAATCAACCAACCAAATCAAAGAAGCTCCAAGATAGGTCTTCTTCTAATTTCTGGCATGTTCACAAATGACACTCTAAAATCTGGATCCTTAAAAGCCTTTATTGCTTTCATATAAACCTCATTAGACACTTCTTCCATATTGTTCAAGAGGTCCATGCAAACCACATTTGAATAAGGATCCATACTAGTAGCTTCATTATCTGATTGATTGCATGATTTTCCTTGAAGCTTTGCAAGCTTTTCTTTTAGGTAAAGTGTCCTAAGTTCAGTTTCTTCATTCCTCATACTCACTGTAGATGACCATTGCGCCATGCAAGCATCGAGTTTATCAGTTTTACTGATCTTAGGTTCCTTACGTCGACGTTCGCTAGATTCACCAATTTCTTCACGCCGACAAGTATTTGTAACTTCATCAGTATTCTCCACACGTACATGAATTCCTCTGTTCAAAAAATCATCTTCTAACTGCCTTTCTTCCTCAGATGTTGGAGGAAGCTAAGTGGAAGCATTGCCTAATCCTCCAGTAGCTGTAGTCCCACTAAATATCTCCCCAAGAGTTTCATAATGCTTGCACCCTTCCTTCTTGAATATTTTGTACTTAGACTTGTTAATCTACAATAGTAAAAAGAAGACACATTATCATATTGTATAGCAAAAATGGGTAAGATTGATATGATAAAAAATGATGGTAAAAATATTCTTTAATAAAGATATATACCGTATAAAAGTGTTGCCAAACTTCCTCTGGAGCATTAACTTTGTTGGTATTTGAATCCCATGTAACACTTGTATGTCCTAAAAGTTCAGAGAATAAGCGATGTACCTTACGTAAACGATTCCATTTCCCTTTTAATCTATCTATGTCGTAATCCGTCTTTGTGAGAGTAATCATGGATTGATTGATCTTCCCCCAATCGTCTTTCATGAATGTAGAACATTGCAATATCCCTAATTTCACATTCTCATAAAGAATATCGATAAATGCGTGTTCGTTCTCATAGACCATGACATTGGTTCCTTAGTCTTACCTCTGTGACCACCCATATTCTATACTGAAGATAATAAAAAAATATGAAAACATGAAAAATATACTCCAACTTACCAAAATATACTCCACATGACATGAAAAATAATTCAACATCATAATTTGATAGACCCACCCCTAGACCAAGGAAAAGAAAAGGAAAATAAAAACAAACACAAGAAAAAAAATGCAACACTAATAGCAAAAAGAAATAGGTAGTAACAATACCAAAATTAGAATCAATGTTAATTCTAACAATGTTAGAAAAAAAAATAATTTAATGTTATTGGATTAGGATCCCACTGCTCCCAAAATTGCTCCAAGCTCAACTCAAGGCTCAATGCAAGAAATCTTACCATATATATTGCAACCCCCCATATTTGTGCCATATAATTTTTCTAATCATAAATGCAGCCCGCATTCTAAACATTTTATGTTTACATTTTAATTTAGAAAACTTGATGCCTTTCATTCAAAAACTGGGTAGCTCATGATCTCTAGTTAAACTTCAAATGACTCATCTCATTTTAAACACAGGGCACTAGCTATTATACCACCATCAACATTTTTTTTTTTAAATATGCATACCGAGAGTAAAAGCCCAGTTTGTGTTGTGGGGGTCTTAGCATTGGTCACCTAGATTTCATGTCATGGTCAATGGAACATAATGCATGACCATAATAAGTGAGGAAAAGTTTTTTAAGACAACTTCAGTGAATAAACATGCTGTTGAAAAATGTTGAGTGAAATAAACCTTCACTAGTAATGCATCACCGAAACATGCTATTGGAAAAGGTTTTAAGAAAAGATATATCAACAAGAACTTCTAAGAAAGACTTTAAATACAGATTAAACCATCAATTTACAAAAAAAATAAAAAAATCAAATTTAATTCAAGAAGTTGAGGAAGAGCCTTAAAGACCCAAATATGTAAGGAAAATATACAAAACTGAACAAGAACAAAATACACACACACATATATATATATATGTAGATATTATTCACTTTCACCATACATTTTGAATATATATATTTAGTAAATTGCCAGCCCATACTCAATTAACAGTCCATGAAGCCCAATTTTACTGCCAACAGCTTCAAGCCTATTCAAATGTATCTTATAACTCTTAACTACAAGTTATTCCAAATAGCTTACAAGTCAAATATGCATTAATTCCAAACAAAACTAGGGTTATATGGCATACAACTTCCACGTATAAGCAAATGAAAGTTAATTTAAATAAAAAAAACAAAAAAAGCAAAACTTTGTCCTAATACAACAAAATAACATACTAATTGTGAAGTCGTGAGGTAATTTTGTCAACCAAAATCATACATATTTTGTTAGAGATATGATGTAATTATGATAGCTAGGCACAAGTAAAGATTATTCATTTATGATAAATACACAGAACATGGGAAGTGGGTTAAATAAAAAACATGAAAGCCAGTAGAGGCTGGCTGCTGTTTGTTCTGGAAAGGAATGGAAGGAATATACAAAGTGACATACATTCCAAATGACTCGCCAACAACAAACCAAAGCCCTGCCTGCAACTCCATATATATATATATATATATATTACATTTTGACTATATTAAAAATAGAATTGCACTTAAAAAAATTGTCAATAAGAATCCCATCTATCATACCAACAATCATCAAACAACCTCAATCAACCCAACAGCCATTCCAAAAATCTCATACCAACAATCACAAAACAAACTCAAACAACCCAATAGCCATTCCAAAAATCTCATACCAACAATCACAAAACAAACTCAAACAACCCATCAGCCATTCCAAAAATCTCACAAAATTACTGAAATCATAAAATCAGAATACAAATCAAATTATGAACAAAATAACTAAAATCAGAATACAATGGGTTTGACCTGAAGACAAGATTCGTAGGAGGAAGTGATGACGGCATAGGCGAACGGTGATGGGGAAGAAGATAAGACCAGCGTAAGCGAACAGCCAATAGGCAGAAGAAACAACCAGCGTAGGCGAAGGCGAGGCGTCGCAGATCTGGGCTGGTGGTGGTGACGATGTGCAGCGACGGCGATGGCGATGGAAGGCACTACAACGACCAACAAGGAAGAGAGAGAGTTGACGACGGCTGGAAGGGAGAAAAAGAGTAGCGATCGACAGCCAACAAAGAAGAGAGGCGTGATCGATGGCTGAGATGGAGTCAGATCTGCTCAAATCTGGAAGAGGGAAAGAGATGGCGGTCGAGGATGGTTGGTGGCTGTTGGCTGTGGCAGGCACGATCGAAGGCCAAGAAGATCTAGGTTGCTGGAGCTTAGAAAAGAGAAGCAAGATGGAGTGCTTGAGTTTCAAGAAATGAGAAGGCAGGGATTTGGGTTGCTGGAGCTTGGAAGAGAGAAGAAAAATGGAGTGCTTGAGTTTAAGAAATGAGAAGGCAGAGATTTGGGTTGCTAGAGCTTGGAAGAGAGAAGGAAGATGGAAGATGGAGTGCTTGACTTTAGGAAATGAGAAGGCAGAGAGATTGTGTTTGGACTCGGAAGCGGCTGCATTGCGTGAGAAGGAAAACGCAGCTGTTTTTCGTGTTTCAAATTTTTCACCGTGTTTTGGCTGAAAACAGCCAAAACGGTTTTTTGTTGTTTTGGATTTCCTTTACAAAATTTTTTCTTGTTTTTAAAAATGCGTTTTCAAAAATGACAAAGAGAACACGTTTTGAGTGTTTTAAAAAACGGAAAACAGAAAACGGCCCGAAAACGACAAAGAGAACAGGGCCTAAAATTTTGGTTTTAGTACAAACTTAAGATTTAACAATATTATCACCTCCAAAATATATACTTTCTATTTAATGAAAAATTCATTAAAAATCGTTTTAATACCAATGGATATTAGATATCAAAATACCAAGAGATAGTTTTTCAAAAAGAAAATATTTTCAAAAACATGTTCTAGTTGGTCTTTTACCTTAGAACAATTTTAGCTTTATATTGACCAACGATTTCAAGGCTACTTTTGAAAAACACTTTAGGAGATTCTTTTAAATCATAATACTTGTTTTTGCAAATCTCTATACGTATAAGAATGAACTTAACTTGGTTTTCATTTTGAACAAAATAATACTTGATATTGAAATTGATATATGTTGAAAACCATAACCTTGACTCATGACTTAGGGATTAAGCCAATAAATGTTTTTCATCATCAAAACTAATATACAAAAAGGTACAACATCAATAAATTTGTCTAAGAATCTAGTACATCACTCAAGGACAAAGCATATTAAAATAAGTAATCATTTCATAAGAGATCATGCGTAAAATGGGGATATAGTCTTAGAATATGTGCCAACCAAAAATTAATTAGTTAATATTTTTACCAAACATTTAGAGAGAAATCAATTCAGAAAAATCAAGACTGAACTTGGTGTTATCGAAATTTGAGGTGAAAAATAGTCGATTACATAGCCGAGTATAATCGAGTAAATTTGGTACATAGTTGAGTATCTTAATTCTTTAATCAAGTAAATTTAATCTATAATCGAGTAAGAAAAAGTTATTAATTGAGTATATGTGTAATACTCAAGATTTTCTAAAAGGACTCAAGTGTAATTTATCTTTGGCCAAAAGTAGAATTTTCAAAAGTTTTGGGGCTTAAATATAAATTCTTACAGTTATGAGTGACCAAACTGACTGCAGGGAATATCTCGGTACGTAAATATCCCCAAAAAAAGGTATGTCACTGACAATCTCTCAAGACGAGATTTATGACACTAAAACCGGTCAGATCAGAGACAATTTTCGATACAGCCATAATTCGACGTTGTTGTTGTGCCATAGAATTCCTGAGCATCCATCTAGGGGTATTTCAATCATTTGGCCTAGGAGAGTGAATCCCAAAAGTGGTCCCAATCCCGGGTTTTAATCCCTAGGAGAAACCGTGGTTGAACGGCATATAAATTATTCAAATCGAAGAGCAAATGAGTAATATAGAAGTTAAGGGGAGGGAAAGTGTAATTAAGCAAAGTTGGGGAGGGCCTATATAAAAGGAGAAGGGCCACTGTTCATGCTCATTCTCTCTCTCTCTCTCTCTCTCTCTCTCTCTCTCGCGTGCGCGCATTTTCTCTCACCTCCTCTCTGTTGATCCCTCTCCGAGAAAGATTTTCTCTCTCGAAGAGGATCTCTCTCTCTCAAAAGCAAAGTGGTCATCTCGGGAAGGACTTGTGCCCCTTCGGAGAGACTTTCTCCTCGGCGTTCTCCTCTTATCAAGAAGAAATGGTGGCATCTCGGCAACCATGGAGGTTCCTGGCCGCTCGGTACTACTACGAGCCCTCTCTCTCAATTGCTACCTCTCGGAAAGATGCATAGCCTTTTCGCAAGCCTTCTCTCGGGAAGGCTTCTTTCTAGAGAGATTCTTTCTCTTTTGGCCATGGTTCCTGACTATGGATTTCCTATGCAAAGTTCCCTCTTGGCGGGGTCTCTCAGAGGAACCCCTTGCCAAAGTCTCTCGAGAAGCTTCTTCCCGATGTCGTCTCCAAGGTCTCTCGGGAAGAGTTGTTTCTCTCTCTCTCTCTCACTCTCTGTTTCCAGCCATGGGCATCCCTCTCCCCTGCAACCAATATATATATGTGTGTGTGTGTGTAGCCTGTATAAACACTAAAGGTAGCCAAGGTGAATGGGCCATGGGATTGTGATAGGGTGCAATGGCACCCCATGTTCTTATGATGCATTCTCGGGCCTCCCTATCCTATTATATTTCACATGGCAGTACATATATATTGCTTACATATTTATACGGTGTTTAGATGACTTACCATGTGGCATGCCTATAGAATATAAAATGATATGTTTATGTTCGTGTAATGCGATATATCCCTTAAGGGAGCAATAGCCAAGTAAGAGCCACCTTGAGACCTCTCTCACTAAGCTCAGAGCTATGCCTAAAAGGCCTCTTAAGGGCTGAGACCCTACTTTGGTAGCCCGCCGCGAGGCCCACCTTCTCCCAGAAGACCCCTTAGGTTGTTCGGCCTCTGGGGGGGGTTCTTCTCAAGCTCATCCGAGTGCTACTGGCATACATGCCTATCCCCGGCACCCCGTAACAGTATGATGATCGACCCTCTCTTGTTAGGAAAGGTATAATCGTTCCCTATTCAATAATAGCATGTTTTATTTGACTATTGAATTTCTCTCCTATCGATACTGACTTAAACATCAGAGGGTATACGCGGGTGAGGAATCCCCGCATGCCTTCTAACTTGTGCATGTGAGCACAGATATGTCCCAAGCACATAGGAGGCCAATCCCAAGCGATACCGAAGATACCCCTAGGAGATCATCTGCAACCCCGGTCAGTACATCGAGGACCAAAGCTACCCAAAACCCATCTCCGCCAGTAAACTTTGGTCAGCTGTCAACCTCGCTCTGCCTCGGCTCCAGCTTTCCCTCTCTATAAATTCTATTGTAGTGGTTTTTTTTTTTTTTTTTTTTGCCACTACAGGCTTAGAAAACAAAATGATTGTAAAGGACCTCCGAAAATTCAATGAAACCCTAAGGGAGCTCTAGTTTTATGAACCCTAAAGTGGTTTCAGGATGAAGCAAATGTCCTGTGAGGGCTCAGGAATGAAAAGTGTACTATTTGAGCAAATTTGAGTTATTAATTTTGGATTTTAAGTATCTCAATCATTATTAATTCAATGTTTGAGGGTGTAATTATAATTAAATAAATACCCAAAAATTTCCTTGAAGGCTTAGGTGTAATTATTTTTTGGGTATAAGTGAGATTTTCTAAAACTTTGGGGCTAAAATGCAATTTCTCAAAGTATGTGGGTGACCAAGTGTAATTTAGAAAGCTTGAGGGCTTGAGGAAAAAGGACCAAAATGCAATGGAAGAAAAATTGAGGGACTAAATAGCAAATGGTAGTGTGAAACCTGCCATGCCCGTTCTGGCCGACGGCCATCAGGTCAAATCGTCGATCAGGAAGAAGGGATAAGGCCAAGGCCATAGGGCGAGTTGATTGGCCAGAAGTTTGGTCGAAAATAGCTATAAAAAGATGGAGATGACCAAGGGTTTCTTCAAAAATTAATCTAAGCAATCGGTGTGTTTGGGAAGAAATTGAGAGTTTTAGATAAAGGGCTTTTGTTCTAGAGGAAATGAGGATCTTTTCTGGATGTTTTGAACTGTTTTTGAGTTAATTTAATGGCATTTTGAGGTGATGCTGGAAAGTCGAGAGTCACCAAAGCCGGGCATTAAATGCCCAAAATGAGGATACTCGGTCGATTATTTCAAGCTGAAGGTTGTTCCATGATGTTCGAAGGGTAGAATAGGCCAAGAGAAAAGAAGAAAATCGAAGAAATCAAGTTGAACCAGTGGCCGGCGGCAAATGAACCACCGAAAAAGATGACTGGCCTTTGAGCGTGTGGTCATGTGCGCGTGGGTAGCGCGTGAGGTAAGAAAATAGGGGGGGAAATAGAAAAGGAGGAGAAAAAATGAGGAAAAATTCTGAAAAATAGAAAAATATGTCTAATTAATATTTCAAAGATTTTGGCTAGGAAATAATCTTAGCACGTGTTTTGAGGTTAGGGCACGCATATCAAGAAAGCTTTAAAAGCTAAGTCAAGATAAGTGGTTTTCCTCGAAACTATTACATGATATGTTTTTGCATAATATTCACAAATACTTTAATTGTCATATTGTCATGTGTTATGATGTCTCATATATTTAGAAATGCATTCATATGATGTGTTGTGATACATATGTACATTCGTAATATTTCTTGGCATGCATTGCATATGGAATGATGAAATCGTTAATCTATCACAGATGTTGCAAGCCCATCCCGCCCTTGCAAGTAGGGTTGCATAAATGATAATTAGTCATGAAATGATGATATCACAGATGTTGTAAGCACATCCCGCCCTTGCAAGTAGGGTCACAAGATGATAAATAGCATGAAAGGAAAGGAAATAATGATGCATTTGAATTCTGCATATCATGCATGAAACTTTAGTCAATAAAACCTTACTTAGACGATTTAGCATCTAACTTGGGCTATGTCCCTAGAACATTCAAATGTTCCAGTTAAGGCTTGCAGCAAAGACAAGGAAGAAGTTGAGATGTAATGGCACATGATGTCGTGAGTTTGGCAAGTTGTCCATGTATTTTTCTTTTTCATGAAGATTCTAATATGTTTTAATCATGTTGAGAAACTTATGTTCCTTTTGATGAATAATCTTGTAAAATAAAAGAATGTTATGTAATATGAATTATGTTTGAGAAACGATTATGTAATATCGTTATGATTCAATATTATTTTGAAGTTCGATTCTTAGCTTCCGCATTTAATGTCTATGGTAATTCTCATTTGAGATAAATGAATGAAAATTTTGGGATAGATATGAGGAATGATATGGTTTACAATTAGTTTAAAAGCAAAAATTCTTATTATCCCAGAATCGTCCTAAGTTATAACACGTTTGGAAACGAGGTGTTACAATATGAGAGATCCTTCTTATGAGGTATTCTTAATCAAGTTAGAAATATGTATAATCAACTATCATGAATCTATAATCAAGTAAAAATAATCAATAATCAAGTATTTCTTTAAGGCATAGAAGATGCAAGCCTTACTCAAGTAACATATCTGGGTTACTCGAGTAAATTGAAGGCCTTAATCGATTACAATACTTATATACTCGAGTGACAGGCTAATATCAAATATTACTAGAGTATAAGAGAAAAATTGTCAAGTAAATATTCAATCCATACTTGATTACAAACAATAACTAGTCGAGTAATTTTTCAAATTACTTAGAATTTCAAACACCTCTTACTCAAGTATAAAAAAATCCTTACTCGATTGGAGCCCTACCTCTCAACATTTCTCTCAAATCCTAGCATCCAGCTTCTTGATTCCAAGTAAATCTCGCTTCACTTTGTTTCGATTTTGTTCAAATTGTGTATGAAATCATCTCTTTTTCATTCTTCTCCATCTCATTTAAATCATTTTGTTGAAAAACCTTTTCCCTTTGATACTTTTTGAATCGAGTTCAAATCCTCTAAAATGGCACCCAAACGGAAGGTCACAATTTTCTTGAAGCCATTATCAGTGCCAACGCCACTCTTTTAGCGTGGGTGTATAGTGTTTCAACCCCTTAGACAACTTTGTTGATGTAGAAAACTGGCTTATCTTTTTTCTCATTTTTCCTTAGTAACATAACGCTGAATGTAGTTTCACTTACCCCCAAATTCGTGAATAGGGGCTCCCTAATTTCCAGCCTTGTCAACAAAGGAACTTCTTTAAAATATTCTTTTAGTGCCTTAAAAGCTTTCTGACATTCATTCGTCCACTTGAAACTTTTTCCTGCCCTTAGAGTTTGGAAAAACAATATGTTTTTTTTTTTTTTTTTTTTGACACGAATATGTTAAGAGCGGCTAGCATTCTAGTTAACATTTTCACTTCTTTAATTAAGGTAAGAGGTTTCATGTCAAGTATCACTTGTATTTTTTCGGGATTGGCTTTAATGCCTCGTTGTGTTATCATGTATCCCAAGAATTTTCCATATAGCACCCAAAATAAGAATTTATTATGATTGAGCCGCATAATGTGTTTTCGAAGTATGCCAAAAACTCTAGTTAACTTTTCAGCATTAGATTCACTGTTCTTAATTTTTACTATCATTTCATCCATGTATGCCTCCATGTTGTTTCCCAATAGGTCTTTGAAAACTTTATTCACCATTTTCTAATATGTAGCCCCAACGTTCTTCAAGCCAAAGGGCATGACTTTGTAACAATACATCCCATTTTCTATGATGAAAGCAATTTTCTTAGCATCAAGTTGATGCATCATGATTTGGTGGTATCCCAAAAAAGCATCCAAGAAACTCAACAATTCATACCCAGAGGTTTCATCAACCAGTTGATTAATCCTAGGTAGTGGATACGAGTCCTTTGGGCATACTTTGTTTAGGTCAGTGAAATTCACGCAGACTCGCCACTTTTTGTTTGTTTTTTTCACCATAACAACATTGGCCAGCCATTTAGGATACTAAACCTCTTGAATGAATCCAATAGCCAATAGCTTCTCAAACTCCTCATCAGGAACTTGTTGTCTTTCTGGTGCAATGTTTCCCTTTTTTTTCTTGATGGGCTTAATGTTTGGACTCACGTTCAAATGATAAGAGATTACCTTTGGACTTATTCCTAATATGTCTGCTGGCATCCAAGTAAAGATATCAACATTCTCTTTTAGGCACCTTACTATTTCCTTCTTGGTTTCGTCCAGCAGTTGACTTCCCATGTACACCAGTTTTTCTGTATCATCTTTGTAAAGAGGTATCGCTTCTAACTTCTCCACAGGAAGTTCCATGATAGTAAGGGTTTCCTCTGTATCCTTCTTTCATAGAAGAGATGTAACAATTCCTTGCTTTCCTCATGTCCCCTCGAACTTATCCTATCCCATTGGTTGTTGGGAATTTCATTGACAGATACCCTAATGATATTATTGGTCTCATATCATTCAAGAGTGGGTGCCTCAATATGACATTATATGCCAATAAAGGTGCTTTGACTACCATGAAGTTGGCTTGTCTCGTTATACTCTATGGCTATGTGCCCAAGGTGATGGCCAACTATACTACTCTAGATATAGGGATCAATTCCCCAATGAAACTAAATAGAAGAGAGTGGATAGGTTTCAATCAATCTGTAAAAATATTCATCTTTTCAAAGAAATTCCAATATATTAAATTAACTAAACTGTAGCTATCAATCAAAATTCTCCCAATAGTATGTTTAGCAATCATGACTAAAATGACTAAAGGATCATCATGTGGCATAATAACTTCTCCCTAATCTACAGGGGTAAAGGTGATAGCTTCCTTGTTTTCTTGTATTGGCATCACATAGTTAACTTGGTAGGCCCATCTTGTGTATGCCTTTTTGAAAGACAAAACATGGCTAGCCATGGTTTCTCCTCCCTATATCACATAGATGGCTTGATTAGTTGGTTCACTATCTACTTGGGATTTCGTGTCTTGTCCTTCCTTCGACTTTAATCAACATAACTACCTTAATTTTTCATTTCTTCTTCATTAACCCTATCTCCTCTTCCATCCTTATCTCTTGTTTGGACAAATATTTTTTTTTTTTTAAGTACAAGAGATATGTATAGATATAAATAAAGCATATGTACATAACACAAACTAGGGCACACCCCAGTTTACATGATCAAGTAAGTGAAGCACACACTCAAAATCAAAACAAGACTGTAGCTAAAAACATAGTAGAAGCAACAACGGAGCTACATAAAATGAAAAGTAATCAATAGCTCTAGATGAAATCAGCTCTAGATCCAAAGGCTCTCTAACGCATGTCTTCCAGATGAACGTGAAGACTATGGAGAAGCTATAGACCTGAAGGCAAGCATGGAAGAGCCACCCAGCTGGCAATGTGTACAAAGTGACAAACAAGGACTAGAGGAATGAACCAGTAAATGTCACCAAGTGACCCCAAGACACATACCAAAACAAACACTCAGGGCCACAACCATCAAAACATAGCCCAACTCAGAAGTTATCGTTTTACTATGGAGACACACAGGGGTTCTGCCTGCTCCAAGTTACTAAGTATGCCGATGTACCATTTGACTATGGAAACTCATAAGGGGTCTTCCTGCACCAAGTTACTAAGTAGATGGCCAAGGGCAAGCAAAAATAAGAGGCTACAAAGCCACTCTACATGACATCATGCACAAAGTAAAATCTAAGATCGAAGGATAGCATCAGTTTTGGTCACCAGAGTCTCTCAACTCCAGGGAACTCACTAACACACCCCAATTGTCCAACACTGTCAAGTCATATTTGGCAGTAGGGCCATCCACCGTTTGACTATGGAGACACACAAGGGTTCTGCTCACTCCAAGTTACTAAGTAGAATGGTTTACCTAAGCTAGGAGTGTTGGTCAGCAGGGAGCAACTAAAAATACCACAATGTATGACTCTATAGAGTATGGAGAAAGGGGATGGTGACCAACCGTGCCCACACAGTACACTGTACCTGATGTGCGAGCTGGTCCGCAGACCGCTCGGAACCTCGCCAACACAAGTTGTTGCACTCACACCACAAAAAATATACCATCGTCTACAAGACCAAACAATTAGCAACATGTTAAGGATTTTTCCCTTTCCACCGAGCCACTGCCCAAAGGACCCCCGTATCCCATCGACGCCAAGGCCATGCAAATTTCTTCGAACGTTGAAAAAATGACACCACCTGCCTAGAATAGGAACATTCAAAGAATAAATAGTTGTGTCTCTTAGAATCTGCTCTACAAAGAAAACATCTATTGGGAAATGAAAGAAACAGGTTAACACGATCAAGAGTATATAATCATTCCCTAACTACTAACCATAGAATAAATGAATGCGCAGAGACTCCATACCCAAACCAAACAACTGATGCCATGGGACTTTGTCTCGTTGTTCTAACAAACCATGTAATACCAACCTAACAGAGAAGGTACCATCTGGGGCCAGGGTCCAAACCAGCACATCACTACTCCCAACCCAAAGGGGGCTTGGCATCCGGTGCCGGATAAGCTCTAGAGATGGAAATGTCAAGTCCGATGATAACTCCCACCTACCATCCATAATGATGTCAGAAATATGGGTCGTAATCGAGATATCGAGCTGATGGGGGAGCTGACAGGAGAAACGATTGACAAGGATCCTAAGGGGGTGCCACTTATCGTACCACAAAAAAACACGACTGTCGTACCCCACCTTCCACCCAAACTTATCTTTGACCACACACCGGACAGATAAGAGCTTCCTCTAGTCCCAAGGGTAGGAATGCGGCACTGGGAGCATCCATAGGCACTTGTTATTGATTTGAAACATGTGGATCCATTTTACCCACAGGACTCGCTCTCGCCTGATAGGAGCCTCCAGATTAACTTTGTCATCATTACCTTATTCCACAAAAAAATAGGTTTTAATCCAAGACCTCGTTACTCCTTGGGATAACACACATCATGCCACGTTTTATTTTTTATTAAAGACTATTTGGTTCATTAGATCTCGACATCTATTTGTGTGGTGCCCATATGTTTTGTGGAACTTGTAATAGGTGTTTCTATCTCTTCCCATAGTATGATCTATCCTGCTAGGAAATTTTAAGAGATCAGATCTTTCAATCGCAACTAAGATGTGAGATAGGGGCTCAAAATGATGGGTGTAATTCTTATATTGCAATTTCAAGGGGACCATCATTCTTCTTGGATTTATCCTCTTTTTTTTCTCGATCATTAGCATCTCTTTCTTTCCTTTTTTTTTTTTTCTTTTTCCTCGCTGCCTATGACCACTTTCATTACTTCAGCTAGTAATATATATTCATTAGCACATACAAACAGGTCATCTAGCGATGTTGGTTGTCTCAAGGCCAAGGATTCTTGTAATGGTATAGACTTAGTGCCTTCAAGCATCGTTGTGACTACTATCCCAACATGTAAGTCTCATATTTCCAAAGTGTCATTTCTAAATTGATCCACATGTTGCCTTAGAGTTTCTTTATTTCCTTATCAAATGCTAAGTAGGTACATGGAGTCCCTTTTCCACTAGCAATTTTGTTAGGTTTTGAAAGAAATAGTAGACACCCAAGAGATGGGTGAATTAGGTTTCTCAAAAACTTTCTTAATTTTGAAGAATCTTTGTGTAATGACTTGTTATCGGGTCTAAAATATTTTGTCGTTATTTTACGTGTGTTATTATTTGAACATTGTATTGAAAATATTCTATGTGGTGAAAAAGGGAGTCAAAATCATAAAAATTGAAATTATGTTTTACTCTTGTGTTTATCATGTGTTAAGTTTTGATGATGAAAAACAAAATTGATAATATGATTTGGAAACAAAAATCAATTTCAAGTACCTTTGTGAAAATGAAAATCAAATGATCTATAAACAAATATTAAGATATAAAAGAATCTCTTAAATGATTTTACCAAATTGGTTTTGAATAATTGGATAGTGAATGCTTTTACCTTTAATATAATTTTTCTAAGTCTGGAAGATTAGCGCATTATAAGGGAATATATAAGAAAATATTTTTATTTTGAAAAACTATCTCCTGATATTTTGATAGCTAATATTCATTGTTAATAAAATGATTTTTAATAAATTTTTCAAGAAATAGAAGGTATGTATTTTGGGGGTGGTAAAATCGCTAAATTCTGAGTTTATACTAAAACTAAAATTTTATTTTCTTATTGTTATGGATTTTAATTTTTTAGATATTTTTATTGAATCCAAATGGTGGGTATTTTTTATTTACATTTATGTATTAAAGTAAATGGAAGGTAAAATATAAAATAAAGAAAATATGGACATTTACTTAATAAATGTAAATATGTTGTAATGTGGGTTGTTGACTACATGCTTTCAATCTGTTGACTAACCCTTCAATCTGTCGACTAAGTCATTGCATCTGTTGACTAATGCCTTTACTCTGTCGACTAACTCTCTTAGATTGTCGACTAACAGAATAGATGAATTGCCTCTATTGACTAAATCCTTGTATCTGTCAACTAAGACTTTATTTTAATTAGAAATTGTCGACTAACCCACCTCATATGTTGATAGATCTATTCGCAGAAAGCCGCTAACGACTATTTTTTCAAATCTCAACGACTCCAAACGGCTATAAACAACTAGTTTTTGGTTGAAGGTTGTATGATGCTTATAAATACAAGTCAATAATGATCTTGAAGAGGCTAATGGATGGGAATGAAGTGAAGTGAGCTTAAAAATTATTTCATACTTCTCAAATTGTATTTATACTTTAACTTTTCTCTCAAAAGGCTTTGATCTTTATTTGTATTTATTTGTTTCAAGCCTTGTATTATTTTAAGAGATCTTGTAACTAAGAGATTCATCTCTTAGATTCTCTCTTATTGTTGAAATCTTGTATTTTCTAACTTGTGTAGCTAGAGAGCTTACTTGTATAAGTAGGAGGTTGTAATTCTTGTCTTGGACTAGAGGACTTACTTGATTTAAGTAGGGAGTTTTAGTGGATTGAGTTCAAAATCCTTAGTAAGGAGCTAAGGTAGTGGATTAGGCTTGGTTTAAGTCGAACCACTATAAATCCTTGTGTTCATCTCTTGTTTATACTTTTTGCTTTATTTATTATTTCAAGAATTTCAATAATCCTCACTTGCATTATATTCTTATTTGTTTTGAAAAAGATTTTAAGTTTTCAAGCTAATTTTTAAATAACCCAATTCACCGCCATCTTGGGTTGGTGTCATAGCATTTCAAATGTATTACACCGACCCAAGGCCGAGGCTGAGGCTGAGGTTGGGCTATTCCAGTTCCAACACCTATGCCTAACACTCTAGACGAGTCTATGAGAGATTGGTGCTAGGAGATGAGCGATATGCGGGGGACCCTGGTAGGTATATTAAGGGCAGTAGATATCACTACAAAAAATTCGTAATTTAGTGACGGATTTAGCGACGAAAAAATTCTGTCGCTAATTAGAGACAGAAATTCGAATTTGCGACGGAATATTCCATCGCCAATTTTTTTTTTTTTAAATTTAGCGACGGAATATTTCGTCACTAAATAATTAAAAAAATGTAATTTATTTTTTATTTTTTAACAACGGGGTGACCCGTCGCTACATTTTGAATTTTTATTTAATTTTTTTTTTTTTTTTGTGACGGGGGTTGCCTCATTGCTAACTTTTGCTTTTTTATTTTTTTTATTTATTACTTTTTACTGACGAGTATAACCCTGTCGCTAAATTTTATGTTTTTTATTTTTTTATTTAATTTTTTAGTGTCGGGGGATGCCCCGTCGCTAAATTTTTGTATTTTTTATTTATTTCTATTTTTTTTAGCGACGAGGATTGCCCCGTCGCTAAATTTTCTTTTTTTATTTTTTAGCAACGGGGGTTGCCCCGTCGCTAAATTTTTTTTTTATATTTTTTATGTTTTATTTTTTAGTGACAAGGGTTGCCCATCGCTAAATTTTTGTATTTTTTATTTATTTCTTTTTTTTTAGCAACGGGGGTTGCCCCGTCGCTAAATTTTGATTTTTTTTTATTTTTTAGCGATGGGTATGACCCTGTCGCTAAATTTTACGTTTTTTATTTTATTTTTTTTACTTTACGCTAAATTTAAAAAAAATTATTTTTTATTTTTTAGCAACGAGAATTGCCCCGTCACTAAATTTTAATTTATTATTTAATTAAATTAATATTATTTAGCGACGAAATATTTCGTCGCTAAATAATAAAAAATTAAATAAATAATAAAAAAATTAAATTAAATTAAATATATAATTAATAATTAATAATTAAATTTTATTCACAATGCTAGTACCTCATTGCTAAATAATTAAAAATTTTAAATAAAAATTAAAATTTTTTAGTATTAAGTGCATATTTTTTGTATTTTATTTATAAACCAAAATATGTAAATTGATACATGATATTGTTAAATTTATAAGAACAAAAATGTATTAAACTGATTTTTAATCAAATAAAATTTAAATATTTAAGAGATTAATTAATTACAACATTTAAGTGGTACATTAGTTGACTTAAAAATTTATAGTATTATTTTTTTAAGTGTTAATTTATGAATTTAAAAGAATTAAAATAAAATTAAAATCGTTGCAGCTAAATTTAGTATATAATTAATATGTGCAGTTTATACAATGAGATGGCTTGCAGCTCGAACGGTCACGCGCGCTCACGCCCACGCGAGTGACCTGGGATCGAAACCAAGGAAGGGGAAAAAGAGTGTGAGGTGGGGGATTAATTCCAGCGTACACGTGGCGGCTTAAGGGGGCGCCACTTGGCTTTAGAGGCACGCACACACATGTTTATCGATAGATTAATTATTATTTTTTTAAAATAAAACTCAACGACAGAACTGTTTCCGTCGTTCATTTAAATTTATTTAATTTTTTTTAATATTTAATTTTTTATTATGTATTAGCGACGAAAAGTTTCGTCGCTGAATAGTGACAAAATTTTCCATCACTAAAATAATTTCAAATAATTTATTTTTTTATTATTTTTTTAATCAGCGACGAAAACTTCCGTTGCTGATTCCGTCGCTAATTTCACCCGTCACTAAAATTTAGCAATGCCACTTTTAGCGATGGATCTGCCCGTGGCTAAATTTTTTAGCGACGGATTTTTCCATCGCTAAATATAATTTTTCTTGTAGTGCATGCTCACTGCCAATTAGTTTAGGCTAGGGCAAGTGCAATAGGAGACTAAGGGTGATCTTGATAGGATTGATGATAGATAAGCTTCAAATCTAGAGGTTCCAAAACTGGATGGGAATGCAGGGAGTCGATTATTGAAAAATTTCATGCCCCTTAGACCTCTTGAATTTTATAGAGGGGAAATGTCTTGGCAATAGAGAATTGGATGTTATCAATAGAAAAACATCTTTGGACTATGAGGTGCAATGATGCACAAAGGGTATAGCTGGCCACTTTTCTTTTGAGAGTCAATGCAAAAAAATGGTGGGAGATTGCCAAACAGAGGTTTGTTGGTAGGAAATCATTTTGGGCGAAGTCCCAGGAGGTATTTAATGGGAACTACTTTCTTGTATGGATTCGAGAGCAAAAGACATATGACTTGATTGAATTGACGTAAAAGGACAAGTTTGTCACCCAATATGAAGCGAAATTTATTTCGTTAGCTAGATTTGCTCTAGAGTTGGTGGGTACTAAGGACAAGAAGGCTGCCAAGTTTCAGAGAGGCCTATGCGTGGAAATCTGGAATGCTTTGGCTGAAGTTAAGATTATAGATTATTCCACCATAGTTTAAAGGGCTTATGCAATTGAAAGAGATAGAACTAAATTAAGGATCGAGCAAGTAGCTCCAAAAGGAGCAGGATCATCTCAAGGCCATCATAATGTCAAGAAAAGGAGATGGGACGCAAGTTCATCCAGGAATGTAATGGGATTTCCATCATGCAATAATTATGGTAAAAAAACATCTAGGCCCCTATCGCTTCAATAAAGAAGAGCGTTTTCTATGCGGGAAGGTGGGGCACATACGAAGGTATTGTCCTTAGAATCAAGATGTAATGCCTACTAGAGATGTTACCTATTTTCGATGTGGTCGGAGGGACCACAGAGCCAATACTTGCACTATGCAACCACAATACAGAGGCCAGAGGCCAAGAGGTTAGGGACAAAGACATGGTCAAAGGCTTGCAATACCTAGGGTACAGGGAGTAACTCCCCAGTTGGTATTGCCTCAGCCACAACGCCCTATTGCTACGGATAGACCCCATGTGTAGGGGATGGTATTTTTCTTAACAACAATAGACGCAGAGAGGGGGAACGACACTGTCCAAGGTATTCTCTCTCCATATGGTATTGATGTGTGTGTATTATTGAATACAGCTTCCACTCATTCCTTTATTTGCCCTTGGGTTGTATGTCATGTTTCGACCCTAAGAACTTTATTTTCATATTATTTGATTGTGTCCACACTGGGGGATGTGTAATTGATGAGTAGTGAGAGGTGTAAAGATTGCAAGATTGTAGTGCATGACTAGGAACTACTAGGCGACCTAATGGTGTTGGATATTAAAGACTTCAAGCTTATCTTTTGCATGGACTAATTGTTTAAACATTATACCAAGATTGTGTATCGGGGTATTAAACCAATGAGCTCAACTCCCATGATATCAGTGATGAATGAGGAGAAATTGATACGCCATGGTTGTGAGGTGTGATGTTTTGCTCTTGTGTTTAGTTTTAATAATGAAAAATATCAAATGGTTTTATACTCTAAATCAAAGTGTATGATTTGGAAATAATAAAAATCAATTTCAAGTGCTTTGTTAAAATGAAAACTAAATGATCTATGATTTCTTATATTAGTTAGAGATTAGCAAAAACAAGTTTGAAGATTTAAAAAAATATCCTAAATGATTTTTACAAATTAGTTTTGAATCATTGGATAAATGAAGCAAAATGTTTTAGAGTCAA
Organism: Diospyros lotus; assembly: GCF_014633365.1. Taxonomy (NCBI): domain Eukaryota; kingdom Viridiplantae; phylum Streptophyta; class Magnoliopsida; order Ericales; family Ebenaceae; genus Diospyros; species Diospyros lotus. The sequence continues at coordinate 28,753,358 of NC_068339.1, read as the reverse complement.
AAGACCATGTTGTTGATCCAAATTGCTCCAATCATCTTATTGATTTATATTTATGTATTAAAGTAAATGGAAGATAAAATACAAATTAAAGAAAATGAGAACATTTACTTGAACTAAAGAAATGTAAATATGTTGTAATGTTATATATGGTGCTTCATCAGTCGACTATATGCTTTCAATCTGTCGACTAAATATTTCATTCTGTCGACTAAGCCTTAGGCTCTGTCTACTATCTCCTTCAATTTATCGACTATGTTTTATTCTGTCGATTACCTTAACAATTCTATCGACAACTAAATTCAATCTATCGACTATCAGTGTGCATTTTAGAATCAATTTTCTTCATATTTTTGATCCATCGACTATGGGTATGGTTCTGTCGACTATGTCTAATTTTTATTCATATAATTAGTCGACTAACCTCTTTAGTCTATCGACAGTTTGTGACTCTGACAGTTTCCAACGACTAATTTCTCAGTCTCCAACGACTAAAAAATGGCTAGTTTTGGGCAAAACTTTTGGGAAGCCTATAAATGCAAATCAAGGAGATCAAAAAGAGGCTAATAGACGGGAATGATTTGAGCTTACATTTATAGTCATTTGTATTTACAGTGACTGTGCTTCATTTTTCTCTCTTCAAGGTTTTGATCTAAATTTGTATTAATTCATTTAAGTCTTGTTTTTGTATTTTGAGAGATCTTGTAACTAAGAGATTCATCTCTTAGATTCTCTCTTATTATTAAAATCTTATATTTCCTAACTTGTTGTGCTAGAGGACTTACTCTTTGAAGTAAGGGGTTGAAATTCCTAACTAAGTGCTAGAGGGTTTGCTTGTATAAGCAAGAGGTTTGTAATTTCCTAGTCTTGGACTAGAAGGCCTACTTGGTTAAGTAGGAGGTTTTAGTGGATTTCAAAATCCTTAGTGAGGAGCTAAAGTAGTGGATTAGGCTTGGGTTAAGTCGAACCACTATAAATCCTTATGTTTTCTTGTGCTTATGTTTTTTGATCTATTTATCTTTCCAAACATTTCATTATTCCTCACTTAGTTCACATATTTATCTTTGTTCATTTGTCATTTTATATGCTTTAAGTTTTAAATTACTAAAACCTCAATTCGTATCAAAAAGTTTTTCAAGTTCAATTAAGTTTTTAAATTACCCAATTCACCCCCCTCTTGGTGTGTGCCATAGCATTTCAAATCTAACAAGGTGTACCTTGCTTTTGTGATTACGGGCACAAAGAACAAGTTAGAATTATCAAAAAATTTGGTGGTTCGGGATTTTCTCGATGTGATTTCAGAAGAATTACCAAGGTTGTTGCCTCCAAGGGAGATTGAATTTTCGATTGAGCTGATGCAAAGTACTCAGCCTATCTCTAAGTCCCCTTACAGAATGGCCCCAAATGAGTTATAAGAGTTAAAAATTCAATTGCAGAAGTTGATTGATAAGGGAATTATCTGCCTTAATGCCTCACCTTGGGGTGCTCAAGTATTATTTATGCAGAAGAAGAATGGGTCGATGAGGCTATGCATTGATTATTGGTAATTAAACCAAGTGACATTGAAGAACAAGTACCCACTGCAATGTGTAGATGATTTATTAGATCAGCTTCATGGAGCCTCATTCTTTCTAAGATTGACCTAAAATTTGGCTACCACCAAGTGCGAGTTAGGGAGGAAGATGTTCAAAAAAAAACTTTTTATACCCGGTATGGGCATTTCAAGTTTGTAGCCATGCCATTTTGATTGACAAATGCCCCAGTAGTCTTTATGGACTTAATGAACCAAGTTTTCAGGGAGTGTCTAAATTGCTTTGTCATCGTGTTCATTGATGACATTCAAATATATTTGTCAAGTGATGACGATTTTCTGCAAGTGTACAAATCGCACAAAAATAGAGTAGTGGGTAGAATATCGTTCCCACGAGGATTGGGTAATAATTACCAAAATTATATTAACCCAAATGTTATTTAAAAAATTGATTAAGGGGAATTAATTTAAGAAAACAAAATAATAACGCATAATGTAAATATGGAGAATTTCAAGATTTGGAGAGCACTAGGGTATTTTGATTTCACCTAATTAATCTAATTTAATTTAAATGGCCGACAATCCAAATTTAATTATTCATGCAATGATAATTAACCACACAAGTCAAATTTTTACTTCCCTTCCAATTATATTCTTGTGGTGTTTATTATCTAGATCAAGTTATAGATTTTTCCTTTTGGTCTAAATCTATATCAACATATCAATCAAATATTGACCAGTATTTGATAGCATTAAGCACAATAAAAAAACACTTGCATAAATAAAGAAAATCAATCCATGAAAATCAAATTATCATATTTAAGTTACATCAAAGCACCCTAGTTCTAAAGTTTAGTTCATATTACAAATGATAGAATCCATAACAAAACAAATGAACATAAATATAGAATTTGAAGGAAATGGAAGAGGAGAACAAAACTCTTTTGATGTGTAGGATTTCCTTCTCCAAAAATGTTGCAACCAATTCTTGAAGAAATCTTCCACCAAGAGTGCTCGAATTCTCTAATCCTTTAAACTCTCTCACCTCCAACTCTTCCATTTTCCAACCTTCCTTCTCTATTTATACTCATCAATTTCTTTTTTTCCTTAATTTTCTCCTTAAAACATGGGATACCCTACCTCCATAATTTTCTCCTCCATGTTTCATGCCACCCATGTCCACTCAAAAGTTTAGGTTACATATTCAATATAAAATAATCCCTCAAAATATCAAGAATTACAATTTAGGGATTTTTGTAAGATATGGGCATGATTACCTTTTGTTTCGCTACCTCTTGCATGGTAGGATTAAGCCACCTTTGTGGTTGAGCCCATTTTCGAACTGATTCAAAATCTTTTCTCATGTCAAACTCAAATCGAGTAGAGTCAACTTTTTCAACCTGCATAAACACTTCCTCAAAGATTGATTGAGATTCATTTAATGGATCATTAGACTTTTCTAGATAATCCGCTACACAATTATGCATTGAGTCTATCCTTAAGCATATATCATTTTCCATTGGATATTTAGAGATTGAAAAACATTAAAACTTACCTCATCTTCCCCAACTCTCAAAGTTAGTTTACCTTGTTGCACATCAATCAAAGCTCTTTCAGTAGCAAGGAAATGACGAACAAGAATGAGAGGTACCTCCATATCAAGCACAATAAAATCTATTGGAAAAATGAATTTTTTTCACTTTTACAAGAACCTCTTCAATGACTCCTAGTAGATATTTTACAGATCTATCTGCCAATTGCAAAGAAATAGTTGTAGGCTTCACTTTACCTAAACCCAATTTCTTGAAAACAGAGAAAAACATTAAGTTAGTACTTGCACCAAGATCACATAAAGTTTTATTAAATTCAGAATTCCCAATATTGCAAGGTATAGTAAAACTCCCTGAATCTTTTAACTTTGGAGATAATTAAATTAAATTATTGCTTTGTAGATTCTGTAATGAAGTTGTACCCCTTGAATATTCTATAATTACTTTCTTAGATGTTGTGTAACTTTGGATCTGTGATTAGAAAAGTTAGCACGTAATTCTCTGACAAATAAGTTGCAATCATTATTGTTTTACCATTCTCACTACAAGAAAAATCATATTTAGCGACGGAATTTAGAGACGGAATTATTTCGTTGCTAATTTTTTTTAACTAACAACGGAATACTCGTCGCTAAATTTTTATTTTTTTATTTAATTTTTTTTATATTTTTTATTTTTTAGCGACGGGGTTGACCCCATCGCCAAATTTTAATTTTTTATTTAATTTTTTATATCTAAATTTTAATTAATTTATTTATTTTTTATTTTTTAGCGAATTTAATTTTTTTATTTAATTTTTTTTATTTTTAGCCACGGGGTCAACCCCGTCACTAAATTTTAATTTTTTTATTTAATTTCTTTTTCTTTTTTAGTGACGGGGCTGAACCCGTCGCTAAATTTGAATTACTTTATTTAAATTTATTTAATTATTTTTATTTTTTAGCGACGGGGATGAACCCGTCGCTAAATTTGAATTTTTTTATTTTTTAGCAAATTTGAATTTTTTTATTTAATTGTTTTTGAATTTTTGTATTTAATTTTTTTATTTATTTATTTTTAATTTTAGTCACGGGGCAACCCTGTCGCTAAAAATAAAAATAAATTAATTAATTAATTAAAAAAATAAAATTCAAATTCGCTAAAATATAAAAAAATGCACCCTCACATTTTAGTTTTTGGATACACCTAATCAAACTAATGAACCCCTACGATAGTGAAAAGCCACGATAAATTAAATTTACCATTTATATCTAATATTAATTTTATAGAAAGATTTTTAGACTTCTTAATTTAAGGTCTCATCAGATTTCATTATTCATTTCAACACACAACCATTGCATAATAAAATAAATAATAACTAATAAATAATAGATTAAACCGGGATGACCATGGGCTTGCACACAGAATAAACCCGAGCCTCCTGGATTTAAACCATGCCTCACATGAACTCCTTGATGGACTGCTGCTACTCTACTTCTGTTACACTCAACTTCTTAATGCTGTCTTTAATTTACAACTTTTGTAAAATAAAGACTAAAAAAAGCTACTTGAGGCTTCTGCCTCAATACAAGCCCAAATGAATTAATTATTACAAATTTGAATTAAATCAAATGAAGCCTTGTAACATTCATTCATTCATACATACCAAGCCCATGCGATGTACATACATTCGCTTCCATTGTTTCAAAATAATTTTGAAAATATTTATCCTGCATATGTCAAATAATACAATCTGACATCCAAACAAGCATATCTAAATCCCTAGAGAAAATGGGAAGCACGCGCGACAAGTGGGATGATAAGAATTTTGCTATGTGGTAATTATGGCAGGGGACATAAGGAATCTTGTCATTTTGGTAGTGGAGTTTGTTATTTATGCGGATGGGCAGGGCATGTACGAAAAGAGTGTCTTTATGGTTAAGAGAGGGCAACGACTAACATAGAGGTGGGATGTTTTCGGTGTGGTTAGAAAGGGTATCGAGCAAATAATTATCCACAACCAGCCTAGTCTTAGTATGGAGGGTAAAGATTCTTAGGATAAGGACCCCAGCTTAACTAAAGGCCAGCAGTGCCTAGGGCACAAGGAGTAGTCCCACAAATGACGATGCATCAACGCCTTACTATTTCTGCCAAACCCCGTGTGTAGAGAAGGGTGTTCTCCTTGACGACAGCAGAAACAAAGGAAGGGAACGAGATTATTCAAGGTATTCTTTCTTTATATGATGTCGATATACATGTGCTATTTGATACAAGTTCTACTCATTCTTTTATTGCACCGCATGTAGGACTACATTGCCATAGCACCTAGTTGTGTCCACCCCTGGGGATGTGGTGTTAATGGGTAGTGAGGTACTTTAGAATTGTGAAATTAAGGTGTATAACAAGGAATGTCCTAGCGACTTAGTGGTGCTAGATATTAGGGACTTTGATCTTATCCTAGGTATGGATTGGTTATCTCAACACTATGCTAAGGTTGATTGTCGGAGAAGGCAATTCATTTTGAGGTACCCCAACAACCAGTTATTGTGATATTAAGCCGATGAGTTCAATCCCAATGGTCTCAGTAATAAAGGCAGAGAGGTTGGTAAGGCATGGTTGTAAGGCATCTCTTGCCTTTATAACTACTGATGGGAACAATAAGGTAAAATTATTAGAGCTTCCGGTAGTTTGTGAGTTCCCTAACGTATTTCTAGATGAATTGCTAGGATTGCCACCTCGAAGAGAGGTTAAATTTTCTATTCATTTAGTGCTAGGCACCTAACCTATTTCGAAAAGTCCTTATAGAATGGCACCGAATTAATTAGAAGAGTTAAAGACTCAACTATAAGAGTTGATTGATAAGGGCTTTATTAGTCCTAGTGCGTCGCCATGGGGTGCCCCGATATTATTTGTATGAAAAAAGGATGGATTGATGAGGTTGTGTATCGATTATCGTCAGTTGAATCAAGTAACAGTAAAGAATAAATACCCACTACCACATGTGGATGATTTACTAGATCAACTTCGGGGAAGGCAAAGAGGTCGGTAAGGCATGGCTGTAAGGCATTTATTGCCTTTATAACTACTGATAGGAACAGTAAGGTAAAATTATTAGAGCTTCTGATAGTTTGTGAGTTCCCTGACGTATTTCCAGATGAATTGCTAGGATTGCCACCTCGAAGAGAGGTTGAATTTTCTATTGATTTAGTGCTAGGCACCTAACCTATTTCGAAAACTCCTTATAGAATGGCACCGAATGAATTAGAAGAGTTAAAGACTCAGCTATAAGAGTTGATTGATAAGGGCTTCATTAGTCCTAGTGCGTCACCATGGGGTGCTCCAGTATTATTTGTATGAAAAAATGATGGATTGATGAGGTTGTGTATCGATTATCGTCAGTTGAATCAAGTAACAGTAAAGAATAAATACCCACTACCGCATGTGGATGATTTACTAGATCAACTTCGGGGGGCATCAGCATTATCAAAAATTGATTTGAGGTCTGGTTATCATCAAGTGCGCGTTAGAGAAGAAGATGTGTAGAAAACGACTTTACGAACCTGCTACAAACATTATGAGTTTATTTGTGGTTATGCCATTTGGATTAACTAAAGCTCTGATAATTTTTATGAATCTCATGAATCGAGTCTTTAAGAAGTACATAGACTACTTTGTAATTGTTTTCATTGATGACATTTTAATTTACTCACTAAGTCTAAAGGAGCATGAGGTCCATCTCAGACTAGTCTTACAAAGACTTAGGAAAAAATAATTATATGCCAAACTCAGTAAGTGTGACTTTTAGCAATGATGAGTGGGATTTCTGGGTCATGTAGTCTTTGGTGAGGGTATTTCAGTCGACCCTAAGAAAGTTAAGGTTGTGGTTGATTAGCCGAGGCCTACGACAATGATTGGGATTCGTAGTGGGCTTTGCCCATTTATATGTCCCTATGACTAAATTAACGCTGAAAAAGGTGAGGTTTAAATGGGATGAGGCGTATGAAACCTGCTTCCAAGAATTGAAACGAAGACTGATTAGCACCCTAGTATTAGTTATCCCTAGGAGCGGGAGAAATTTACCATATATAGTGATGTTTCTCATATAGGGTTGGGATGTGTGTTGATGTAGGATGGTCGCGTAAATGCCTATGCCTCACGACAATTGAAAAAACACGAAATAAACACCCAACACATGATTTGGAATTGGTTGTCGTGGTGTTTGCACTAAAAATTTGGAGACATTACCTATAATACCCAAAAATCTTATGTAAGTGATTATGTGTGACTTTTGGGCCAAAACGCAATTTTGCCATACTTTAGGGCTAAAGTGTGAATTACGAATCTTGGTAGAAACTTGAAGAAATGTTGCCAAGGATGAAGAACGAAACTTGGAGGATAAAAATGCCTAAGAATCAAAGGATTCACCAAATTAGAATCAAAATATGAGATTAGAAGCACTCGAGCCAAAGTGCAGAATCTAAATTTTGACCAAGAATGGTCAAAATGAGGGTTTTTCTAAACTTTTGGGGGTGTAATGAGACATCCTAGAATTGTAAGTCTTAATGGAATTATGGGAAAACCCAAGGTTTGAGGGATAGGGAAAAAATGCAAAACATCAAAACTTGGGGGGTGAAAGTGAAATTTCTAAAAAAAAATAGGTGTGAAACTTGAAAACACTGGCCAAGTTTGCGGCAGTGGCCAACAAGGCTACCAAGGGGTGCAAGGCTATTCTCTAGGCCATGATAGCCTAGTTCTGACCCTCATTGGCTAGAAGGGATAGCCAGATGGCCGTGATTTGGCCAAAGTTCAGTCGACCATTTTTAAAAAAATTATACGAACATTAGATAGAACATTTTAGCTTGTTATGATGCATTCTAGGGAACTCAAATGCTAGGAATGAGACTTAGGGACCAAGGAATGCTGGGATTTGTTAAAAAATAGGTGGAATTTGGCTATAAAAGCTCGGACTTGCGATAAAGGGTTTTTAGTAAGTTCGAGCTAAAATTTGAGGGTTTAGAGGTTGAATCGACGGTCAGGCATAAGGGTTTAGAAGTTGTAAAGCATTTATGGAGAATTTTGTAAGGTTTCGTTTAGATTTAAGTGAGTTTCAAGGGTTCGTCAGAAAAATCAAAGGCTCGTCGGAGACGCACTGTAAGTTAGTCATTCGAGGCACCGTCGATGAAGTTTTTGGGCATCCAAGGGTACCCCCATATTTGCCTTGAGGAGTACCTCAAGTGGGTAGGATCAAATTCACCATCGGAGCAAGTTTCAATCACCGAAGCCAGAGAAGATGGTCGGCTAGTATACTATATGCGCAAATTTCACTCTCAATACACGCACCAAGTGCGTGAGGGCACGTGAGGTCTGGGGTAAATTCATAATTAATTTTTTTAATTTCTAGAAAATTATTTTATGAATTATGGTGGAGAAAAATTTGGAAAAAATCTTGAGAATGTAGTTATTTTGGAATTATTGAGGGAAAATAGGGAGAAAATAAGGGAAAATTATGAAAAATAGATATTGATATTCCTTTTAATGAATATGATATCTAGGGATCGTTGAGCCTCGAGATTGAGTAATAGTTTGATTATTTAAGGCTTGGCACGAGAATCGAGGTATTCTGATTTACATTAAAGGTGAGTGTGTTCCTACCTAAAACTTGGTTTATTGTGGGTGGTTCGACCTTATACTTGATTTGTTTCATACAAACGGTTTGACCTATGATAGATTGATTTCATGTGGATGGTTAATCCAAAATATTTATTTACGTGTGCATTGAAATACGTGCATTGAAATGTCATTTTATGTAATGCATCATTACATATTGTGGTTATGGCATTGGCATGTGTGTTGGAAATGAGTAGTGATTCCAGGTTGCTTTTTAGTGGGAACGTAATCCCTAACGTGATTGTAGTGTGTCGGGTTCCTACGTTGATGTTGACCCTCATGTGACGGGAATGGTAACGATTGTTCCCGTGGTTTTGAAGATATTGCCCCTTTTAAACTAGGATTACATTATGCAAATGTGTCAATGTGGTTATGTTGTATTTAGAGAGATTGCTCTTTCACATGGTATGGGTTAAGCGTTGTATGGGATTCTCTTGGGTTGGGACATGTCGGGATATGTCAGGTTGTTCATGGTCTTGCATGTATTCATGAAAATGTTTTGAACTCTCACTTAGATGATTCAACATCTAATTTGGACTATATCCCTAGAATATTCAAACGTTCTAGGTGAACGTAGCGGCGCTAAGGGAAAAAAGGTCATTGAGATGTAGCTGTTATTTACATAGATGATCTTTAGCAAATTTTTTTTTTTTTTTATGTTTGAGATATTTAGTTGTTAATACTGAGAGATGAGTCTCTTTGTATTTGTTTTGAAGGTATGATGTTAAATAATGGTATGGTTTCTACATTATGAATAAAGCGTTTACGGTTATGTACCTTTTGAGGTTTCAATCTTGCTTCCACATTTATAATGATGTTACCTATCTTTGCTTATTGATCATTAAGTTTGATATGCTGAGAAGGTAGAATGGGATTGTTGGGGAAAGATTTACGTTTAGTGTACATTAAAAAAATATTCTTGAAATCCTAAGTTAATGCACGCTTGGAAAAAGTGGGGTGTTGCATTACCTATATGGTGAGAAAGTTGAGGCTTACACGGACCATAAAAGCTTGAAGTACATTTTCTCTCAGAAGGAATTGAATATGAGGTAGTGTCGGGGGGTGGAGTTATTTAAGAACTATGATTGTGACATTCTATATCACCCATGGAAGGCCAATGTGGTGACTGATGCTTTGAGTTAACAAGGAGCATCCATTGCAGCTATGATGGTGCAAGAATGGTTATTGCCGGAGCAGTTAAGTGGTTTCTCTATCTCTCCGTCTGAGGAAAAACAATTGTGTTCTATTATTATATGAAAGTGCAATTAGAATTGGTTAGACGGATTCAGGTCCAATAGTCTACTAATGAGAAGCTAGCCAAAGTTTTAGCTAATATGGAGAAATTTGAGGCCATGAGATATAGCCAAAAGGGCAACGGACTATTACTTTATCAATGGCAGATTTGTGTGCCGAAGAACGAAGAATTGAGATAAGAAATTATGATTGAAGCTCATAAAGTTTGTTATACCATTCATCCAGACATGAAAAAAAGTATCAGGATCTACGGCAACAGTTTTGGTGGGATAGAATAAAAAGAGACATGGCCAAGTTTGTCTCACAATGCCTGGAATGCCAACAAGTGAAAACAAAACACCAGAAGCCCGCCCATTTGTTACACTCACTGCTGATCCCAAAGTGGAAGTGGGATCACATTACTATGAATTTTATCACGGGGTTTCCTAGAACTTCAAAGTGGCATGATGTAATATGGGTAATAGTAAATCAACTAACGAAGTCATCTCACTTCTTTCCAATTAAGAAAACATTTCCCCTAAATCAATTAGTTAAGTTGTATATTGAGTAGGTAGTAAGATTACATGGAACCCCAGCTAGTATTGTATCGGACCGTGACCCCAGATTTACTTCATGGTTCTATGAGGCTTTCATGAGGCTTTAGGGACTCAATTAAAATTTAGTACAGCATTTCATTTCCAAAATGACGAGCAGACAGAACGGACTATTTGGACCTTAGAGGATATGTTGAGAGCTTGTGTGCTAAATTTCTACAGTAGCTGTGATTATCATTTGCCATTGGTGGAATTTACCTATACTAATAGCTTTCATTCCAATATTGGGATGCCACCGTACAAGGCACTCTATGGTAGGCCGTGTAGATCATGAATTTGTTAGGAAGAAGCAGGAGACAGGGCTTTGCTTGGGCCACAGGTAATTGAGCAAACCTCTAAGAAGATCTGACTCATCAAGGCCTGAATGAAAGTGACCCAGGATAGACAAAAAAATTTATGCTGATAGACGATGTTATAACCTCGAGTTTGTTGTTGGGGATCATGTATGGATGAAGGTAATGCCTATGAAGGGTGTATGGAGATTCGGGATCTCAGGAAAGCTCAATCCTTGATATGTAGGACCATTCGAGATATTGGAATGGGTAGGATCCTTAGCATACTGGCTAGCATTGCCTCCACTATTAGCCAATGTTCATAACGTGTTTCATGGGTCCATGTTATAAAAATACGTGCTAGACCCTTAGCATATTATCGATTATCAAACTCTTGGGGCCAAGGAAGATGCGTCCTATGAAGAATTGTTAGTAGCTGTTTTGGAACGGAAAGAGAGAGTGTTGAGGCACCGATCTATTCCTTATGTAAAAGTCTAGTGGCAATATCACGATTCGAGAGAAGCCACATGGGAGTTAGAGGAAGAAATAAAGCGTTCATTCCCTTAGTTATTTGAATAAGCAGGTACGAATTTGGAGGGCCAAATTCTTTTAAGGGGGGAGACTGTAACGACCTGGATTTTTTTTGGGAAAATAATATAGTAAATAATGTATGTATTTAAAGTGATCCGTGGCCTTAATAAATTAATGGAAAAATTATTATCTTTGTGAATGAAAGGAATAATTGAGTTGGTGGAATTTATTGATTTTAAATGTAAGTTGGAAAATGGGCATTTATTTAGTGTAAAATTAAATACAGTGTTAAGCCGGGTGGTTGAGTGTGCAAGTATTTTGCGTTTTTAAATTAAATAGGAGTGAAATGGTTAAATGACTAAAATAGGTTAATAAGGGTATTAGGAATAAGAAAAAGGTAAAAGACAAAAGGCAAATGTGGAAGTTAAAGGTTGCGGAATTCAAATCTTATTCCAATTTAGCTTTGAATTTCAAATCCTATTCCAATTTAGTTTTGAATGAAATTTCAAGTCCATGGCTATATTTACTCTTCTTCCTTCCATTTGCTCCTGCACTTTCTTCTTCGATTCTTATTGGATTGGAGCTACAAGTTGGGGTAGATTTTCTTAGCATTTGGGCAAGCTCTTCTATTTGGTTACTCTCCATAAAGGCAAGTTCCTCTTCCTTTTTGCAAGTTATTTTCCTTTTCTAGCAAATTCTTTCATGTTCCTTCTATCTTGCAAGCTCTTAAATACTCTATTACCCTTGTTTCTATGATGCTTTGATTTCTTGAGTTTGGGTTAAGTAAACTCTTGATTATGGAAGAATTGACTTGTAAATGGCCTATGTGGTTATTCTGGTAACTTTTCCATGGTTCTCATTTGTATCTATTGAATCTCAAATAGGGTTTTTTATCACCCTATCTTCCTTTGGGGAATGATGTTTTATTTGGTAGGATTGAGGACATGCAAGGGGTTGGTGTTTCCTTGCATGGGTTCTGTACTCTTGTGTATGTTATTGTTGCCTCGGGTAATCATATGTTAGTTATATATGATAAGTCATTATAATATGCATAGTTTTGATGATGCATAGAGCATGTGCATGAAAAAGGTTTTAAAATGTCTAAAGATTTCATGATGTGCGCAGCGAACGGCATCCGCAGGATATATCTGCAAAGAAAGCTTCGGCTCAAAGATAGACTTTGGTCCCATGGTTTTGGACTTTGATCCCATGGTTATGGTTTTAAAAGATTGCATATGAGCATGAATGCATGTTTTATCTAGTTATCATTTAAAGTAATGTGAAAAGGTGGGGTGTGAGTGCCTTAAATGTTATTCATGATTCTTAATGCTTCTTGACATTCATGATTCTCATACTCACTTTCTTTCAGTTATGCTTGCTAGGTCTTGTGACTCATATTTGCTTGCTTCATTCTAGGTAAAGGTGATGTCAAAGAAATAAACGAGTCAAGTGGAGTTTGAGCCATGTGTTAGAAGTGTGTACAGAGTTATCTTAACCGGGGTCGTTGGGGTGTTTTGAGATATGTAATACTAAGTTACATTTTGTGTATGGTCTAAGTTGTACCCCTGATGGGATATGGTGGGTATGTTGACCCTAATGTATATATCTATGAATAATGATGTATGCGTATGACTTCTGTTGTTAATGGCAAGGAATATACATGATGCTTCTATTTGAGTCTTGTGTATGTGCCATCCTTTCTGACATTTCCTTCTCGCATTCCTCGGTTGCGAGAACTTTGATGATGGGGATGTTATAATTATCAAAGCTTGTTTAGAAAAAAAAAACAATTGAGGGAAATTTAGGGGCATTACAATTGAAAAAGATCTTCATCTATACATTCTTTGTTTTTGATGTATTCAAAGCTCTGTAAATTGTATTGAATTTTCTGTTGATGTAATTATTCACTTAAGTAAGAGAGTTCTCACCTTGGTGTGATGAACATAGTCTTGCCTACGAGGTCTTCTTGGTTTGATAAGGGATTTGTATTAGTTTCTAGTTACATTAAAATCTAAGGATTCTACTTAGCAAAACTTTTAAGGTTTTCCTTGAAGAAAGATGACGTATGCTTGAGACAAAATGTAGGCTTGAAGAGCCTATATAAATCTCTTTTGTTCTTGGTTGTATTTGTGTTTTATTTTCATATCTTACAAACATCTCAATTAATCAAAAAATCCATTCAAATTAAATACAAAAACTAAGTTAGATTTTCTTAAAATAAAAAAACGTCAATTCGCCCCTTCTTGGCTTAACATCTCGATAATGAATATGATATAAGTTATAGAAAAAATGACATAGTACTCTTGATGTTTAAGATAATTGTAAGAACTACCTTATCATTTGAGAAAATACAAGTACTCTTGACATTTAATATTATTTTGTAATTTCTCCAATGCCATTACTTCATTAAAAAATGGCCAAAATGTACTTATAATTTAAAGACCTTTTCCTTCTCTATTATGTTTTTTTGGCTTTTATTTTTCTTTTCATTTTCTTTCATTTCATAACAAAGACCAATGACCACATAGGCTATTTTTTAGCAATGACAATAACACAGGCAATAATTTCTCTATGTGTGTGTCTCTCTCTTTGTCTCTCTCCTTATAGAAATCTAGGTTTATCTAACGATGAAAAATAATACCATGGATAAAAATAATTTACAACATAAAGTTCGTAATAAAATTAAAAATTAACATGCTTTATTAAAAATAACCATGCATTCCAAAATAATGAATTCATGTTATTTTGGTGTTATGCCATTTGAGGTTTTTTTTTTTTTTTTCTTGCATAAAAAAATGGTAAGTGCAGTGTTGAGGGTCGAAAATAACAGAATGAGCCGATCCAATAGAGCAATGCGGAAATGAGTTTTCACACAGACTTGATCGACCATTAAAAAAATTATCTAAGATTCAAGAGATTGAGCAAGTTCCCCTTCATAAGCTTTTGTGACAAATCTTTTGTTAATTGTAATTGATAATAACAAAAAACCATATTTAAGCCTCAGTAAAAGTTCACCTCGAGACGCCGGGAACAACGCTCGCTACCAGCGGTTGGGTAACCACTCCAACTTGTGCAATTTGGCTTCGGGATGGGTAGCCTATATATGTACATGGCCGTGTCATGCATGTATGGAGCTTCCAAGTAATGGTGGATGGCATTGGCATGTAGCGTACGTGTTCATAATCCGTAGTCTGGAACCGCATAGGCTCAGCTTAGCATTGAATGATGCAAAATGAAACAGAAGGGTTGGATTTGGTGAAAAGAGAAACAATCTCTCTCTCTCTCTCTCTCTCTCTCTCTCTTCTCTCTCTGAGGCTGCTTTTGAGCTAGTTATCACGGGACATCCCTGAAATTCGCTTGGAGTTCATCTTTCCTCTGCCAACGACCCTGCTCTTCTTTTTGCTGATTTTAGATAAAGCCGTGATTGGAACTGAGTTCTCTTTCTGGAAAATTTGTATGTTTGGAGCTATTTACTATTCATTTATACTTTATAGCCCCAATTTTTATACTTCAAAGCCTTTGTCTATTTCTTTGTATGTTTAGTTCTTCCAAATCCCAGTGAGGTCTTTGTTGTCTTAGGAGACAATGGAAAACTTCTCAGCAGGAAAGCTTCCGTGGGGTTTTCACTGTATCCCTTCGATTTCTCTCTCTGGATTTTGATCATTTCTTCATTTTTTTTTTTTCATTCTTCTGATCAATACATGAAAACCCACTTGTCTTCTACACTTTTCTTTGGAACCCATGTTTCTGAATCAGTTCATGCACTTCCTGAAATCAATCCACACATTCAGATGGAGAACTCCTTTTGATGGTGTGTTTTGACATATTATCTTGATCATATTGAGGGGTTTCAAGCTGCGACAGATGCTGAACAAAGCTAGAATTTCGATGGCAAGCTCGTGTTTCAACCCATTTCGACTTCGAAAGTCAAGGGAGAAACCATTGCCAGATCCTCCATCATCATCCAGAACCCGCTTGAATTCTGATGCAGAACACATGGAAAGGAAGAGATTTGATAGTTTGGAGTCATGGTCAATGATATTGGACTCGGACAATGTTGAAACATGGGAGGCATCATCAAAGGAGGATCAAGAAGAATGGACAGCAGATCTTTCTCAGCTATTCGTTGGCAACAAGTTTGCTTCTGGTGCTCATAGTCGAATCTACAGGGGCATTTACAAGCAGAGGGCAGTTGCAGTGAAAATGGTGAAAATTCCAACCCATAAGGAGGAGACCAGAGTTTTGCTTGAAGAGCAATTTAAGTCTGAAGTAGCCTTGCTTTCCCGTCTTTATCATCCAAACATAGTGCAGGTTAGACCTCATATATATGATCCAATTGAAGCAATCAGTTTGTCTCATCGGTGAACACTTAAATATTTTAAACACATTTCCCTTATAATTTAAGTCTTCTGGGCGTGCTTATGTTCCATTTAGAAGCCATGGTAATAGATACTTTGATTTGAAAAGATGCAATTACATTGTCTCGGGTCCAGCATACTCCCCCAGACGGTAGAGGGCAAAGCCAACCTTAATCCTTGGATGGCAGGCATAAAACACGATATATAAAGCTTCATAATAGCACATACCTGCAATCATAGCAAATATATCAATAAACCCAAGAAATAATGGAGATCACCCTCAATATAGGACTGACACTCAGCATTGGGGAGTCGTGGGCTGTTACAACATGAACCAATGATAATAAAGTAGAAACTTTCTGTTAATACAACATTATTCTTGTAGAGAAGTGGTCAGTGCACATTAGGACTCGGTTACTATAGGATTCTGTTTCTCACCATATGCCCAAACCAAGTTAGATGTGGATTATTCAAGCTTGGCTACAAAATTAACGAGTGTTAATATATGGTTTAGTGTTTCTCTCTGATGAGCTCTTAATTGTGATCAAGCGTGTTTTGTCTATGCGTTGAGGAACTTTTTGTCAAGGCTAAGAAGCTTAAGATTGAGAAGCCTTTCTTTTTAGTCAAACCTTATAGTAATTATTATTTCCTTATCAAGCTGAGCTAAATGACTAAATAGGCTGCAATTAATAGAAAATGAGAACTTGGTTTGTATATGGGACCAACCAATCTCAGCTGAGGCTCTAATGAACCAAAAGAGAGTCTAGCAGCTCAAGAAGTCTCGTGTTTTTAGACATTACAGCAATCTGGCTTTTAGTTAGTTTACATATCGGCAGTAAGTGCCTAGCTACTTTCAAGTCTTTGTTCAACCTTTTAGTAATTAATAACCTATAAATTAATCTTCCTCTACAGTTCATTGCAGCATGCAAAAAGCCTCCTGTATATTGTATAATTACAGAATACATGTCACAAGGAACTCTAAGGATGTATCTCAACAAGAAAGAGCCATACTCGCTTTCTACTGAAACAATTTTGAGGTTAGCACTTGATATATCTCGCGGAATGGAATATCTTCATTCACAAGGTGTGATCCACAGAGACCTTAAATCAAATAACTTGCTTCTAAATGATGAGATGCGGGTTAAGGTTGCAGATTTTGGTACATCATGTCTAGAAACACAGTGCCTAGAGTCCAAAGGAAACAAGGGAACCTACCGTTGGATGGCTCCAGAGATGATCAAGGAGAAACCTTATACTCGCAAAGTTGATGTATATAGTTTTGGGATAGTGCTGTGGGAGCTCACAACAGCGTTACTTCCTTTTCAAGGAATGACCCCCGTGCAGGCTGCATTTGCCGTGGCTGATAAGGTTAGCATATTTTCTGTGAACCACTTATGCTTCCATCATAAATTAGATGTTATAATTTTTGCTTGCTTCCTGAAGTATCGCTCTATTTGTGGTATTTTCTTCCGATTCTTCCCAAACATATTTCTCCAGACAACGTCTCCTACTTAAGATCAATTAGGTTGTAAGATTCATCCAGAGCTTGTCCTTTTTAAACTATACTCATGGAAACAATAAATTAATTATGCAATTTTGTAAACTATAATTTCACCATTCCTTATTTTCATTCCCTGCATTGGTATGCTATTCTATGACTCTATTTTGGTTAAGGAAATTCACTCAAATGTCTGGCAGCTATGAACTTATGATGCTGCTAGGTGAAAACTTATCCCATCTAATCTTCATGAGTTCAGAAGACTCAACTGGAATGTTGGTCTGTGGACCATTCTCCTAATTAATCCCTTTTGGGGGTGGGTGGGAATTATCGTAAATAGAATGTAACGAAAATGTTCATGGTGACATCATTATAAATTTCAAATATTTTATCTAGTTATAATTGTTTTAGCATCCACTAGTTGTCAGCTCAGTTTTAGTTTTAGTTGTTGAATCCAGAAATAATATTCTTAAAAGCTTTAAAGGTTAGTCTTTGCTTTCTGTAACTGGAAAGATAGGAATTGAACTCTTCTGGAGACAAATATGTATGAAAATTCAGATTATTTGGCAAAGCAAGCAACGCTGACTAGTGGTTCTGTAAGGGCAGGAGCATCAGTATTGCCAACTTATGGCAAAAGGCATATGGCCCTTGGTATTCTGTCTTGAAATGTCCTCTTACAGGAAAAATATGCGTGTGTGTGTGTGTCTTTTGTTTGGGGAATGTTTTCTACCCTTGAAGATGAATAGGGATGTTGCACACATTAAGCCTTGCAACAAGCTGAGATGTTTCTTAGAATTATTGGCATGTAGGATAAGGCATGCCCACGATCTTAATTGCCATCTATATCCCAAATAAAGCTTATGAGAAGATGGCTCTATACATCATTCATAAAAATTTAAGCACTATAAGTGGGACTCTGTTGGTTTTGTAGCAACGGTGAGTTGCTCTTCCGTGTTTAAAGGTCAGAATTCAAGTTATGGAAACAACCTGTTTGCAAAAGTAAGGGTAAAGCTGCATACAAAGACCCTCCTCCAATCCTTGTCAAGAGGGAAGCCTCATGCACTGAATACACTCTTTAAGTGGAAGTCTCGTTGATTGTCTTCTCTCTTTCGTAGCTTTAGTTGATAACATCATGACATTTCTGGTACCTGGTTTTTCCTTTTTCTTTTTTGAATAAAATAGGGTAGTAGTGTGAAGTGAGTGGATGAAAAAGAGAAAGTTTGTAGCAAAAGAGGGAGATCGAGACCAAAGAAAATTTGGTGAGAAACCTTTAAATGTGGCATAGGAAGTAATGACCTTATGAAGGATATGGCTATGGATAGAGAATGCTTTGAGGTTTGGAATTCATGTGACTGATTCTAGCTAGTAGGATTAAGGCTTGTAATCTTTATTGTCATAGGAGGAGGATCACTGGTGTTGACGACCCTCCCACCTGGATGTGACAATAGTTCCCTATTCTCACTATAAAACCAAAATGAATATGGGAACCCTGAACAGGCTTGAGCTATAGGCTAACTGTTTGAAAGTAAGTCTTTAACCACTTGGGCAACCATTTTGATGATTGTCCATTTTTCTTCAATGTGACATGTAATACGAAGTGGGTAGCATAAGTAAAGGAGGGAGCAATTAATAACCAAATATATTAAAGCTATCCTTTGTCATAAATTAAATAACCAAATAAATCAATATCTTGAACAGAGACATAGTAGCTCATAGTCTTGTGCAGATAGTTATCATAAGGTAAATGATTCCTGGCATACATAGTCTAGGGTTTAATTTACTTTTACTCAACATATGAAGGGCTAGAGGCATAGATTTATGGTGACTTGAAATAGAGGTCAACTGGCAAATCAGTGGTTAGGTTTGAACTTACTGTTGTACACTCAGGTATGTGATGTTTTTGTTCTTTGGTCACCATTCTAACATGGTTGTAGAACAGGATATAAAGCTTGCTTCGCTTAGTAAGGAGTCACAATGCCTCCATAATAATTAATGTTGTACAGCACCTAATTCAATTTCAGGGTGCAAATGAAGCTCTTTCCTTGGCCATGTATCTTCAAAGTGTGGTATTTGGTAAATTAGGGGGCAATTAAGGAGAGATGGAAACAATATACTATTTGCATATGACATTATCTTTAGTGGATGAGGGTAAAGAAGGTATGAATACCAATCTTGAGATCTGAAGGGGGAGTTTAAAGGTTTCAAATTAAGCAGATCAAATATATAGAGTGTGTGTTTAGTAAAAACTGAAGGGTGGATAATGTTATGGTTAGACTTGAAAATCAAGTCATTATGGGAAAAAATTCCTTAGATATTTTGAATTAGTTTTCAAAAAAGATTTGAGATTATTGAGGATGTTATTCACATGAATAGGATAGAATTGGTTAAAATGGAGACGTGTGTTCGTTGTTTTGTTTGTGATAGTAAAATCTCATTAAAACTATAAGAAAAAAATTATCGGATGACTATAAGATCAACGTTGTTATATGATAAAATATTGTGACCAACACATGCAAAATACAATTGTAACAAAGATGAAGATAATACGGTGGATGTGCAACTACACAAGAAATAATGGAATTAGAGATGACACTATATGATTGACAAGTTAAAAGTCATTACCTTCACTTAGCTAGCGAGAGTGAGATTAAGATTTGATACTTTGTTGAAGTTGCTTTTGTCCTCTTAAGTATGCTTTGTTCCTTCTCAGTGAAAATGCCATGCAAGAAGACAGTTCACTGGCTAGGTTGCATTCCTTTGCTCCATTGCAGAAGTTCCAGCAAAGAAAATGTTTGGAGCTGTTCTTCATACAGCCAAAACATTTCTAGTCTTTCTTATTGTCTTCTTTTCTTTTTCCTTTTTGGATGTGATAAGCCTTTAATGAAGAAAAAGAAGAGCAAAAAGTAATGTAAAACCAATTCCAGCTTAACATTCACATTCGTGATTTTTACTGGCTCTCTTTCTGTTTGTAAAATTTGCAGAACGAACGGCCACCACTGCCTGCTAGTTGTCAGCCTGCACTTGCACACCTCATAAAACATTGTTGGGCTGTGAACCCCTCCAAGCGACCTGATTTCAGCTACATCGTATCGACACTGGAAAAGTACGATGAGTGTGTCAAGGAGGGCCTCCCGCTTACTTCCCACTCGGGTCTCGTCAGTAGTAATGTCATTCTCGACCGTATCAAAGGCTGCATGTCGATGAGCTCCTCCTCTATACCTGTTCGAGCCTGACTCGTTTCAAGAGGTTCTGCCAATATATTCATCGTTTCATCGACTCAATACTTCCGCAGGTTATTATTCAATTATCACTTGTATATATATTAATTTGATGTTCTTTTCAATACTCCCAATGTTCGGATCCTCTGCTGCTGCCATTTCTAGTCATCTTACTTCAATCTGTTGATCATAACCCCTCTTTACCTTTATTTAACCTGTTGTGCATTATTAAGCACTATCTTCAATTCTCTTTGTAGAATTTCAGTGTTTAGGTGGTTACATAATGTTGTCAACATCGTACTGATACAATAAAAATGATGTTTTATCTATCTATTTATCTGCTCACAAAACTTGTGAAGTTGACGTACGTTGAGCTTACAACAGCTTGATATGAATGTATATAACAGAATCTTCATTAATGATTTGGCCATTTGGGGCAACATCACTTGTTCTTGATGAGGCTGAGGGCCACCTGCAAAGGCCGATAACTGTGGAAAATTTGAAATATTTGTATATTCACATGTCCAAATTGTTGAATGTAGGAATGAAAAATTGATTGAAAAATTGTTTGAGACATGTGTAATATAATATATAATTTATATTATTATAAAAATAAAAGACAAAAAAATACAAGAGATATATTATGTGCTGAATTATAAGGGTGCTTTATGCGTGCGGGACGACTGGTAAAATTAATAATACAGAGTATTATGTAATTTATTATTTTAATTATTAATATATCTGAAAAGGATTTATTTTATTATATATTATAAAGATATTATATGTAACAACTCGCTCTTGGATCTATGTCATGATTAATGTTTTTATTTTATTTTATTTTAATATATAGATATATATATATATATCTTGATTTATAAAGAAATTTAAAAGTTGAGAATTTAATAAAATAGAATGAGTTTAATGAATAGATTTTGGCTAAGTGAAAAGCCCAAAGACTTGGTGTCACGCCCCAAAATTTGGGGCTGTGACTAGCACAATCTCCTAAGAAGCTACAACTCCAATAGGGAATAGTAAATCTTATAATACGCATAATCTTTCAAATATTTAAACACTTCATATACATTACAAAATAATTTCATTGCCTGTAATCAACATTGAAGTACTGTCCATCGGGCTATAAATTCATTACACGTTTATAGTATTCAAAAAAATTTCAATTCATATACAAAAGTGTTGTTTTCAAAACTACAACAATTAATATTTATGATACAGGGTCTGCTCGAGCGAGCAGAGGAGGGGCTGCGGTGGCGGCCTTGTGCGACCAACAGGTAGCGGCGGTGGTGGCACGACGACCGACAAGGCTGGTAGCAGTCGGCGGAGGCCAAGCAGCAACTAGCGCAAGCAAGCGAAGGGTGGTCGCGAGGCCCAGCGCGCAGGTCATGCACTGGAGGAAGAAGAAGAATGGAAGGAGAAGAGAAGAGAAGAAAAAAAGAAAAGGAAAAAAGGAAAGAAAAGGAAAAAAAGAAAGAAAAAGGAAAATAGTTGGAAAAATGAGAAAATAGGAAGAAAAATTAGGAAAATTAGGAAAAAAAAATTCAGAAAAATCCCCAAAATTTTTGAGGATTAATTTGAGACTAGAAGAGCATGCCAAAGCCATGAATTTATTCAAGACACGTATTTTAAGGACAAAGCACGCATATCGAGAAAACTAGTGAGGTTGAGTTAAGGTGAGTGGTTCCATCCCGAAGCTTGATTTGGTTTCATATAAATGATTGTATTGCATCAAATGGCTATGTTTTGTAAAAATGCATGGCGTGTGGGTTTTTCATGACATTGTTATATCTGAAATCATGTCATTATTATGATGTTTGGTTGGACAGAATGGGGTCTTCTTGAGAATGGGGCAAGGTTAATCCCAGGTGATCGAGTGACAGGGATGGGCACCCGGGGATTAAGTATGTCACGGAAAAATCAATCCCAACGGTGTGTGGAATGGATTTTTCATGAAAGATTGATTATGCTAGGGAGATTTCTCAAGTTAGACATGTTGCATGTTGTCGTAGTCTGTATATGCCATGCTCATGAACATACATGCATTCTGTAAACTGTTTTTATGCCATCACTTAGATGATTCAACATCTAATCTGGGTTATGCCCCTAGAACATTCAAACGTTCTAAACGAGGGTTGTGGTAGGGGCGAGGACATGGTCAGTTAGAGTTGATGGAGTACGAGCATGATAGTCATAGTTTACATTTTTGAAGTCATGTAGTCTTCATTTGATTTGGAGACAATTTGTATAAACGATTGTGGTAATCTATGATAATAAGTTTGTTATTTCCGCTGCATAATGATATACCTTGTTTAGGTTAGGTTTATTAATCTTGATAGTTAAAGGGGCAAGATTGGGATTCTGGGATTTTGTGAGCATGTGAAGATTGTTCTTTGAGACACTGTGTGTGTTGAACTTATGTATGGAAGAAAAATAAAATCCCAAAAAATTCCTTATAACGGCATGCCTGGCGAGGCGGGGTGTTACACTCAGGTCGAAGGCCTCTAAAGCTAGCTTCAGGGCCTTACCATAAGATGCAAATCAACAGAATCTGAGACCCAAAAATGGAAAGAAAAATCCGAGGGGCAAAGCCAAGTGTATGAAGAGATGTCATCTTCCTTTTCCATTGCTCGGGAGGAGAATATCCAATTTCGAAGGTCTCTTGCAAACTCTGAGGATCAGGTGGCGCAGGCTCGCCAGGAGATAACCAATCTCGGTGAAAGTAGACGTCGAGAGATTGATGAGGCCGTGAGAGGAGTATCGGGTCTCTAATGATTACTTTCAACGAAAGGAAGCCTACGCCAGTTGCTTTTCTAAGTTAGGTTTTTACCTTAGTCGTAGCCTCCTAGAGTCCAAGCGTCCTGGGGAGTCATTTCCTGAAATGGTGTTTTCGGAAACAACTTCACTTGTTGATCCTTCTGATTGGCAAAACTATGAGCTCGATTCATGTGACCCCGATAAATATATAATGGCAGCCTTAGCAGATGACCTGACCAACTTATCTGGACCATGGAGCCCTTATGTACCTAATCCGGAAGATACTTCCAGGATTATTAAGGTTATTCAAGCGATTAGACAGGGATTAGACGAACCTGACGGCGCCCCTTTGAGTCTGCTTCCTCTAGAGTTGGAGCACCTTCTTCCTCGCAGAGACGATCAGGCTACGTATTTCATTTCATTTTGATGAATTACTATCAAGTGTTTTTTACTTACGTAGATTTTTCTATTTTGGTTATGTAAGATGGCAACCCCTTTTTGATGGATGTTAGGCTTTCGAGCCATCATTTCTATGTATGAAAGTTAAGACTTTCTTGTGCGTCATGCTTAATACGTATGTTGTGACTACTTCTTTTTTCAATATCTTTTGCACATGTTTGCTTGCCTGTGTTGAGTGTGCTTGTTATCCTTCTATCTAGGTTAATCATTTAAGCATGAACATTTGACCTGAATGTTACGGGGTCATGGTGCTTTAAGTTTAAATTTTTATTTACCTATTTCTATGGTGGGATGTATCCGGTTCTCCCTCATGCCTCATGTTCAAGAGCCATTCATTACAAGAATTTAAGATGGTTGTGGTGTCCCTAACTTAAATCACAGGACCTGCATTGCGACCCCAGGTTTTCCCCAATATTTTGGTTCGGGGGCGAACCTCATCGCAGAGCCTTCCCGAGACATCTTAAAGGCTAGCATGCATTTTTTGAGTAGAGAACCTTCTTGGGGCCGCGTGTTTTCCTCTTACGGGCTCACCTTCCATAGGCAATCTAGGTTTGGCCCCGAGTTTGATACGGGATCCTCATCAGGCATCCGAGTTTGTCGAGAGTCCTAGGCGCTGGATCAATCAAGGAGTCGGGTCTAGCTTGGGGGCATAGATCGAACTCAACCAAGGGATCCAGGTGAGCCTGTGGGCATAGGCTTCGAAACATTCGGTGATCCCAGGACGGATCATAGCGCATTGATTGTTGTGTCCTTTATGTCTGTCTTTCAGGGTTGGTCTACCTCAGGGAATTTGGGTTTAGCCAGTGGTCCGATGCAGGATTCCTACCAAATATCCGAGTTTATTGGGAGGCCTAGGCGCTAAATCAACCAAGGAGTCAGATCTAGCCAAAAGGCTTAGCGTCGAACTCAAACGAGGGATCCCGGTGAGCTTGTGGGCATAGGCATCAGATCTTTTGGTGATCCTAGGCCAGCTCATGATCATCAGCACCAGATTACAACTAAGCAACTTAACTCCGATAAGCAGAGTCATGCCAGAACTAATCACATGGTCGTTCCATCTTTTTTCGCACCTTCCTCGGGTCAGTCTACCTTAGGAAATCTGGGTTTGGCCAGTGATCTAGCGTAGGATTTCTACCAAACCTCCTAGTTTGCCTGGAGACCTAGGTGCCAGATCAACCAAGGAGTTGGGTCTAGCCAAAAAAGCATAGCACCGAACTCAAACAAAGGATCTGGGTGAGTCTGCGAGCATAAGCGTCGGATTTTCTACCAATCTCAGGCCAGCTCGTGGTCATCAGCACTAAATTGCCACTAGGCGACTTGACCTTCAGGAGTGGGTTGCGCTTGAGTCGATGTACCTATATTACATTCCATGACACATACAAATAGTTGGGCGCATGGAGATTTTACGTGGTTCGGCTTATAGTTTTGCCTACTCCACAGGAATATAGGGGGTATATTCTTTTATTCATTGGTGGATATTATTACAATGAAAAATTAAAGAAATCCCGACCCTCGGCCAAATTAGGCAACACCTCCGGTGACAGGTTCGACCTTGCGTCTCGTGCCTCATCCTTTCCACTGGAGTTCATGATTGGTAAGGCTGAGAAGTACCTCTTGAGGTGCATGGTGTTCCAAATTTTGCCCATTGCCTCACCTTGTAGCATCTGTAGTATGCACATATTAGGTCCCAACCAGCATGTCCAAATTCTCCCTTAGACGATCCGAATTATCCTTTTCTCGGAAGGCCATGACCCGGGGTGAGCTAATAACTACTTCTACAAGAATGAGTGCGCCCGTCCCATATGCCAAGCTGAAAGGTGTTTCCTCAGTGGGTAACCAACTGGTTGTGTGATACGCCTACAAGATGCCAGGGAGCTCATCGGCCCACTTGTCTTTTTCCTTTTCCAATCGGGTTTTTAGGCCATGCAGTATGGTCTTGTTGTTTGCTTCAACTTGTTCGTTTGCCTATGGGTAAGCTATGGACGCTATCCTCAGACTGATCCCCCATTGATGACAAAAAGCTCTGAACGCGTCCGAGTTGAATTGTGTTCCATGATCTGTATTGAGTACAGGGGCACACCGAAACAACAAATAATGTCTTTTCGTACGATCCCTTCCACTTTCTTTTCAGTGATGGTCACTAAAGGTTCAGCTTCTACCCATTTCGTGAAATAATCCATAGCCACTAGCAAGAATTTCCTTTGAGCAGATGCCACCGAGAATGACCCAAGTATGTCTAGACCCCATTGCATGAACAATAGGGTTGGAATATCGATTGGATAGGAGCAGGAGGTTTTACCGATAAGGGAGCAAGCTTCTGGCACTTGTCACAGGTTCAAACCTTCTTGACCGCATCTTGCCTCAGTGTGGGCCAAAAGAAATCAGCTCATAAGATCTCCCCGACTAATCCCTTCCCCCAAGGTGTCCACCACAGTCTCCCTCATGCATTTCTTCCAAGGCCTGTTGTGCTTCTCTAGGCCCTAGACATTTTAGTAGCGATATGGAGTACCCTCTTTTGTACAGTTTTTGACCGATCACTGTGAAACGAGTTGCGCTAGTTTTTAATCTCCTTACTTCTACAGGGGTTTCTGGCAGTTCTTGGCGAGGCAGATATTTTAGTATCGGGCTCCTCCAATCTTTAGTCTCCATAACGCAATGCATCGCGGCGTCTTCCTCTCCTACGCTGGGTTGTTGGAGGACATCCATGTGGATTAGGCGTCCAGGAGTGTCTCGAGCAGAAGCCAGTTTTCAGAACGTGTCCGCATGCTGATTAAGGGACCTGTTGATTTGAATTAGTTCAAAATGTCCAAACTTGTGAGAAAGTTCTTTCACCTTCTACAAATAGCGGGCTAATACCAACTCCCTCACTTCGTAAGTTCCTTGGAACTATTGCGCCACCAATTGAGAATCGTTGTGGGCTGTCAGGTTCTTCACTTCCAATTTCTTTGCTAATCTCATTCTTGCCAACAAAGCTTCATATTTCGCTACGTTGTTTGAGCTAGGAAAGGTGAAGCGTAGGGGGTATTCCAAGATCTCTTTTTTCGGGGAAATCAACATTATCCCTACCCCATATCCTTTGGCATTTGACGCTCCATCGACAAACAACATCTCCTCTTAGCCTTGGACTTCTTCTACTAGTGGTGAGTGAGTACATTATACTATGAAGTCTGCCAATGCTTGCCCTTTTATCGCCTTTCTAGGCTCGAAGCTGATATCGTACTCTGATGGGTGTCGAATCCAAGAAATAATAATTCTTGCTCTTAAAAATGTAAATTGTGATAGTGATGAGCAAAGTCGTATCCATAGGGATTGGTTAGATCTATTCTTTTGAAAAATTAAAATAAATAAAAGAAACAATTTGGGGGTTTTAAAGTTTGAAATTTAAACAATTAAAAATAGAATATTATTCTAAATTAATAAGACAAATCAAAATGTAAAAAAACTTAAAGAAATCAATAGAAACACTTTCGGTAAAAGAGATTTATTCACCAATGGTTATGACACTGGTCATTAATGCCAAAGTCACTAATTTTTCTTGAATACTTGACTTTAGAAAGAACAACAAGGTCTATTCATTCAATATTTCCCTTACTTCTTAGTTAATTAAAACAAACTCTTTAATTAACCCTTACCTTCAAACAACCCTAGAACAAACTCTCTAGAATTTAATTCAAAGATAGCATTAAACTTTGTGGAAACAAGACAAAATCTGAACAATAAACACACAAGCTCGGTTTATTTAATTCAACATATGGACTCCTTAGGACTTGAATGAAAACTTGTCCATAATCATCAACCTTAGTTGCTACTTATGCAAGAAAGATCAAACAATTACGGATTTGATATTCAAGTTAGCAATTGATCATGCATCAAGAATTAAATAACAGTCGTCTATGCAATCAAAATACACAATCATAAACATTAAAATCAGAAGATACATAAATATTTAAGAGAAAATCATATTGCAAATAAACTCAAAAAGATCTCACAGTGTTCTTCACCATGGCTTCAAAATATCTTTCTACCGAAAAACCAAAGTTTAGCCACACATAATGAGAGAGAATACAAAAAGAAGAGAAAATATGAAAATGATGCTTCTTCCTCCTCTTGGATGTGCTTTTCTGCCTCTTTTCTTCTTAGACGTCCCCCCTTCTTGAGCTTGGATCAAGACCTTAAATAGCCCCTAACAAAAAATCTAAATCAGCCAAAGAATTAGGGCTTCCTAGGCTCCCGTAACTTATGAGCCCGTTTTGGGTCAGATAAAAAGATTTTTGCACTTCGGCCCCTCTTAAGAATCATAGTTCAGAATGTGTAGATGAATTTAGGATTTTGAATCACTCGATTTGGATATCAGAAGCTCAAGTTATAGCCTTTTAAAGATTCCATATTTGTATAGAATTCTAATCCAATTAGGATTTGGCCCAGCTTTTCGGCCCTAACTTGAAGCAATGTTTGGAGGCCTAAACGAACTCGGATTTAGACAAATAATACCATTCTGGAAATCCTGAGAAGTCCTCTACAAAAGCTTTGAGGACCTCATTCATGTTCTTGAAATATAACATGGTCAAAAATCTATAAGAACCCCGAAATGTCAAAATATTAAAAAGCTAAAATTTTCTAAGTAAAAGCCCAATTTATTCTAACCTATCCAAAATTGTCTTAACCATAAAAATAAGCATAAATCAGCACAATAAGGCATAAATCTCACCCAAAAGACCATATGTAAGGGAAATAAATATATGAAATTATGCACTCATCAAATTCCCCCACACTTAGCTTTTGCTTGTCCTCAAGCAAAATTAGGCTCACAACAAAATCAAGAAATCCCAAACTCGTAAAATCTCGACCCATGACATCATATTTACTACAAATCAAGAACTTAAGAGACATGTCATGACAAGATAAAAATCACAAGACAACATAAACTTATTCTATCATGGCAATCTTATCCAAAAGTGAGCATAACAAGATCCGCTAAAAACTTTTCAACAAATTTAAAAATCAGAATTTTCAAAACACAACTCCATTCTCATGTAATTCTCAATTGACCATGAACTCATAAGTAAAAGGAAAACACTACCAAACTAAAGAGAACTAAGCACACTCACATCATGTTTGCATATCCATATACACTTCTTAATCAAATTCATAGACTTTACAACTAACATAAGTGATTCATGCTTAACCAAACCTAAAATCATCCCCTTGTCTCCTACTACAAACAAGGTAGCAAATGAGTTTTTTTTCTTTTTTTGGCAATAAA
This sequence comes from Diospyros lotus, assembly GCF_014633365.1. Classification (NCBI taxonomy): domain Eukaryota; kingdom Viridiplantae; phylum Streptophyta; class Magnoliopsida; order Ericales; family Ebenaceae; genus Diospyros; species Diospyros lotus. The sequence continues at coordinate 28,724,419 of NC_068339.1, read as the reverse complement.
TGAGTGCATTTTATACTCCATCTCGTTCATATTTCTTTTTCTTTTTTTTTTTTTACAAATAAACGAGTGCATTTTATGCTTCATCTCATTCATATTCCCCTTATTTGTTTAAACCTTATTTAGGACTAGAAGTAGAGGGAACAATCTCAAGAATGGTATAACATTCACCACTCATGCCAATCACATCATCCACAAAATTTTTTAAGACATATGTACTTCAATGTTACTTGATACAGATGTGCATAATCCAATTTAATGAGATATTGCTCAACTTTAACTCAAGAATCACACAAAAAGATAAATCACACAAGAGTTCATCATGTTTCCATAAAAACAACAAAATTAAAGGGTACCAAATTTACACACTCACTCTCAAATTCGATCAACCATGATAAAATCCGCTTATGTAACAAGTTATCTAACTAAAACATGCTTGAATCCTCATTCTTAATCAATAACAACTTATAGCAAATATGACCTCCAAAATTCTCAGGAGAAAGAATTATCCAAGACACACAAAACACACTAAAAATGACATGCAAATTAAAAGAACACCCATGAAAACAAAACCTAAGTCCTTCCTCCCACACTAAAACCTTACATTGTCCCCAATGTAAGCCTCTCATGCAAAGAAGAGTTAAACTAAACACACATGGGTTAAAAACACACAAAGAAGAAAGGAAAAGGATAGAGAACAAATCTGATCGTGGTTCTTAAACCACACTTGGGTTGCCTCCCAAGAAGTGCATTAATTAACGTCGTTTTCCCAACGTTGCAGCTTTCCTCAATCTGTGTAAACTGGATCTCTCAATTGCACTTTATTCGCAGTTTGCTCCTGAAAACCTTCATGAAATAGCTTAAGCTTGTGCCCATTGACCTTGAACACCTTATTAGTTCCTAGGCTTCGTACCTCAACTGCACCATAAGAAAATACATTAGTAACTTCAAAAGGGCCAATCCAATGAGAACGCAACTTACTTGGCATTAATTTGAGTCTTGAATTATAAAGTAAAACTTTTTGTCCAAACACAAATTGCTTTCTAGCAACCATTCTGTCTTGAAATGCCTTTGTCTTATCCTTTTTCTTGTCCTTTGTCTTGCCCTCATGTCTCAACTCAAAAGTCTCCTGTGCACAAACATTAACCACATCAATAGAAAATGCATATTGAATATCATTAAGGTACCTCGTGTCATCAAATATATTAAATTTCACAATCTCCCCATCAAACTCCATGGTAAGGGTACCATCATGAACATCAATCTTTGTCCTTATTGTTTTTAGAAATGGTTTTCCTAGCAAAATTGGAGTAGGATTTGGAGAAGCATCGTCCTCCATGTTCAGAATGTAAAAATCAGCAAGAAAAATTAGCTCATTAACCTGCACCAAAACATCCTCAACTACCCCTTCAGGGTATGCATTAGAACGGTCAACTAATTGAATTATTACACCCGTTTGTTTCAAAGGACCCAATTTCAAAGATTCATAAATTGAATATGGCATGACATTTATGGATGCTCCTAAATCTAACATGGCATGTTCAATCTTAGAATTACCAATCACACATGGAATAGTAAATGTACCTGGATCCTTGCATTTTGGGGGTAACTTACGTTGAATTATTGCTGACACATTCTCTCTCACACTTATCTTTTCATCACCTCTCAACCTTTTCTTCGTAGTACATAGTTCCTTAAGAAATTTCACGTACCTTGGGACTTGCTTAATGTCATCCAATAAAGGAATGTTCACTTCTACCTTTCAAAAAATCTCCAAGATGTCCTTTTCTTGATCTTCCTTTTTAGATTTAGATAACCTACTAGGAAAAGGAAGAGGAATAGGTATATCAGAATTATGCACAATTGTTCGAGAGATTACCTTAGAAGAGATTGTCGCCTCATTTTCTGCCTCCTCTTTTTGAGTCTTCTTGGTTGAATCTGTAGGATTCTGAACAGGGGTGTCAATTTCTTTTCCACTTCGCAGCGTAATGGCACTTACATTTTCTCGAGGATTTACAATTGTTTGGGAAGGCAATTTCCTAGAACCTTAAGCTTCAAGCCTGCTCACTGATGTTGCTAATTGACTAATTTGATTCTCCAATTGCTTGATGCTTGTTCTTGTCTCCTGTTGAAATTGTTGTGTGTTAGTTGCAAGTGATTTAACAATTTCTTCTAGAGACATACCTGAACTTAAGAAAGGTTGTTGTGGTGGAATATGGGGTCTAAGCTGGTAATGTTGGAATTGTGGTCTTACTCTATAACTGAAGTTGGGATGATCCCTCCACCCTAGATTGTAGGTATTTGAATAAGGATCGTACTTCCTTTATGGTGCGCCTGGAAATCCTCCAACTACATTGGCATTCTCTAAAGAATCTTCTTGAAATGTGGGACACATGTCAGTTGGATGACCAGTAGTAGCACAAATACCATAAGCTTTCACATGTTGCAAATTTCCTACAACCAATTGTTGAACAAGGGAAGTTAGATTGGATATTTGATTTTCAAAGGAAGGTATACTTACCTCATTCACCCTTCTTAAAGGGGTGTCTTGTCTAAATCCAAACTGTTGTGAGTTAGCAACCATGATGGAAATCAAATCTCTAGCTGCACTAGGGGTTTTATTCACTATAGCACCTCCACTAGTTGCATCCATCATTTTCCTCTCCATAGGTAGTAGCCCTTCATAGAAATACTGAATGAGGAGTTGTTCAGAAATTCCATGTTGAGGACAGCTGGCACACAATTGTTTAAATCTTTCCCAATACTCGTGAAGGGTTTCTATATCTTTCTGCTTTATTCCACATATCTATTTTCTGATGCTAACAGCTCGTGAAGCAGGGAAAAACTTATCAAGAAAAAGTCTGACATCCCTGTCCATGTAGTTACAAAACGTGAAGGTAAGTAAAACAACCAATCCTTTGTTGTATCGACCAGCGAGAATGGAAAAGCATGCAATTTGATCTGTTCTTCAATCACTCCTTGCGGTTTCAAGCTTGAACACATCATGTGGAATTCCTTTAGATGCTTGTGGGGATCTTCATTCTCGTAACCATAGAATTTAAGGAGCAAATGGATCAAGCCAGATTTTAATTCAAAATCCACCTCTAAAGCTGAATACTAAATGTAAAGCAGCTGTTGGTTTTCATTCGGTGTAGCCAATTCCCTTAAGATTCTTTCTGCGTTGGCCATCTCTTGTTCTGTTTTAGTATCGCTAGATGAATCAATCGAGTCCACTGCTAAATCCAATCTAGGGGATAAAGATGAAGATACTCGTTTGTACAATTTAGCTTCCTTCCTCAACCTTCGAGCTGCCTTCTCAATCTCAAGTTCACCTGTATGAGAAGAACGAGGCATAAAAGAAATTCAAATAAAAATAAAAAGAATAAATCTATTTGACACCAATCCCCGGCAATAGCGCCAAAAATTTGATGGCTGTCAAATCCAAGAAATAATAATTCTTGCTCTTAAAAATGTAAATTGTGATAGTGATGAGCAAGGTCATATCCACAAGGATTGGTTAGATCTATTCCTTTGAAAAATTAAAATAAATAAAAGAAACAATTTGGGGGTTTTGAAGTTTGAAATTTAAACAATTAAAAATAAAAAATTATTCTAAATTAATAAGGTAAATCAGAATGTAAAAGAAATTAAAGAAATCAATAGAAACACTTCCGATAGAAGAGATTTGTTCACCAATGGTTATGACACTGATCATTGATGCCAAAATCACTAATTTTCCTTGAATACTTGGCCTTAGAAAGAATAACAAGCTCTGTTCATTCAATATTTCCCTTACTTCTTAGTTAATAAAACTCTTCAATTAACTCTAACCTTCAAACAACCCTAGAACAAACTCTCTAGAATTTAATTCAAAGACATCATTAAACTTTGTAGAAACAAGACCAAATCTGAACAATAAACACACAAGCTCGGTTTATTTAATTCAACACATGGACTCCCTAGGAATTGAACGAAAACTTGTCCATAATCATCAACCCTAGTTGCTACTTATGCAAGAAAGATCAAACAATTATGGATTTGATATTCAAACTAGCAATTGATCATGCGTCAAGAATTGAATAGCGGTCGTCTATGCAATCAAAACACACAATCTTAAACATTAAAATCAAAAGATACATGAATATTCAAGAAAAAAATCAAATTGCAAATAACTCAAAAAGATCTCACAGTGTTCTTCACCATGGATTCAAAATATCCTTATATCGAAAAACCAAAATTTAGCCACAAATAATGAGAGAGAATACAAAAAGAAGAGAAAATATGAAAAGGATGCTTCTTCCTCCTCTTGGATGTGCTTCTCTGCCTCTTTTCTTCCTGGACGTCCCCCCTTCTCGAGCTTGGATCAAGACCTTAAATAGCCCTCAAAAAAGAATCCAAATCAACCACAGAATTAGGGCTTCCTAGGCTCCCATAAATTATGAGCCCGTTTTGGGTCAGATAAAAAGATTTTTGGGCTTTGTCCCCTTCTTAATAATTGTATTTCAGAATTTGTAGATGAATTTAGGCTTTTGAATCACTCAATTTGGATATCAGAAGCTCAAGTTATGGCCTTTTAAAGATTCCACGTTCGTGAAGAATTCTAATCCAATTAGGATTTGACCTAGCTTTTCGGCCCTAACTTGAAGCAATGTTTGGAAGCCCAAAAGAACTTGGATTTGGACAAATAATACCATTCTAGAAAGCCCAAGAAGTCCTCTACAAAATCTTTGAAGACCTCATTCATGTTTTTGAACTATAACATGTTCAAAAATCTGAAAGAACCCCGAAAAGTCAAAATATTAAAAAGCTGAAATTTTCTAAGTAAAATCCCAATTTATTCTAACCTATCCAAAATTTCTTTAACCATAAAAATAAGCATAGATCAGTACAATAAGACATAAATCTCACCCAAAAGACCATATGTAAGGGAAATAAATATATGAAATTATGCACTCATCATACTCACTGAGTTCAATAGCCCATTTAGTTAGCCTTCCTGAACATTTAGGCCTTTGTAGAATCTGTCTTAACGGTTGATCTGTTAACACTGCCACGGCGTGCGCCTGAAAGTAGGGTCTTAATTTTCTTGTTGTCATCACCAATGCTAGAGCTATCTTTTCAGCATAGGGGTATCGTGACTCTGCTCCCTGTAATATCTTACTAACATAATAGATTAGGCTGTTGATCTGTTTAACTTGCCTGACAATGACTGCGCTTACAGCCCGATGGCTGACTCCCAAATATAGGCATAGTTTTTCTCCAATTTTTGGTCGAATCAATAAAGGAATCTCCTTTAGGTACTCCTTTAACTCTTGAAAGGCTTTTTCACACTCAAGGGTTCATTGAAAGTTTTTGCCCCCTTTTAAGGCCTTGAAGAAGGGAAGGCTGCGTTCAGCATATTTCAAGAGAAACATACCCAATGCCGTTAGAGGTAGGGGTGTGCAAAAATTCGGATAAACCAATTTAACCAAACCTAACCGATCGGTTCGGTCGGTTCGATTCCGTTAGTCTTAATAGTCGGTTCGATTTCGGTTACCTATTTAACAAAAAATCGGATAGTTGGTTCGGTTCGGTTATTTGGGTCAAAATAACTGAACCCAAATAATCGAACTGCCAACCCGTTCTTGTCCCCCCCCCCCAAAACCCAAGTTCATTGTTCAGGCCCTACACACCCAATAGCCCGAGAGTCACCCACCCTTCGAAGGTGACAGCATCGAACCCTAGGTCCCTAACCGACTAACCCTCACCTTCTCGTTGTCGTTGAACCCAAACGCCCTCGTCGTCAACTTCTCCCCCCCTCCCAACACCCAACCGCGCGCTCTGCGCTAGATAGCTCGAGAGTCACCCCCTACCCGTCAAAGGTGAGAGTAAACCGAACCCTAATCGGCTAACCCTTACCTGGCCGTTGCTGTCGAACCCAAACGCCCTCGTCGTCGGCTTCTCCCTCCCCAACACCCAGCCCCTCTGCGCCAGCTGCCAGATAGCTCTTGAGTCACCCCCCACCCGTCGAAGGTGAGAGCAAACCGAACCCTAACCGACTACCCTTCACCTTACCTTCGTCGTCGGCTGCCTTCTCTTCGTCCCTTCGTCGTCGCCCCTTCATCCCTTCTCTCTCAAGAGACCAAGAGTGAGTGATTTCGAAACCCTAACCCTAACTTGTTTCAAATTCAGTTTGTTCATTTGTCATTTTTTCATTTGTTAATTTGTTTCAGATTTAGTTTGTTCATTTGTTAATCTGTTTCTAATTCAAGTTTGTTCATGTCCTTCAACAGGGGAGGCAATTGCGATCTGCTTACAGCACTATATCTTGGCATTGGGGATTGCTGTGATGATCCCTACATTTCTTGTTCCCTTGATGGGTGGAATTGATGTCAATCGGTTAGTCCTCCTCTAAGTCCTCTTGGTGTAGAATTTGTGTTTTTATATCATTCTCAAAACACCAGTTTTGGTTCGTTTTTTATCATTCAATCTTCGATGTCACACATTATTGTTTTCGTATTTGGAATAGAGGTAATCAAGTCTTATCCTGAATGAATGTTAATTACTTAGCTGCTGGTAATCAAGGTTGAATGAATGAATGTTAATTATTTGCCATTCGATTTCGATTAGGTCGGTTTTTGTGTAGGTTCGGTTTGATTTTTTGGGTAGGCTTTTAGTTCGATTTTCGGTTCTGTTAGCTCAAATTCAAAATCGTTTAGTTCGGTTTCGGTTAATTCGGTTAGTGTAGATTTTCGGTTCAGTTATATGCTTAAGGTTGGTTTGGTTCGGTTCGGTTCGGTTAGTTAAAATCGGGCGGTTCGGTTCGGTTATAACCGAATGCACACCCTTAGTCAGAGGATAAGTCAACCTCTGAACCTCCTTTACTGAGAAGGAGGACTGCATGTCGATTACTGCTTGCACATTTTCAGGGTTAGCCTCTATCCCCATGTGGGTAATAATGTATCCCATGAATTTTTCTGACTTCACCCCGAACGCGCACTTGTCCGGATTCAAGCACATATTATTCTTTCTTAATACATCAAAAACTTTTTCAAGTTATCTAGCATGCGACTTGCCCTGTTTGCTTTTTACTATCATGTCGTCCACATAAGCCTCCATTACCTCCCCAAGTAGGTCTTTGAATACCCTGTCGACCATCCTCTGATACGTCGCCCCTGCGTTCTTTAAGCGAAAAGGCATCACCTGGTAGTAGTACATCCACTTTTCTGTGATGAATGTCATTTTCTCAGTGTCGGGTGGATACATACTAATCTGATGATAACCCGAGAAGGCATCCAAGAAGCTCAACATCGCATATTCGGAGGTATCATCAACTAGCCTGTCTATTCAAGGGAGTAGGTAGGAGTCCTTTGGGCAAGCCTTGTTCAAGTTGGTAAAGTCGATGCATACTCGCCATTTCCCATTAGCCTTAGATACCATCACGACATTTGCTATCCATTCAAGGTATTGGACCTCCCTAATGAATCACGCCTCAAGGAATTTATCTATTTCTTCTTCCAAAAACCTCAATTTCTTTGGGGTGATGTCTCTTTTCTTCTACTTGACTGACCGGGCCTCCGGACTAACATTCAATCGGTAGGATATGATCTCTGGATTATCCCAAGCATGTCGGTCGGCATCCCAGCGAATACGTCCGCATAAGACCGTAGACATCTGATGAGTTCCTCTTTCTCCGGACCCTCTAATTGGCTCCCCATATGCACTTGTCTGTTGTTATCATCGGGTCTTAGAAGGATGGCTTCAAGCGTTTCAACTGGCTGAGGCTTATTAGGTTCAAGTGTAATACCCAGGAAATTCTTGAGGTTATAGATGGAATTTTACAAAGGTATAAGTGGAATTTTCGGAATAGTAGGGCTATAGGGTACACTATCACAGTTTTGAGTGACCAAATCGACTGCAGGGAGTGCTCCGGAACCTAGAAGTTTGAGAAAAATAATATAGAATCAATAAGTTAATCGAGACATGATTTTAGGTGTCAAAAGAAGTTGGATCAGGAACGAATTTTGGTAGAATTATGGATCAGGCTAAAAAATTGAATTGACGTAAGGGACATCCAGAAAGGCAACGTAATAGTTTGAGGACCTAGATTCTATATGTAGAACAACCATTAAGTAGTTTTCGAGTTGAAACGAAAGGACTTAGGGTCAAATCAATCAATCGGGCTTAAGTGTAATTTGTCAATTTTGCCCGACAAAGGTCAAAAAGATAGTTTTTCAAAAATTTCGAGGATGAAATAGAGAGTATAAAACTTGTGGGTCCTAATGGCATTGATGGAAAGATCAGGGGCTTCAAGGAAAGGGACAAACTGAGATTGGAAATTAGTTGGGGGCTAAAGTGTAATAAACAAACAGCAAGTGTGAAACCTGCAAAGTCGGTGACCATTTTCTTACCATCGTTTCCAGCAATGGTACGACCAAGGGAGGGTTGGGGAAGGTCGTATACAGTGTGGGGAAGCTTGGAGGCCAAGCCTTGGTCTCTGATTGGCCGAGTTGTGACTAATTTTTGCTATAAAATGGGGGGGCCGAGGGTTTCAATTTTTGGCACACAAATTGGTTGGGTTTTGGAGCGTTTTTGAAGAATTAGTTAAAGGGCTTTTGATCCTTACATCAAGGGGAGAAATTTTGGAGATTTTGGAGGGTTTTCATCAAGGCTTGAAATTGATTCGAGCTTGGCTAGAAAACACGAGGTAGACGCTGGGGCCGAACCTGCAACCGATCGTTTGAGGCCTTTTTTGGTGAGGTTTCGAGCAACTACGAGTGCCATTAGGATCGACCGAGGGAGAGCTTCAAGGGGGTGCGATCAGATCGGGCATTAGAGCAATAGCCGGCGATCGAAGATGAGGAAGATGATCAGTGTGTGAGCTGCACGCACCACCCTTTACTAGCAAACACGCGCTTGGCGCATAAGGGCGCATGGGCCAGTGGTATTTTATGAAATTAATTTAATATTTTTCTAAACTTATTTTAGGATTTATTGTGGTGAAAAATTTGGGAAAATACTTGAGAAGATAATTATTTTAGAATTATCGAGGTGAAAATTAGGAGAAAAATAGAAGCAATTATGGAAAATTAAGGAAAAATGGATTTTGATGTTCCTTTATGGTGTTTAGGGAGTGTTGTGGCTCGAGGTTGAGTATAAGTACGGGTGTTTGAGCTTTGGCACGCAAATCGAGATTATGCATGAAAATTGAGGTATTCTAAATACGTTCAAGGTGAGTGTTCCTACCCTAAAAACTTGGTATTTATTCTACCTAAATGTGTTCTAAATTTATGCAAAATGGTTTTATTGCATGCAAACGGTAACCGATGACGGTTGGTTTTATATGGAAGGTTTATCCCAAAACATTTTATACATGTGCATTGTATTTTATGCCATAAATGATCATAAAATGTTGTTTATATGATGCATTGAGTTGTGATATGTGGCATTGTCATGTGCTTGTATTATCCATATGGGATGTCAGCCTGAGATGTTGTATGGACAGTGTAGCTGTAATTCCCCAAGGGTGTTATCGGAATAACGTATAGGGATATCTTGTACTGGTGTGCATGTCGGGATAGCCGCCTAGAGTTTCATGCTGAGCCATATGGCCAGAGAGTTACATTAGGACGACTGGTTATCCATGTGAGATATGAGTTAGGAATGGGTAATGTTTTCGAAATACTTTTTAGTAGGAACGTAATCCCTGACGTGATTGTGGTGAGCCGGATTCCTACGTTGATGTTGAACCTCCTGGGCCAGGAGTGGTAACGATTGTTCCCGAGGTATCGAGGAGATGCATTGACTTTGTCCCTCTTAAACTAGGATTGCATTGTGTAAATGTGTCGATGTGATGACATTGCCTCTAGAGAGATTGTTTTTTCCCCATGGTTGGGTTAAGTGTTGTGCAGGATTCTCTTGGGCTAGGACTTGTTAGGTTATGTCGGTTTGTTTTATGTCTTGCATACATTCATGAAAACGTGTTTTAAACTCACTTAGATGATTTATTATCTAACTTGGACTATGTTTCTAGAATATTCAAACGTTCCAGATGAAAACAACGGTGCAAAAGGGTAAGGGGTTACCGAGGAATGACAACGATTAGTAGATGGTTTACAGTATGTCACTTTAAATTATGTTGTATATTTTGATGACGTCATGATAGTTCAATTTTTAAGTTATTTTGAAAAATAATTTTTTAGAATGACAAAGGAAACTGAGTTTTTAATTTTTTAAAAATATATTTAAAATAAAAAAATTAAAACTTAAAATAAAAAATTAAAACGCAAAAGAAGTACAGCCTAATAAATTTGAAAAGGATTGAGCATTTTATAATGTGGTTAGTGTATTTAATAGGTTTCATTTCATTGATACACAGACTATTTGTGGTGATGACAGGGCCAAGCATATTCATCAAGCACCCTGTCGTTGTGCCCTTTACCCTAATCAAACGACAAAACCCCCAGTGATTGCCAATCACCGTCCCTTTCACTTTCCCTTCTCTCTTGCTAAATAACTACTGGGATTTCATTTCATGTGACCATTTTTAACAATACAAACAAAACACTAACCGGCGGAATTCCATCATTCAAATCAAATCAAATCAATTGAAAGTCCATATTATTATTATTATTATTATTATTATTATTATTATTATTATTATTTCTAAAAATTAAAAATTAAAATATTAACCATAAAAATACTTTTATTAATTGATACGTTTATTATATTTTAATTATTTTTTAAATAATAACTAACATTACCTATTATTACCTATAAATAAATAAATGGAAAGGCAAGGCAAGGTAAGATAATAATAATTAAGTGCTCTTGCTCTCGGGGAACGTCCAAAAGAGCTTCGGAGTTGGAGTCGTCGTATGGGTGCTTTAATCGAGGCAATGCTTCCCCCTTTAACCACCGACCTTGTTAATGGCGACGCCTACCACCCCCAATACCATCCCATGCTTCTCAGTTTACGTTATTGCCCCTCCCAACATCGCCCTCCACTCCTCGCTGACCAGGGGTAATCTTGCCAAAACACCCTCCGTGCCCAACAATTCTGTATCTCCCCTAGTTGCAGTATACCAAAAGTGGGGGCAAATGCAACAGGATGGAAGCGCATACGCCGCCGGAGAAGGAAAAGAAGACAGATGGAGGACCCATCTCTCTCTCAGGATGGGAGCGCATACGCCGCCGGAGAAGGAAAAGAAGACAGAGGGAAGACCCATCTCTCTCTCTCTCTCTCTCTTTATTTTTCTTGTACTATATGAAAATGATTAAGGGAAGAAAGAAAAGAAGACAGATGGAGGACCCTCCATGGTTGTAATCAAACCGTTCAGAGAGAGAGATGCTTATTCGGCTTCACCTCTTCGAATTATTCCAATCTAAACCACAATTTTCTCAGGAAAAATAAAAATAATTTCGGAGAAGAAGCTTTGGCGACTAGCGAAGTGATCTATCAACAAGAATGCAGCCGCGGTTGGAATGGCTGGGCAACCATCAATTTCAACAATCTGCCAGATCTTTCTCAACTTCTTGCTTGCCTTAATATATGTATATATAGATGGAGTAGAGCTTAGCACAATATAACAATAGCCATTGATTTAGGAGGAAAGGAAGCTAATCATTCAAAACTAGCAATTTTTACAGAGAGAGAGAGAGAGAGAGAGTAATTACAACCCCCAGGAAGGAACGGGGAAAAAGAAAGAAGATTAATAGCCAAGAACCAGTGAAGGAAAGTAGAAGAACAACCTACTCCTTTTAGGCCCAAACACTCCAAAGCTTCTCTCCAATGAAACTCACAAACTTCTTCATCGGCCCCTTGTCCAAACCTTCCTCTCCCTCATCGCCGCCGCCAAAAGCCTCCGCTTCGTCTCCGCCACCGCCGATTCTAGTTTCCTCCACCCATTCCGACTCACTAAACTCGTCCTTGTTAGGGCTCGATTCCGACCGCTTCAACTCATCCGACCCCTTCGAAGACCTCTTCCTCCTCTCTCTCTTGTTCTTCTCCTTCTTGCTCTGAGCCAACCCTTCTTCGAAAACATCGATAATTTCGTGAATCTGTTGGCGATTGGGCGAAGAGTCCCACTTCGCCCAGTAACTCATGTAACAGCCGAAGCAGCTGCAGCTAAAGGAAGGCGGGTGGTGGTCGCCGCCACCGATGGTGACGGTGGATGACAGGTTCCTGCGGTTGTTGCCGGAGGAGCAGGAAATGAGGTAGGCCAAGACTTCTTTGTCCTCCGGCGAGAGCGCCGCCGCGAGGGTCAAGATGGCGGCGGGGAGAAAAGCCAGGGGGTCGGAGATGAGCGGCGGCGATGGGTGGACCGTGCCTTTCCGGCAGAGCTTCTTCATGCTTAAAAGTAGGAGAGAATATTATATGTGATGAGAATGGGGAAAGGCTTGTGTCTTCAAGGGTAGCTGAGCCTTTATGGTAAGACAGAGAGAGAAGGCCCCGGAGAGGAGGCAGGTGACGTCATGGGAACTGGGGCGGGGGGAGTGCTCGTGTGCGACGCGGTCTTGGGAGTGATTGTGGACCACAGGTTCCGTTGATGCGGAATGGGATGATTGATTGGTGACGCAGCAGGGGACCCCTAGGCCAGTACTACTAATTTACACACGACTGATGGGACCTATCCACACACATAAATTCACCGATACGTCCCCTTCCCTCGCAAGTCTGTCTGTCTGTCCGTCCGTCCGTCCTTCCTTCCTCCTTTTAATTCACTCCCATTCCTCCACCGTCTCCTCTCCTCGCTATTGTCCATCCATCCGTCCAACCATCGCCTCGCTCTCAACTCAACAGCATCTACTACCACTACTACTCCTTTGATTGATTTAAATGCATTTCGTCGAGTTCAACATGCTCTACTTCTCTATCCAAATTTCCAGCTCAGAAATAATTTTTTTAAAATAAGAAGAAAATGCATATAAAATAACATTTTGCCTTTCAATTCCCACGCAGCGAGATGACTCACATGCTCAACTCTTTACAAAATAATGGGTGACAGTACATATAAAAGTAATCCTCCAAACCCTCACAGAACAAGGCTCCCTTACTGAAGTTGACATCCTAATTATTTATCAAAGTTTTTGAATCATATATACAATCTCCCAAGTTCCAACCCCCTTATTGGAGGCACCTCTCTGCTAAAGTCAACATGCTAATTCTTTATTTAAAATTTTGGGTCATATGGACAGCCCCTTTAAAAATATTCCAGTAAGAATGTGTACCAAGATGACGTCACAGTGCTGGGCAACTCATATGGTGGGAGGGCCCCCTTATCACTCGTGCCCATTATTCAGATAGAAGTAGCATGATACTGTCCTGTGAATTAGAAAACCCAAATTTAACTAATCTTAATGATAAAAAGCTGTATTGATAATACAAATCTGGGACAAGGCTGGCGTGCAGACTCTTTGGGGAGGGGCAGCCACCCTTGATCGTGGAAGGGGGAGCACAGACACTCACAGCAATGCCTCATACAATCAAGTAATTAGCCATATACAAAGATTTTAGAGAGCTGCAACAACCGCTCGGAGGAGAGGTCAAAGCTAAGGAAGCATACGAGAAGTCGATGGCATTCGGAGCTTTAGGAAGAGCCCTGCAGACGAGCCTTAATCCACGATTCCATGTAGCTCAGCTCTTGTTTGTTCAATTCATGGCCAAGACCTTGATATGCCTGCAAATTCATAACCAAACCACCCCAACAATGTATTTTGTTTTTGTTTTTTTGGCCCAAGAGTGATTAATTTATTAAGGATATACGCATAGATCAGGAGGAGATTTAAGAAATACCTTAAACTCGCAGCTTAGACCAGCTCTTTTGAGTGAAGCTAGGCCTGCCTGGCCGGCTTCAAAAAATACCGTTCTATCAGATGTACCATGAGACCACAAGATAGGTGTCTGCAAGTGGATTTGAACTTCAGAAGATCATTAGAAAAACACCAAAACATTTTAAAGAGACAATAGCATGAGCTTTACAAGACAAGGTAGCAATCCTGCCATTAGTTCTTAAAAGTAACGACATTATCATGCCTGCTAGACCTCAATATTTGTATTTTGGTCAACATGTGTTCATTTTGGCAAGCACGGTCTCACCATGAAGAGAATAAGCCGACACAAAAATAATCAATGCCATCCAAGAAGCCAACGGCATGAGCAATTAGGAGATGATTATGCCTACAATGATAGTGATTATAGCTATAGTTGTTGAAGTCAGGTTACACAGTAAACTTTCATGTTACTGCTAAAGCAGTAATTTTCTACATTTGCCACCTTCATAGCAAAGTATAAATGAACCTTTATCAATGAAAAACGATACTCTTATTAGGTGGTGGTTAAACATAGAATTAGAAAGTCAGCTAGGAAAACACGTTGAAAAGTTACAGGAGATTGTGTAATAGACAGTGCTTCGAATTACAAGAAAAGTACCCTTTTTGCATCTGGCGGTATTCTTTCTATTACTGATGAATTAAAAGGAATCCATCCAGCAAAAACTGCACCTCCTCCTAGGGTTTTCGGGTATAACAAAACACTTGCCAAGGTCAAAGCTCCTGCAAAACATTCCAATCTAACAAATACCTTTAGGAACAAATACAAAGATGCAGAAACCTTTCATGTAGAGAGAGAGAGAGAGAGAGAGAGAGACCTCCTTGACTAAACCCAGACACGAATATATTATCTGGATTTGTGCCAGCAGCCACCTCCTTGTCTATCATTGCATGCACATTCCAAACTGCTTTGAGGACACTATCTTCATCATTCCGCGAATCCTGTCACAAATTGGAAATCAAACATACACATTACCAAAGTGAATTGTAGGCTCCGGTATGCCATGAGCTCAATCTAGTGCATGGGCGTGTATAATCCGCCTTCTCATCTTGGCACACCTGAGATTATGTCATAACGTTTTCTTTGAAAAGTCAAAAAGTGTTCTCCAAGTAGTGATCATCCCTGAATGTATGTTATATAAGGACAAAAGGCAGAAATACTTAGAATCTTCTTCAAATATAATTAAGACAGATTATTTAGGCACCATTAAAGTTATAATGTCTATCATACAAAGACAATACACGTAATCTATCCAAAACCAATATAGATCGACAAGAAGAGATGAAAAGGACAGTCTAAAGCGACATTTCATTTTATACAAATACTGAAGGTCACGTGTCCAAGTTGTGGAAATAATCTTTTTGTAGAAAAGTGAGGGGAATGCTGCATACAAATATGACCCTCTCCTGACCCTCATAAAGTGGGGATTCTCATTCACTGGGACAACCTTTTCTAAAGGAATCCACTTATATACATCATATTTCTCAAAAAGTATGTTCAGTATACACAGGCCTTCCATGACAGCAACTCAATTTTCATAGCATGAAGGCGAATCAAGAAGAAGAGAAGCATTACTTACAACTGTGATTGGCAATTCAAGAATATCAAACCATGATGGCATCACAGAACCACCTGTGGAGAAAGCAAATAAGTATGCCACATTATTAAATAAAGAGAGATTATCCAATCATTTCAACAACAGGTTCCTATAGAATGCTATTCCCCACTCCCCAAAAAACATAATTAGTTGTGAAGGATGATAAAACTATTGAACAATTCAAACAGAAATATAATGATGCTGTTGAAAGAATGAGTCAAATACCCAGTCAAACAAAATCACTTTGTTACCATTAAATCAGCTTGCACGTTGAAGAATAAGCAAGCTGATTGACAGTTTTTTTTTTTTTTTTGTCACCATTTGCTCAACCCACTCATTCCTTAAAGCCTACAAATACTAAACCTATACTTCATTCTTCTACATAATATTAGCTCTGCCATTCTCTAAACATTGTTTTTCCTATCCTCTTCCTCTATTGCTCTGCTAATGTTGCTATAAATTATTTATGTTCTGTTGTTCATGCTCCGACTTGGTGAGTGCACATCAAGTTGAGGTGTCCGTTGAATCCTGGGGGATAGCCACCACTGACTTCATTTGCACCATGAGGGGCAGAATTATCCTTGAGGACAGTGTTCGTTAACACACCTTGGACTGTTTCATTCAATCAATTATTCCAACAATCTCAAGGATAAGTCCCAGTGGAGAGTGCCGACACTGTCATGACTGTCACCACCAATGGCTCTGTTCTGCCTGCCGTTGTCAATGGTTCTACTCCGTCTAGTGTTGTTCCAATGGTTACGACAATTCCTTTTGCCAAACCATTCCCTAACGTATCAAAGATCAAAGTTTTTGGTGGGAACAATTTCAACCACTGGTGTGAGAGAATTTTTTCAACACTTGACATGCATGGAGTGGCATTCACACTTACTGACTCCAAGCTTGAAGCTAATGCCAATGTCAAGATTTTGGACAATTGGACTTATGCCAATAAGGTATGTAGATATACAATTTTGCAAACTTTATCAAATGAGCTTTTTGATGTCTACTTATAATTACAAGGAAGCAAAGGAGCTTTGGGGGAGCATGATCAACAAGTATACTGCTGAGGATGCTGGCAAGCAAAAGTTCGCCATTTGAAAGTTCTATTGTTGGGATATGGTTGATGACAAAGACATGGCACAAATCAATGAGTACCACAGGTTGCTAAAAGATCTCAAAACTGAGAACATCCAGTTACAAGAGGAGTTCATTGTTGACCTATTGATCAAGAAGCTGCTGCAATCATGGAGCGACTATAAGAACAGGTTAAAGCACAAACACAATCAGCCATCATTAGTGGACCTGATCCCACACATCATCATTGAAGACACCAATTGAAAGGAGATGCAAGTTGCCAAAGCTAAGCACTAGCAACCAATGCTAACTTGGTGCGAGACAATAAAGCTCAAAATAAAAGGTAAGATAATAAACATTCTGATTACAAGCCTAAAGCTAACAAACCCATCTTCAAGAAAAAGGGAAACTGTTTTGTCTGTGGCAAACCAGGCTAACATGCACCTTAGTGCTGAAAGAAAGTGAGAAAGGATGATCCTCCTAAGCCAAAAGCAATTTGGTTGAAGGACGTGATGTTATAGCTGTGGTCATTTCTCAAGCCAACTTTGTGGCTGATCTTAAAGAGTGGGGAGTAGACCCTGGTGCGACAAGGCATATTTATTCAAACAAAGATGCCTTTACTTCCTACACTCCAATAGGAGGTGGAGATGAAATAGTCTACACCTTGGTGATTCACGGATAGCTCATGTTTTGGGAAAAGGCAGTCTTAGTCAAGCTCACATCTGGCAAGACTTTGGCCTTAAATGAGGTGTTGCATGTCCCTAACATTAGGGTAAATCTGGTCTCTCTGTCTTTACTTGGCAAAGTTAGGGTTAAGTGTCATTCAAGTCTAGCAAGACCGTAATGACAAAGAAAAATCTGTTTGCAGGGAAAGGCCATTGCAATCAGGGACTATTTATACTGAATATTTCTAATATTATTAATGAAAATGCATCTTCTTCTGCTTACTTAATTGACTCATTGGTAAGTGGCATGCTAAACTAGGACATGTTAGCATAGGCTATATTAAGAAAATGCAGTCTCCTGGTTTAATTATTGGTATTAACACTACATGCATGAATATGGTAGGTAATTTTGGTTCAGAATTGTGAAGACAGAGGAATGGAGGAAGAACAGAGGATAATTAGGAGAAAAAAGATAATTCTCATTACTCAACATCCCCGTACAAGTCCAATAAGGTCTCTTAAATAGACCTGTACAACATACCAGTAAACTAGAAAATAGGAAAATATCACTTGGAAACAGGAAACACAACAACCTGAAACAGTAACATGCTAACAACCCTGAAATACATGCCACCACTACTCTAACACAACTATTCTAATTTATTCTAACTACTAATTTATTCTGACTAAGTCAAATAACAAACTACCAACTAAAGAAGCTTGATCCCAGCCACCCTATGCGTCCTTTTCATGCCTTTCATGTCTTGCTTGCCACAATGGTCGTAACATTCCATCCCTCTGGATTTGTCCTTGTCCTCAAGGATGAAAATCTGGATACGAACGCAGAAACCTCCATTTATTTTCCCATGTTGCATCCTCAGCAGGAGCACCCATCCATTTTACAAGAATTTCTTCTTTCGGACGGTGATGACCCTTCTGGATTATTTGACTATCAATCACCGCTTCTGGTTGGGGCCACAAAGTGAAATCATCCGCAACTGGAGGTAGCTCAGGCATTACTGGTATTGAAGATCCCATATAATTTTTAAGCAAGCTGACGTGAAAGACGTTGTGAATTTGGGACCCTTCTGGTAGCTCTAGGCAGTAAGCTACAGGACCAATTTGAGCCAAGATTTTATATGGCCAATAATATCTTGGGGACAGTTTGAGGGAGCTACGAAAAATGACCAATTGTTGTCTATATGGTTGGAGGCGTAAAGAGACATAATCACCAACGTTGAATGTTACCTCACACTGATGCTGATCCGCTTGAACCTTCATACGGTTCTGGGCCATTACCAAATGATGGCGTAGCGCCTTCAAAACTGTGTCCTGATCTTGCAAAAGTTCATCAGCAGCCTGCGCCTTAGTAGTACCTGGAACATAGGAGAGCAAATTTGGTGGAGGAACTCCATAAACTGCTTCAAAAGGAGTGAGGCGTGTGGTGGAATGAACCGTAGTGTTGTTACTGTATTCCGCCCAAGCAAGCCAATCCAACCATTTTTTGGGCTGATCATGTGCAAAGCAACGAAGATGCTGCTCGAGGGTGCGATTGATCACTTATGATTGTTCATCCGTTTGTGGATGATAACTGGAACTCATACAGAGAGAAGTTCCTTGCATTTGAAACAAAGCTTTGCAAAAGGCACTAACAAAAACCTTGTCACAATCACTGGTAATGGATCTTGGCACCCCATGTAACTTAACAATTTGACTGAAGAATGCTTTAGCTACTGTTAAAGCTGTGAATGGATGCTTGAATGGAACAAAGTGAGCATATTTCGAGAAGCAGTCTGCCACCACCATTATAACTGTATACCCTTGTGAGGAAGGAAGGCCTTCAATGAAATCCATGGACATATCAGTCCAAATCTTTTTCTGGAAGTTCCAAAGGTTGAAGGAGTCTGGCTGGTCGCAAAGTCTTAGTTTTACATCGCTGACAAGTATCACAATCTTGGATAAGTTGCTTAATCGCCATTTGCATCCCTGACCAGCGCAAAACAGATTTAATACGGCTAAAAGTTTTTTGAAACCCAAAATGTCCCCCCACTGGTGATGAGTGATTATCGGCCAAGAGTCCAAGACTGCCGGAATTAGAGTCGAATTAGGACTCAAAAGAATTCGCCCCTTCTTAAACCAAACTCCATCCCTCTAAAGATAAAGGTGAGGAGTTTTATCTTGACATAACTTAACCTGCTCATAAAAAGGATCAGATAAAACTTCTTCTTGGAGAGTGACCCACCAATCAGAATTCAGTAGTGACACAGCATGGAACTCAAATTCTGCGATTCGAAATAGAGCATCCACTCCTTTGTTGTCAACCCCTTTTTTATATTGTATCTCATAATCGTACCCCAAAATTTTTGGTAGCCGACGTAGTTGTGTGGGCGTGGTAATGCGCTACTCTATGAGGTACTTCAAACTCCTTTGATCCGTTCACACTATAAAGGGTCTGCTAAGAAGATATGGCCTCCACTCACTGATACCCTTAACAATTGCCAACATCTCCTTGTCATAAGTTGATAATGTCAACACCATACTTTTCAGTGCCTCGCTAAAAACTGCAATGGGTTGGCCCTGCTGGGACAGAATCACTCCTATACCGGTTCTGCATGCATCACACTCCACTATAAATTGCTGAGAAAAATCTAGAAGCCGCAAAACTAGGGCAGTTGTTAGCGCTTTTTTAAGTTGAAGGAATGTTTGTTTTGCCTCAAAGTTCCAATGAAATCTAGCTTTGGAAGTTAACCAGATGAGTGGAGCGCGGCAATGATTCCAAGACCACTGATGAATTTGCGATAGCACTCAGTGAGGCCAAGGAATGCATGCACACCCTTCACTGAGGTTGGTACTGGCCAATCCTGAATGGCTTGAATTTTTGTTGGGTCTACCGAAACGTCGTTAGTAGTGATAATATGGCCGAGGTAGTCTACTCAAGTGGTGCCAAATCGACACTTTGATTGCTTTGCTGTCAACTGGTGAGCTGATAAAATCCTCAAGACCATTTATGAATATGCCATAAATGGTTCGCCCATCTCCTACTATAGATTAGGATATCATAAAAAAAAACAAGAACAAACTTATGAAGAAAAGGTCTAAAAATGTCATTCATTAGACTTTGAAAGGTTGTCAGGGCATTGGTTAAGCTAAAGGGCATGAATACAAATTCGTAATGGCCTTCATGAGTGCAAAAAGCAGTCTTGTGAATATCCCATTCCTTAACTCGGATTTGATGGTAACCGAAGCAAAGATCAATTTCGGAGAAAAACTGAGCATTGTATAGTTCAAGGAGCTCATCGATGACTGGAATCGGGTACTTGTCCTTAATTGTAACACTGTTAAGTGCCCTGTAATCAACAAAAAACCTCCAAGTTCCGTTCGCCTTTTTAACCAACAATACCAGAGATGAGAAAGGACTAGTATTGGGCCTAATAATTCCTTAATCAAGAAATTCTTGCACCATTCTTTCTATCTCAGACTTTTGATATTGCAGGTACCGATACGGTCGTACACTAACTAGTTCTTGGTCAGCCTTCAGAGGAATCCCGTGGTCATGGTGTTGGGTAGGGGGAAGGTTTACTGGCTCAACAAAGACCTCCGGAAATTCGGCAATTAGTTGGCTCAAGTCTGCTGGTTGGGCCATTGCCACCTGATTTCGTGCTTGGAAGCTGGTTTTGGTAGGAGCAGTAATTTGTAAGTAGTAACCCATGCCAGTTAGCTACTATAATTCGCTATTGTCTAAGGCCTCTAAGTTGGCTCGACGGAAACCATGAAGCTGGTGGTGCCAACCGTTGTGAGTGAAAGTCATTGTCAACTTGCAGTAGTCGATTTCTACTGGACCCAAAGTCTCTAACCATTGAACCCCTAAGACCAATTGACAAGCCGCTACTAGAAGGATATAAAAATCAGCTACAATGGTATGACCTTGGATAATCAATGCAAGATTCAGACATCTACCTGTGCACTCAATTTTTTCACAATTCCCAACCATTACCTGAAAGGATCGATCACCCACTACAGGAAGCGTCAGTTTGTTGACAATCAACTGGTCAATAAAATTGTGTGTACTCCCTCCATCAATAAGCACTGTGACTTCCTTGTTTCTAATTTTTTCAGACATGCGAAGAGTCTGTGGGTGATTGGTTCCCACCATTGCATGAAAAGAGATTTCATGCAATGGTTCAGTAGGTGGTAGTTCCCTGGTTTGGTGATCTTCACTTTCTAGGTTCATTGGGCAATCTTCTATCATGAAGAGTTGAGGACACTAACATCTATGGCCTGGTACATACTTCTCATCACAGTAGAAGCAGAGTCCCTTTTCTCACCGATCCCTCGCCTCTTACCCAAATATGCAACGAACAGGAAGGATTGGGGTTGGAAAAGTTGCTTTCTGGTTTGGGGAAGGACCAAGAAGTCCTGCTGTGGGGGTGTATGATAGGCCCCCGGTCCATTGGACCTACCAAAGGCGGCACAAGGGGCAGGGGCTAGAAGGTAAAATGGGTGGAGGATAGTAGGGGAAATAGCTGGTTTGTTGTAACAAACCAGCATGTGCTGCCAAAGGCAGTTATGCTGAGTAGGATGGGGTATAAATAAGAGAAAGAGAGTGAGAGAAGGGTGTGGAATTTTGTAGGAGATTGTTGGAGAGTTGGGGCCTCTCGAATGCCCTATTGTTCTTATTTTCCTTGTTGCAAATTATTGGAAAACCATTGATATTGATTGCTGTTGAACTTGCTATCTGGTATCCTATCAATTTGGTATCAAAGCAGTTGCCGATCACCATGGTAAACTTGAGCGAGAGAGTAGGGGACCTGGAGGAGAAGGTCGATACGATGAGGGGAGAGATTCAAGCCATAGATCGGAATGTCACGGAGATGCTCGAACAGTTTGCCATCATGCGAACAAGATGGGATGAACAGGAACGGGAGAGGAAAGCAAAGACCCATGGGGGCGAATGGCCAACGGAGTTTACCCCAGATTCTGAAGTGACCCCTGGAGTCAGCATGAACCGAAGAATGGAGGGGGGGCACGAGTGCCGGATGGAGGCAAGACGGGAGAGGTCGGCGGCTGGAGATGCCGACCTTCGAGGGAGACAATCCAGATGACTGGATTTTTCGGGCTGAGAGGTACTTCACCGTCAACCAACTGTCCGATGATGAGAAGATCAAGTCCGTTGCGTTGTGCTTCGCGGCAGGGGCCCTCGCGTGGTTCCAGTGGGAGTCTAGGCGCAGGGGAATTCGCAGTTGGGAGGGGCTCAAGCAAGGTATCCTCAACCGATTCCGCCCAACCCAAGAGGGGTCACTAGAGGAGAGGTTCTTGGCTCTCCGACAAGAAGGGACTGTCAAGGATTACCGGTTGATGTTCGAGACTTTGGCCGTGCCAGTGTCGGAAGTCTCTGAGGCGTTCCTGGAAGGCCATTTCATTAATGGCCTTAAGCCGGAAATACGGGCTGAGATCAGGGTACTGCAACCAAGGGGGTTGGATCGGATCATGTCGACGGCTCAATGTATTGAGGATAAGAATGCAGCCATGCTCAGCTGCAGTAGGACGTTTGGGCCAGCAAGGGGTAGTTTCTCTACCCATTCTATAACCAATGTTTTTCGACCCCCTCTCATACAATCAAGAAGCCCGACTCCTCATTCGAGAGTTGTTAGCCAGGCGAGCAACAAGCTGCCAGTGGCTAGGAGTGGCAGCAATGTTCCCTTTAAATGACTCAGCGAGGCTGAGTGGAAATCTAAAAGAGAGAAGGTTCTATGTTTCCGATGTGATGAGAAGTACTCTATTGGCCACCGGTGTAAGAACCGGGAGCTACAAGTTATGATGATTTATGATGAAGAGATGGAAGAGGAAGTAGTCGAGGCTGAAACAGGGGAAGGGAGGGAAGAAGAAGCGGGGCAAGGCAGCGAGGTCATTGAACTCTTAATGAATTCAGTTGTGGGATTGACAACACCACAAACCATGAAGTTGCAAGGGGACATTGAAGGGCAACCAGTGGTAGTACTCATTAATGGAGGAGTGACACATAATTTTATAGCAGCTGAGTTGGTGCAGCGGTTGGGGCTGCCAAGAACAGAAACGACCGGGTATGGGGTGATTATGGGGACGGGAATGGTAGTGCAAGGGGCTGGCATTTGCAAGGGGGTGAAATTGCACCTACAAAACCTACAAATTGTGGAGGATTTTTTGCCTTTAGAGCTGGGTAGCTCGGATGTTATCTTAGGAATGAAGTGGTTAGCCGCAGTTGGGAAAATGGTTGTGGATTGGAAAACTTTAACAATGAAGTTTCGAGTGGGGGGTATGGCAGTAACATTGCAGGGTGATCCAAGCTTAAGTAAAACCATGGTGTCTTTGAAGGCCATGCTGAAAGCTTTTAAGGGAAGTGGGGAGGGGATGTTGCTGGAGTTGGGAGCCATTACCGCAAAATTTGAAGAAAAGCAGAGGGTAATCCCAAGGTTGTTGCAAGGAGTGCTGAAAGAGTTTGAAGGGGTATTTTCTAATCCTGAAGGGCTGCCTCCACGCAGAAAAAGAGACCATGCTATTAACTTGATTCCAGGAACAGCACCCGTGCATGTGAGACCTTACCGTTATCCTTACATGCAAAAAAATGAGAATGAAAAACTGGTGGGCGAGATGTTGGGAGCTGGGATTGTGCAGCCAAGTTGCAGTCTATTCTCTAGCCCGGTGTTGTTGGTTAAGAAGAAAGATGGAGGGTGCCGGTTTTGTGTCGACTACAGGGCTTTGAACAAGGTCACCATTCCCGACAAATTCCCTATACCTGTGATTGAGGAGTTGCTGGACGAGCTGCATGGGGCTGTGGTTTTCTCCAAGCTGGATCTAAAATCTGGTTACCATCAGATTAGGGTCAAGGAGGGAGATGTTCCAAAAACGGCTTTCCGGACACATGAGGGCCACTACGAGTTCCTAGTTATGCCGTTCGGATTGACAAACGCGCCCGCAACCTTTCAATCACTAATGAATGATATCTTCAGGGAGTATTTAAGGCGCTTTGTTTTTTTTTATGATATATTGGTGTATAGTAAGAGTTTAGAGCAACACACAAAGCACTTACGTTGTGTTTTAAAAGTGTTAGCAGAAAATCAGCTACTTGCTAACAGGAAAAAGTGCTTGTTCGGGCAGCCGGAGGTTGAATACTTAGGCCACATCATTTCTCAACATGGTGTATCAGCTGATCACGCTAAGGTGCAAGCGATGGAAGAGTGGCCTACTCCTACAACAATGAAGGAATTGAGAGTTCTTGGGGCTCACGGGGTATTATCGGCGCTTTGTGAAAGACTATGGCAAGGCCCTTAACTGAACGGTTGAAGAAGAATAATTTCTATTGGGATGTGACAGCCGAGCAAGCTTTCCAACAACTTAAGGCAAAGATGATTTCCTTGCCCATGCTCGCTTTGCCAAATTTTGATAAACCTTTTGTGGTAGAGGCGGATGCTTCGGGGGAGGGCATGGGGGCTGTTTTAATGCAGAATCACCAACCCATTGCCTATTTCAGTCAAGCTTTCAATCAATTAGGGAGAACAAAATCAGTTTATGAGCGGGAATTGATGGCCATAGTCTTTGCGGTGCATAAATGGAGACATTATCTTTTGGGAAGGAAATTTGAGGTTTGGACTGACCAAAAGAGCCTCAAATACTTGATGGAACAGCGGTTGGTAAGCCCCGAATATCAGAGATGGATGGTGAAACTAATGGGATTTCAATTTGAGATTCATTATAGACCGGGGTTTGGAGAACAAGGCCGCTGATGGGTTATCACGCATCAACCATACAGCTGCCTTCATGGCTTTGACAGTCCCACAAGTAATCCAACTGGATCAATTGGCCCGTGAAGTAGGAGCAGATGTCAGGGTGCAGCAAATTATCAAGGATCTACACACTGATCCTGCTTCCCAACCCAACTTTCAGTGGATGGGCAGCCAACTGCTATACAAAGGGAGGTTGTACATACCCCAAGGGTCATCTCTCATTCCATTGATTTTACATGAGGGACATGATGGCAGTCTCGGGGGGCATTCAGGGTTCTTGAAGACTTACAAGCGAGTGGCGGCTAGTGTTTATTGGCAAGGGATGAAGAAGGACATTCACAACTATGTGAGTAATTGTGCTACTTGCCAACAGAACAAATTTTCAGCTTTAACACCTGGGGGATTGCTGCAGCCTCTCCCCATCCCTAACCAAGTTTGGAAAGATATAGCTATGGACTTTATTGAGGGGTTACCTAGGTCGGGCAAAATGGATTCAATATTGGTTGTAGTAGATCGACTGAGTAAATATGGGCACTTTATCGGGCTGAAACATCCATTTACTGCAGGGGAAGTGGCTGGAAATTTTGTTAAGGAGATAGTAAGGTTACATGGCCTGCCAAGGTCCATTGTATCGAATAGGGACAAAATTTTCATAAGCCGATTTTGGGAGGAATTGTTCCGCCTCCAAGGTACTAAACTACATCAAAGCACCGCCTATCACCCACAAACTGATGGGCAAACAGAGGTACTGAATCGGACCTTGGAAACATATTTGCGTTGTTTTGCTTCCTCTCAACCGAAATCTTGGTCCATGTGGCTGCCTTGGGCTGAACTATGGTACAACACATCCTACCACACAGCTGCAAGGACGACCCCTTTTCAGGTGGTGTATGGTTGAGAACCTCCAGCCTTGGTGAGGTTTGAAAGAGGTACCATGCCGGTGTCCATGGTGGAGCGGCAATTAGTTGAACAGGATAAGATTTTGGATGACTTGAAGACTCAATTGCTGAGGGTTCAATCAGTAATGAAGAGAGGTGCTGAATGAAGAGAAGAGAGGTAAACTTCAAAGTGGGGGACTTGGTTTATTTGAAATTACGGCCATATCGTAGAAAATCGCTGGCTGGTTGCTCCAACGAGAAATTGGTGCCTCGATTTTATGGTCCATTTGAAGTGGAAAAGGAGGTAGGACCGATTGCTTACAAATTAACACTGCCCTCCCATTGCAACATCCACCCCGTCTTCCACGTGTCCCAATTACGCGAGGCAAGAGAGGCATTGAGGGCTAGTGTGCAAGTTCCCAGCCAGCTGAGTGCAGATTTGGAGCTGTTGGTGGAACCCGAGGCAGTTCTGGGGGTTTGATCAGGAACAGGAAGTAATCTACAAGGCAAGGAGGTTTTAATTCAATGGAAGGGGCTGCCCCCTTTAAACGCAACATGGGAACCAGTTCACCTCCTTCAGCAACAATTTCCAGATTTCCACCTTGAGGACAAGGTGAAAGTGAGCGGGGGGGGGTAATGATAGGCCCCTGGTCCATTGGACCTACCAAAGGCGGCACAAGGGGCAGGGGCTAGAAGGTAAAATGGGTGGAGGATAGGAGGGGAAATAGCTGGTTTGTTGTAACAAACCAGCATGTGCTGCCAGAGGCAGTTATGCTGAGTAGGATGGGGTATAAATAAGAGAAAGAGAGTGAGAGAGGGGTGTGGAATTTTGTAGGAGATTGTTGGAGAGTTGGGGCCTCTCGAATGCCCTATTGTTCTTATTTTCCTTGCTGCAAATTATTAGAAAACCATTGATATTGATTGTTGTTGAACTTGCTATCTGGTATCCTATCAGTGTATTGGTTCTGCTGGGAAGGGGCTATGTTGGAAAGTCTGAATGCACTGCCACTGCCAACCTTCTTTTGTAAGGAATTACGTTCGATCGAAGCATGCAACTCCGATTGTGTCCGACAGAGTTTTTGGTTGTTTCACCTTGACATCCAATCGGATGTTGTCTCGCAGTCCAGCAATAAAACATCCCATAATAAACTGCTCAGGAAGGTTGTCCACTGAGTGAGAGAGTTTTTCGAATGCTTCTTGGTAAGCTGCCACCATTGAGGTTTGTTTGAGACAGGTCAAAGCTTTTGATGGGTCCTCATAATTCGTTGGTCCTAACCATAGGTGGATTGCCTTCATACCCAAGTAAGAGGTCCACGGAATTTTGTTAACCACCTGTGCCATTGTAGGGTGATCCCTTCCAAATGAAATGATGCAAATTGTACCTGTTGTTCCGGGGCTGCCTTCTTAAATTCAAAAAATTGCCCTGTCTTATGGATCCAACCAAACGGGTCCTCACCATTGAAATTTGGGAAGGTCAGTTTCAGGTGGTGGTGTCTATCGGGGAAGGTTGAAGTGTTTGAGGTGGTGGTTTGCGCAGCTGGGTGAGAGGATTCAGCAGGTGCAAACAGATTGGTTTTGGATGCAAAGGTGTGTGAAACTTGTGACGCGCGAAGAGATTGAATTTCTGATAATATGGTCTGCAGAGCAGCATGAACTTGATCCAAACTGGACTCCTGACAGCCTAAAATCTCCTAAACCCTCATTACAAAATTCAGCATTTGTTTGATTTCGGGTAGCCATGTTTCAAGCAACCAGGCTCTGATTCCAAATGGTAGGTAATTTTGGTTCAGAATTGTGAAGATAGAGGAATGCAGGAAGAAGAGAAGATAACTAGGAGAAAGAAAATAATTCTCATTACTCAACATCCCCGTACAAGTCCAATAAGGTCTCTTAAATAGACCAGTACAACATACCAGTAAACTATAAAATAGGAAAATATCACTTGGAAACAGGAAACAACAACAACCTGAAATGGTAACATGCATAACAACCCCGAAATACATGCCACCACTACTCTAACACCACTATTCTAATTTATTCTAACTACTAATTGTCAAGAGTGTTGGTGACAGTAGGATTACACTTCTTAATCCGGCGGTATTTGAAGAATTGTAATAGACGTGAACAGAGAAATGGGAGAGATTGAGACTGAAATTGTGAAGAAGAGAAGGAAGAGCAAGAAGGTAGATAGAAATCAGATTGTAAAATTCATATGGATACCTCCCCAAGAGAGTCCTGGGTTGATATAGCTGGGTGGCCACGCCACAGGTGATCCTCACCCTCCTAACGGCTGTAACCACAAGTTTTGTCCTATTTTAGCCCCCCTCCACGTGGGGAATCTTAGCTAACAAACTAACACTAGAGTTACAATAATACCCAGAAAAGGAAACAGTAAGGAAAACAGAAAAATTACAATGCAAAGAAATTTTAAAATTCTGCTAATCAGGGACGGTCGAGACACTAATTTATTCTGACTAAGTCAAATAACAAACTACCAACTAAAGTGGCTTGATCCTAGCCACCCTATGCGACCTTTGCATGCCTTTCATGTCTTGCTTGCCACAATGGTCGTAACATAATAAATGTGAGATCTGTGCTGAGACTAAATTGACTAAGAAAACATCAGCACCTGTATGTAGAGAATCTAGATTGTTAGATTTAATCCATACAGACTTAGGTGATCTAAGCATACTATGACAAGAGGTGGTAAAAGGTTTTATGTAACATTTATAGATGAGTATTCAATATATACAAAGATTTATTTGATTAGAAATAAAGAGGAGGCTTATAACATGTTCTTATTATACAAAGCTGAGGTAGAAAACCAATTGAAAAGAAAAACAAAAAGAGTTAGATCGGATAAAGGAGGAGAATATGTGTTGTTTAATGATTATTGTGAGAAAGAAGGAATACATGAGATTACTCCTTATTTAGGGTAGGAGAATATGTGTGTCACTGCTATGGCTATTTTGCATTCTTGATTTCGGTCTTATTCTGTTTTATTCAAGAGACTATGCTGTGTTTTATTCAAGAGACTATGCTGTGTCACGGCTATGGCTGTTCTGTTTTTTTATTTTAATTGTTGGATTAATATTCCAACTATTAATTCTGTTAGGATTAGGAAGGCCACGTGTAAAGGCCTTAGGAAAAGGACAAAATAGTTTGTTGTAACCACTAGAAGGGGGATGATCTGCTGCATCCACACCCACACCAAGCACCTATATGTACTCATCCCATTCCGTGGGAGAAGGCATGCAAAAACTAAATACAACATTATCCTATTTTCTCTCTATCTCTATCTCTATCTCTATCTCTCTCTCTCTCTCTCACCTCATTCAATTCTCTCTTTTTCCTCTGTTCTTCTATCCTCCCTACTTAATTCACCCTGCTGATCTCTTGAACCTCACCGAATCAAGGGAAGTTCATTGTCTCTATCTAGGACAGTGACAATTTGGTATCAGAGCTCGGTCCCAGCAAGAATTATAGGAAGTTATGGCAAAAGGAATCCGCATGAAGAACATGGAATCTCAACTGCAACAAGTCAGCTCCTCCATGTCCAAAGTCCAGAGGCGAGTCAGCCAACTTGAGTTGGGAAATGGTCGCAACCATGAGGCGATCATGGCAATCGATCATAAGTTGGAAGGTTCGATAGAAGGTTTGGAAAGGAGACTAAATGGAATGCTGGTACAGATGCGAAAAGAGATGGCGTAAATGAGGGAGGAGTTAGGTGCGCAACTTCAACAATTTATGTTGATGTTCACATGACAAAACTCCGTGAGTCTGGCTCCAGAATTTCCTCCCAGAAATAGAACCGAGCCTCTCTTAAGAAACAATATAATAGTACGATGTCCAGAGACCCCCAATATAGGAGGAGAACAGGATGAAGAGGGGGAAATGATGCTACCTAGGGGCCGTATGGAGCAGACCCAATGACAGCAACCGGGGTTTCCCATACCCAGGATGGAGATTCCCATCTTTGAAGGAGATAATCCTCGTTGGTGGGTAAGAAAGTGTGAAAAAATGTTCAAATGGTACGACATCCTGGAGGTTAGAAGGGTATCCTTAGCTGCTGCTTACTTTGACGACGTAGTTGATACATGGTATCAAGGGTGGACTAGTGTGAGAGACCATCCTACTTGGGGAGAATTCGCTGAGAAATTATGTGAGAGGTTTGGGGAAAGGAGTATGTCTGATATAGTGGAAGAGTTTAATAAACTCAAACAGGTGGGGAGTTGAAGGCTTATTTAAAAGGATTTGAGGAGCTTAGATCTCTTATGAGTAGCCATGATCCTCATCTATCGGAGGCCTATTACGTGTCTAGCTTCTTGAGTGGCTTAAGTGAAGATTTAAGACCTATGGTCAAGATGATCAGACCTCGAACGGTTGAACAAGCAGCAGAAAGTGCTAGACTACAAGAGATGGTAGTTGAAGCCTTGATGAAGAAACAGAGGCAGCAAAATAAGGCTATGACGATGGGAACCTCCTACTAAGGGGGCAAAGGATTAAACCGTGATTGAGCCGTTAATACCTTAGGGATTAGGCAGACAAGAATACCCCACTCTACTGGGAGGTTTAACGACCAGAGGAGGCAGCCTAAGTTGTGTTTTAGATGCGGGGATAAGTACCTTTCGAGACATCAATGTAGGCGATAAATTCTCCTATTGGAGGGAGACCCGGGAGAAGGAATGGAAGGAGTGGAAGAAACTGAGAAGTGTGAAGAATTGGGGGAAGAAGACAATGGGGAGATCTCACTCCACCCATTGAAAGGAGTAACAAACAACAACATAATCGAAGTGGAAGGGAAGGTGAAGGAGAAGAGCCTAATGATCTTAATAGATAATGGAAGCACTCACAGCTTCCTTGATGAAGGTAATGCTAGGAGATTGAAAAGCCCCTCTCGGACACTCCACCCCTTAGTGTGACAATGGCTAACGGGGGTAGAGTGATTAGCAAATCAGTCTACCTGAGATTCAATGGGGAGATGCAAGGGGAAGAGTTTGAAGCTGACCTTAGGCTTCTTCAGCTGGGAGGGTGCGACGTGGTCCTAGGGGTTGACTGGATGAAGGGAGTCAGTCCCATCAGTTTTGACTTCAATCGAATGGAGGTGTCCTTTGAGAAATGAGGAAAAAAGATGACACTTAAAGGAGGAAGAGAAATAGGAGCTTGTAGGATGATAACAGGGAGGAGTCTACATCGAGTCATTCGAAACAAATGAAGTAAATTAGCTTAATTGTTTTCGATTATGGCAGTGGAAGAAAGGCAGGAGAAGCTGAGGTGTGGGGAGCTAACCTTATCCATCAGCAATGATTAGAGAAAGATTGGCTAGGTACACTCTCACTACCTTATTGATAAACTGCTAGTGGAATTTAGGGACTTATTTGCTGAACCTAATATCCTACCTCCCACCCGAAACATAGACCATTCTATCAACCTTAAACCAAACTCCGAACCAATAAACATCAGGGCCTACCAGTACTCGCCTATTTAGAAAACAGAAATCGAAAAGATGGTAAAAGAAATGCTAAACCAATCCTTTATAAGGCCTAGCCACAGCCCTTTTGCCTCACCGGTACTTCTAGTCAAGAAGAATGATGGTTCTTGGCATTTTTGTATAGACTACCGGCAATTGAATGCCTTAACTATAAAAGACAAATTTCCTATACCCCTTGTAGAATATCTAATGGATGAGTTACATAATGCCACTATTTTCTCCAAGCTAGACCTTAGATCAGGCTATCACCAAATCAAAATGAGATCCGAAGATGTCTATAAAACTGCCTTTAGAACCCATCATGGACATTTTGAATTTTTAGTGATGCCTTTCGGACTCACCAATGCACCAGCTACCTTCCAATCCCTCATGAACCAAATATTTGAGCCTTATTTGAGAAAATTTGTACTAGTCTTCTTTGATAACATTCTTGTTTACAACCCGACCCTTGAGCAGCACCTATCCCACCTAAGAACCACCCTAGAAGTCCTCAAATCCAACCGGCTTTTCATCAAAAGGTCTAAGTGTTGCTTTTGCCAAGATTAAGTGGAATATTTGGGCCACATAATATCAGGAGATGGGGTTAGGACGGAACCAAGGAAGGTGGAAGCCATGGTCAATTGGCCCAAACCCACGAACTAAAAGGCTTTAAGGGGATTCCTCGGCCTAACTAGATATTATAGAAGGTTTGTCAAGAGTTATGGCATCATCAGCAGACCCTAATTGACCTGTTGAAGAAGGGGAATTTTAGATGGGGTGAGGAGGCCGAAGTAGCTTTTAAAAAGCCTAAGGAATCAATGAGCACAGTGCCAATCTTAGGGCTACCAAATTTCAGTGAAACCTTGGTATTGGAGACTGACGCTTGTGGAGTGGGTGTAGGGGCAATTATATTGCATAAGGGAAGGCCACTAGCATTCTTGAGCCAGGTCTTAAGCACTAGGCACTTGGGGTTGAGCATCTATGAGAAAGAATTCCTAGCAGTGTTAATGCATGTGGAAAGGTGGCGACGTTATCTAGAAGGAGGCAAGTTTACCATCAAAACAAATCATGAAAGTTTAAAATTTTTACTATAGCAGAAGTTACAAACTCAACTACAAAAGAGGGATATGGCCAAGCTGATGGAACTCGATTATTCCATACAATATAGGCGAGGCAAGGAAAATATAGCAGCTGATGCACTATCAAGGTGCCAAGAGGAAGGCAGTGCGGCAGCCATTACTAGAGTGGTTCCTAAATGATGCCAGGAAGTTGTTGATAGCTATGCCAACGATGAGCAGATTAAGGAGTTACTAGAGAGGCTGGTGATTGAGCCTAATGGGGCTGGTAACTACACTCTAACGAAGGGGATGTTGAGGTTCAAACGCAGACTTGTCATAGGGAGTAAAGGAGACCTTAAGACAAAAATTTTATAGTCCTTGCATGACTCACCAGTGGGGGGATACTCTGGGATTCAAAATACCTATCTCAAAGTTAAGCAGTTGTTCTATTGGCCCAAGATGAAAATGGAAGTAAAGAACTTTGTGTTAGCTTGTGATATATACAAGAGATGTAAATTGGAGAATGTGGCTTACCCAAGTCTCTTATAACCTCTACCGATACCGAATCGAGCTTGGGTTAGTGTGAGTGGATTTTATCGAGAGACTACCCAAATTAGAAGGGAATGATAGTATTATGGTTGTAGTGGATTGTCATGGTCCTAGGGTTTAGCCTAGGACTAGAATGGAAATCAGAAGGATCCGATTCATTTAAAATCGAGAACAAAATGTATAGAGGGAAGATTGAAGAAGAATGGGGGAGAAATTAGAAAGAATGGAGGGAGAATGGAAGAAGAACGAGAGAGAGAGATTAGAGAGAAATCTTGGAAGAAAATTGAGAATTTAATATCAAAATCAGAATAAAATCCATCCAACCTCAGCTGAGGCTTAAATATAGCCTAATAGCCTCCCACATACTCTCATGTGCAATATAACAACTAGTCTAACTGCCTATAGAATAGGACAAAACACTATAACAGAAAGAAAGAAAAGAAATTACAATTATTGTATATTGTATGCTAACTCCTACTATTATATTTACTAATATATCCTTGGGTAATTCCTAGGGTCATGACATGGATCGGTTCACAAAGTTTGCTCAGTTTATAGGGCTAGCTCACCCTTACATAGCCAAGGAGGTGGCTAGGGTGTTTATGGACAGAGTAGTATCGCAGCATGAGGTGCCGGGGATCATCATATCAGACTGTGATAAAGTATTCACAAGTCATTTCTGGCAAGAGCTTATGGGGTCTATAGGGATTAAACTCAACATGTCAACCGCATATCATCCCCAAACTGAAAGAGTCAACCAGGTGCTGGAAACCTACCTAAGATGCATGTGTATCCAGCAGCCCAAGCATTGGCATAGATGGATAGCCTTGGCACAGTGATGGTATAATTTCACCCACCACACATCCCTAAAAATGTCCCCATTTGAGGCATTGTATGGGTGCTTGGCACAGTGATGGTATAATTCCACCCACCACACATCCCTAAAAATGTCCCCATTTGAGGCATTGTATGGGTGCAAACCACCACTGTTACCCATAGTTTTGAAAGGCGCAAGGTGCAAAGGGTCCTGAAGCTTGAGGAGCACGAAGCGAGGCGTGCCTTTGCGAAGCGAGACCCACTTTGTAGAAAAAAAACTCAAAATCTTGTAAAATCATAAAAAAACTATCAAATTATCAATAATAACACATGCATATCATTAATAATTCATTATCTTCAAATTCTAAACTAACATCATCAAAGTTGATTCATTCATCATGCAAATTCTAAACTAGAAACATCATCAAAGTTCAAACTTAAAGTCTCAAACTCAAATAAGTACCAATCATCATGCAAAGTTCTAAACAAACATATAAACACTACAAGTCCACAATCAATAAAGAAGTTTTAATCAATCATCATCAAGGAGATCATCAACATCAAGGTCGATATCTTCATCATCCCCTTCAATCAAGAAAATGTTTTCATTTTGAAAAATGCTATTTTTCTAAGTCTGGAAGATTAACGCATTATAAGGAGACATATAAGAAAATGTTTTCATTTTGAAAAACTATCTCCCGATATTTTGATAGTTAATATTCATTGTTGTTAAAATGATTTTTAATGAATTTTTCAAGAAATAGTAGGTATGTATTTTGGGGGTGGTAAAATCGCTAAATCCTAAGTTTGTAGTAAAACCAAAATTTTATTTTCTTATTGTTATGGATTTTAATTTTTTAGATATTTTTATTGAATCCAAATGGGGGGCACTTTCTTATTTACATTTATGTTGTAATGTATACATGTTGGAACTGAGAAGAGGGGAGGAATTGGGCTGCCTAGGTTTTAATTAAAACCTAGGTTTCATGAGGCGCGCCTCTCGCCTTGGCACCTCACCATGCAAGGTGTGCGCCTCACTGAAATAGCCTCGGCTCGGCTCAGGCGAGGCGCTGAACTGGCACCTTACGCCTAGGCGTGCCTTTAACAACTATGTTGTTACCTGCCACAGGAGGACAAGCAACAGAGATAGTAGTGGAGGAATACTTACAGCAAAGGGGGATAGTTTTACAACAATTGAAGCAGGAGTTGGCATCAGCCCGGAATCGAATGAAACAGTATGCTGACAAGAAGAGAAGTGATCGAGAATTAGAAGTGGGGGAAAGGGTGTATCTCAAGCTACGGTATCCGCACTTGAAGACCCTCAATCAAGAGTCGGTGTCTAAGTTGAGCCCCAGGTATTTTGGTTCGTTCAGCATAACTGAAAGAATAGGTAAGGTGGCTTACGAGCTTCAATTACCCGAAGGCACCCACATACACCCGGTTTTCCATGTATCCCTGTTAAAGAGATCAACCGGGGCAAAGCCAGCTGGACAGGTCTTACCAGCACCACCTAAGGGGAAGGAAGGTCAGATGGAGCCATAAGCTATTTTGAACAGAAGAGTGGTACACAACCAAGGAGTCCCTCTCATCTAAGTGCTGGTGAAATGGGAGCAAGGGAGTAACAAGGACAACACATGGGAGTATGAGTATCTACCAAGTCTGTTGCAACGTTTTCCAAGAGCTGCGAGCCTCCTTAGCATTTCTTGAGAACAAGAAATGTTCTAAGGGAGGGGAAATTGTCACGGCTATGGCTATTTTGCATTCTTGATTTCGGTCTTATTATGTTTTATTCAAGAGACTATGTTGTGTTTCTTTATTTTAATTGTTGCATCAATATTCCAGCTATTAATTCTGTTAGAATTAGGAAAGCCATGTGTAAAGGCCTTAGAAAGAGGACAAAATAGTTTGTTGTAACCGCTGGAGGGGGAATGATCTGCTGCATCCACGCCCACACCAAGCACCTATATGTACTCATCCCATTCCATGGGAGAAGGCATGCAAAAACTAAATACAACATTATCCTATTCTCTCTCTCTCTCTCTCTCTTGCGCGTGCGCCTCATTCAATTCTATCTTCTTCCTCTGTTCTTCTATCCTCCCTACTTAATTCACCCTGCTAATCCCTTGAACCTCACCGGTTCAAGGGAAGTTCATTGTCTCTGTCTAGGACAGTGACAATGTGTTGTTTAATGATTATTGTGAGAAAAAAGGAATAATACTGAGATTACTCCTCCTTATTCCCCTGAATCAAATGGTGTAAGCTAAAAGGAAACATAGGACTCTTAAAGAGATGATGAATTCTTTACTTGTTAGCTCATCTGCACCTAATAACCTATGGGGTGAGGCTATATTGTCTACATGTCATCTACAAAATAGGATTCCTTTAAGAAAACTAGCAAGACAACTTATGAATTATGGTGGGGTCACCCTCTTAATTTGAAATATCTAAAAGTGTGGGGGTGTCTCACTAAGGTTATGCTTCCTAATCCCAAGAAAAGAAAAATAGGGTTAAACACTTCTAATTGCATATTTATTGGTTATATTGATCATAGTGCTGCATATGGATCCCTTGTTTTGAGAAGTGATGTTCTTGATTGCAATACTATTATTGAGACAAAGAATGCTGAATTCTTTGAACATATTTTTCCACTATTTGATAAAATTTTTCATGTATCTGTTGCTAGAAATAACTTTGAAAGTATTGATGGGGTTTTGAGAGAATAAAAGACAAAGAAAAGAATTTTCTTTTGGAAATGATCTTTATGGTTATTGAAAATGATCCTTTGACTTACAATATTAGTCATGGAATTGACAAGCCATGACATTACAATATTGTGTTCTACCTTCCATGTCTTGTACTTCAAATCTGTTGAATTTGATTTAGGGGTTTCACCATTAAGATAGTCATCTTTTCCTCTGTCACTTATGAACATCATAACAGAATGTCCATTAGAACGAGGAACAGCAAAAACTTGAGAGGAAGAAGTAGAGACTTATGTGGTGAAGGATGCCATTGCGACGATCTAGGAGTTTTTGAATTAAAAATGCTCCGATACCATGAAGAAATTTGGACTGTAAAACTCCTTAATCTATTATTCGGATTTGACACATATATATTACAAATGATAACTGCCCCTATGAAGATAGTAAAACACAAAAAATTGCCTAACTTAGAAAAACAAATAACTGTATAATGAATCAATTAAATTGTCACTATTATTTTGCCTAACTACCTAACTGTTCCTATATTTCTGCACATGGTTTTCTACCATTGCTATAAATTATTTCTGTTCTGTTGTTCATGTTTTGACTTGGTGAGTGCATGGCAAGTTGAGGAGTTCGTTAAATCTTACGGGATAGTCGCCGCTGACTTCCTTTGCACCATGAGGGGCGGTATTATCCTTGAGGACAGTGTTCGTCAACATGCCTCAAACTATTTCATTCCATCAATTATTCCCAACAAAAACAAAAGGGTACAAGCCACAAGGAGACCCTTTCCCAAAAATCTCTACCTTCCAATACATGAGACTTTTTTAATTCTTTTGGATGACAAAGACTCGCAGCTTTTAAGGAAGAAAAACAAGAGAGTGACACAAGACCAGGAAACCTGTCCCACGTGCTTATTTCTTTCATGCAACCACGAGAATGTAAATTGTTTTGACTAAGGTGGCTGTATTATTGGATATATATATATAATTCAAGTGAGTGATTGTGTTATTTATATAGATCTTTCTGCAATATTTTATCCATGAGCCAACTTCAGTCCATGGAGCTTTAGCCTTATGAAGCCTACACGACAAGACTTCTAGACCTTTTTCAGAACAAGTAACTTTTTGACTTTGACATTATGAAATTAGACCTATTACCACTTTTTAGCATACTTCATATCAGATGCAATTTTCTTGAATGCAAACTCTGTAACTAAAAACACACCAAATGACCTTGAAGACAATAGCACAACTTCTTCGATTTGGGATGCTTAACCCAGCTTCTCTACTGGGATCAGTTTCAAATTGAATTAGAGATCTCATAACTAATAATCAAATGATAGCACAGCTCATAGGACCATTAGATTTTTTTTTCCTTTTTTTATTAAGTGAAGACAATTTTTCTTGGAAAACAAATATAAGGACCTTGAGCTGTTTGACACTGCTTGTAAAATGAAAACATTTTCTTATGGACTTGTAGTTGTAGATCGAGTAATCTAGCTAAATGAGAAGCTATTACTTTTGGCATCAAGGGATACCAATTTAACCCTCTCCCCCACTTTGACTCTTGCTGTTCCATCTTTTACATTATCTAAACAAACAATCGTTTCTGTGGAGGAGAGAAATTAAACCGCTCATCAGGTCCTGATCAAGCCCCTAAAAAACTATTCAAAATGACGTACAAGATTTCAATTGCAGATTAAGGTTTGTTTAATCTCTCTGGAATCTCTGATATGCTCCTGCTTCCGGGATCGATAATTCGTCCCAGTTAAAAACTCTAGTGTAATTTAGATTGATGGAACAGCATATAACACTGATCAGAAAATACCAGAAACCGTCATAAGTACAGAATTTCACAGTGATCAAACAATGCTTTCACAATAAATCAAAATTAGTTTCCAGTATCACAAAATTGTAACAAAAAAAAAAAAGCAATTTTTCCCCATTCTTCAAAAGAAAACCATGACGTAATTAGAAATAAATCAAAACGAAAACCTAATCCACAAAACGTAACGTTTACACGCATATCCAAATCCAAGCATTATAAATTAAAAAAAAAAATGCATCAATGCATCGCCTTACCGTAGCAGGTGACGGGGCTGGCAGGAGCGGAAGGGAAAGACCAAGCGGCGCTTCTAAGCTCGGGAGAGGTGAATACGTCCTCGAGGGGCTCATTGGCGGAGCCGCTGTCTCCCAGGCCATGAAGCCAAAGAACGAATCTCCGGCCGGCGGAGGCGGGCCGGCGAGGAGCCGAGTGCAGTGGTTTACTGGACTGAAACTGAGAGAGCCACTGCGCCACGAAGATGGTAGTAGCGAATGTAACAGCTAGAAGCGCCACAGGTTTGGCCAACAAAGCGCAGCGAGATCTCCTCATCGCCCCGACGTCGTGGGTGGCGTTTCTCTTTTGCTGGGAATTTGGTAGCGCAGGTGCGAAAAGACTTCACTAACCCGGAGTCCCCACAGTATTTACAAACACCCCAAGATCCGTTAATAGGCGGGGCGTTACAAATGGAATGTAAACGTAACAAAAGTTCTAAAAGAGCTTGCTATGAAAGCTAAAAATTTTCTAGTAAACTATTTGAGCTTTAAAACTTAAAAGGGTATTTTAGGATATGTCTTGTTCTAAAAAATATTTTTTAATTTTTAATTTTTATTAAATAATTAAATATCTCATTAAAAAATTAAAATTTGATTTTTTTAACTTTATACTATAAATTAAAAAATATATTTTTAAAAATAAAGACTATGACTTTTTGAAACATAAAATGTTATAAAATTATAATATAAATTAAAAGAATATTTTTTTATGATCTGGAGTGACATTAGTTAGAACACCACGTGTTAATTGGCACCAATTAGTAGTAAAGAGTTAAAAGGCATATTTAGTCCATGCATTTTAATTAGTTTTTGTTGTTGGAATTAGCATAAAAGACTAAAAGTTGCATTCTCTTTTAATTTTAATTTTAATTTTTAATTTTGAGTTTTGAATTTATTTTTAATTTTTTATTTTGATAGTCTATTTTCAAAACATAAAAAAAACGTTCTCTTTATCATTTTAAAAAACGATTTCTCAAAACAGAAAACTAAAAAATGCGTTCTCTTCGAAATTTTGAAAATAATTTTTAATAATATTTTATTAAATAAATTTAATTATCTAAAAAATTAAAATTATTTAATTTTAAATAAATAAATAAATTAACTTGACAAAAATAACAAGTGCGTCATAATGTGATTATAAATAGAAAGTATTAA
This sequence comes from Diospyros lotus, assembly GCF_014633365.1. NCBI lineage: Eukaryota > Viridiplantae > Streptophyta > Magnoliopsida > Ericales > Ebenaceae > Diospyros > Diospyros lotus. The sequence goes on along the minus strand of NC_068339.1, from coordinate 28,684,786 downwards.
AATAAAAATTAAAGACATAAACTAATATTATGTAATGTGATTGTAAATGATAAGATTGTATCATTAGAAAACGTGTTTATTTTAGAATTTTTAAAAAAATATATTTATAATATTTTATTTAATAAATTTAATTATTAAATTATTGAGTGATAATTTATATTAAATATTATTATAAATAATATGTATAATATATTTAATAATATATTATATGTTATCTTATATTTTTAATTATAATTATAATATAAATATACTATATTTTTAAAATTTTAAATAAATATATAATTTTATTTTTAAAATTTAAGAATAAATTTTTTTCTTCCTTCTTTTTTTTTTTTTTCTTTTTCTTTTAGAATCAAAACATGAAAAATAGATTGTGTTTTCTATGTTTTGGATTTAAAGATTGTTTTGGTTGTTTTCAACTAAAACAACAGTTTGTTATTTTGAATTTTCTTTATAAATTTTTTTTTATTTTCTAAAATGTATTTTTAAAAATGATAAAATAAACTCATTTTCATTATTTTAAAAAACTAAAAACGACTTGAAAACAATAAAGAGAACGCAACTTAAACGTTTGGTTAATATTTTATAGATAATTTTTTATGTAAAAAGTTTATCTTTTTTTTTAAGATTTTGGCAACACTTAAAAAAAAGTTTTTTATTTCTTAAGAAGGTAAATTTTCTTTAATAAACAATTTTGTATATTATTATATCAAAACTCTTTTCGAGTATTGAAAACTCCCTTTGATCAGTCATACCCTAGATAGAGGTTTTCCAATCAACCACCAATAAATATCACATAGAATATTCATCTCATACTAGAGGTCAATGAATCTAATTACCAATCACCTACCTCCATATATTAATATAACAAAGATCACACAGAGTACATTTTCACCTTTTAATTTGATAGTTCCATCCAACGACAAATCTCCAATACCAGCATATAAGACAATTGTATCACTGAAGTTCAAGGATTAGTTACACAATTGAAACCAATAACAAATCATTAATCCTCTCAATCATGTGATTTGTTATTTATATCACATCCAGTAAATTTCAACTAACACATATCCATATATCTACTATTTATATATCATGAAATGTGACATATGACTCACCATATTTTATTATTAGTATTTCATACTAATTAAATATAATATCCCATGTGTTAGTCCATAATTGATTAATTATAATCCTGATCTGAACAATCTAAGAACTAGAAATTATTTTCAAAAATCTTATACTAAAGGTTCTCATTATATATTCTTAACAACTTAAAAATAATATTTTTATTAAGAAATCTAGAGATTCACTCATATACAACTAGAGGTATGAATGAAGATATAATCATTTTATTAATTTACAAGATCTACATTATTAAACTCACTAGACGTTATCTAAATCTAGCATTACGGCATAACACTATCACTCTCATCGCTCATTCTAGCTACAATCCACTCTTTATTGTTTGAGTATTCATCCTATGAATCTAATAAACTACTTTTAACATTCTAGACATACACATTACAAAACCATAAGCAACATCATAAGTGAATAGAAGGTTAATACCAAAATTCACTTCCAAAGCACTAGGAGAGAGAAAGAGAAAAAAAAGGACTAAATTTGCACCTAAAAGAGGTTCCAACTTCTTCACATTCTATGCTAACTTTGCTAATTAAGACCTTGACCACTTTGCAAGAATGCCAAGCAAGACTATTTAGATTACATCAATGTCGAACATGAGAATGTCGAGTGAGACACCAACCACTACGATATAATGTTTACCTTCGATGTCTAGATTGCTCATGAGTAATATGGGTTGACATTAACGGTGGCATGAGTGAGAAAGCCCAATGGTTCTTCAATATGGGTCGTGAAGGGGAGCAGAAGACGTCCAATCGAAGAAGCAGTTAAAGAAAAACCTAAATTTAAAGCATCCTAACTCCACAAAAGGAAAGTGTCGCAAGCATGATGGGTGATGAAGAAATTACAACGAGAGGCAAAAACCAAGCTAACGATAGTGCATCTCTATGCCACCCTTAATTCAGCTGATATTTTACTCTTCAATTTTCTCTAAAGACAAAACAGAAGAGTGGGAGACAATTGTTGTGCCATGAAAAATCAGGGGGAGAAAAATGAGGAATTTTTAATAAAAAATAAAAAGATGAAGGCTCGTGGCAAGAAGCTGGCCGCGAGTGGCCTTGCATCAGCCTCGCGGCAACCTCATGGCAAACGCCCCCTCTCGATGAAATCTAAGCTCAATTCAGCAATCGTCACGTGTCAGCGCCAACCATTCTTGAAAATCGTGCCCTATAAATACCTAACTATAGGAAATTGAAGGAGACTTCCGATCTCAGTAAAATTTTGACACATTCACTACATTTTTACTATTTTCGTGAATAGTTATTGAGATTCGGTACTAACTTAGGCATTGAAGGGTCGTCGCGAGAGAGGATTCCTGTGAGCCTTCTAACCTATTTCTAAGTAGAGTTTGAAGGCAAATGCGTTTGTGGTGAAATCTTTGCGACGAAAGACGATCATTGCGATGAATGTTAATCCTTGTGACGAAATCAAATCCTTGGGGTGAGACCTTGTGGCAAAGGTTAATCTTTGTGGCGAAGTTAAATCCTTGCCGCAAGACCTTGTGGCAAAGTCAAATCCTTGTGGCGAGACCTGTGTGGCAAAAACAAAATCCTTGCAGCGAGAGTCTTAAGGCAAAGGAGCTTGAGGTAAGATCTTTGCAGCTAGACAGGTCTTTGTGGCAAACACCCTTGCGGCGAGCATCCTTGTGGTAAACTCCCTTGAGAAAAATTCTCTTACGGCAATCTAACTTCGTCCGACACCGAGCTCGAGTTGACCACACATCATAAATTTTAATTGTTGTATTTTTGACAACAACACACATGAAATAAATTGAGTTTTTAGGGAGAACCACTTATCTTGATTCTATAATTGATAATGAAGACAGATTGTTTTCTCAATTTACATGTTAGCCTCAAACAAAGTGTTTAAAATGTTTCTCAAACCTCAAACATTTTCAACGTTTGTCCCTTGCTTCAGAATAGTTTTCTAGATTTTTTTTTTATTTATCTTTAAATTTTTTCTATTTTTAAATTTTATTTTAGTTTCACTTTTTCTACTTGTTGCTATTCTTTTCTTTTTTTTCCCTCCTTTGCATGTGTGCTACACGTGCCGCACCTACCCACACTAGGCACACACCTGTTTTTCTTGAGATGTGGTTTCATGCACACGATACCTCTTGCATCTCCATCATCTACTTCAGTGACTAGTTCTTTGTTAGCCGATTGCTACTGTTATTTTCTTTTTCTTTTCTCCTTATTTGCTTCTTTTCTCTGTTATTCTATTCTTTTTCTTGACCTTGGACTGCCCACTAGTTGTCGAATTGGAATTCTGACGACTTCACGACTTTTTGATGAACACTTCAAAGCTTCTCAAAACTTGTTAAAAATACCCATTTTTGCAACAAATTATTTCTCACACCCTCCACAATCAGGCAATTTGTGCCTCAAAAATCTTCAAACCTTTACCTTAATTTGGTGAAACCAATTGACTCATCACCTTTAATTGCCTAATCAATAGTTGAGCCTTATTGACCAAGCAAAATAGGCCATCATCACCTTAACCTCGTAGTTTTCTAGACTTGTCGAAGAAGAAGATCAGGTGAAGTGTTTAACTGGTTGTCACATTCAAACTAAAAATTTATAAAATTACAGTTTAGATTCTTCTTAATTCCTCCCAAGCCCTTTTCCTCAAGTCCTCAACTTTTGAAATTACATTAAAACTCACATTACTATAAATTATTTTCTTGCACTTTGATACTTGGTAAAATTAAACATGACCCTAAAAAAATCTTTTGATGAACTACATTAATAACTGAATTTTTACAATTACCAAAATAATTTTTAAATGGTTATTAAAATTACCAAAATGCCCTCAAACCATTTTCTTTTAAAGAAATCACCATCCTTTATTTTATAATTTTTTTTTTAAAGTCTTGTGTTGCACTCTACTATGAGGAGTGTTTATGGTGTTAGTCCTCACATTGCCTTTTATGTGCTAAGTTTGGTGTTTAAAAAATTGTGACTTGAAAACACAAAACTCACCATTTTCCTTCATGCATTTCAGATTTAGAGTTTAGGATTCTTTATAAATATAATTTGTATGTGCATTTTCAAGATCACTCAATATAATTATTGTAAACACTCATGTCAAGAGCAATTCTTGTATGGGAGCTAGAAACGCTCTTAGTAGAAGTACTTTTTGTTTAACACTTTAAATATACTTGCATTGCATGTTAATTAGAAGAAAGAACACTAGATTTGAAATTAATTTTCCAGATTAGAATTAATTTAAATTTTTATTAAAATAATATTATTTTAATCAAATAGTCGTCGCTAATTAACCGCAACGGTGAGATTGCCAAACTTAAAATTACCATTTTACCACCATCACCCTACAAACAAAGAATAAAAAATAGAATATAAAATAACGAAATCCCATCACGTGCGACCCGTGTTCTTCCTTCGAGCGCTGCCATTTTTACCGGTCAGAGACATAGGAGGAGAAAGAGAGATTTCTTCATGGCGACTTCAAAGCTTCAAGCGCTTTGGAACCACCCAGCAGGCCCTAAAACCAGTGAGTTTTTCGTTCCTATCTTTAGTCCCATGAACGAAGTACTCTTGAGAATCTGTAGATCTCATCTTTTCGTTCTTTTAATATGGTCGTAGCCTCTAACCATTTGTTTTTATTAGTTGTTACGAATACTTCGATCTAATCAAATCGAAAGCAAGGGGCTTTTTTTTCTGTCGCTCTTTTTTGCTTCTGGTAATTTTTAAGAGCTGGAACAGATCGAATTTGGGGATTGGTATGTCGGTCTGGTGATTGTTATTGCAAGCCTGATGCTCTTTTACATGATCAAAGTACTTGGAATGAGAGCGAACATTGAAAATCGGAAGTATTTTAGTTTTGGATGCTTTGAGAAATTAATGGAAGGTCAAATTTGTGGGTAAAATAGAGAAAGTTGGTTAAGTTGTTTGGCCATCGGGGTTACAAGCCAAGGGATAGATTAATAGAGGTTGTAAGAAGAGATGGAGCAATTACATAGTCAATTAGTGGTTGGGTATTTAGATTGCCGGAAACACTGCAAAGGTTTTTGGTATTTGGCCGAAATGTGGTTAGCTAATGTTTTCCTATAGCTAATCTAGATGGGTAAGAATGATTACTTGAGTTCATGGAAGACATAGTGGCTTTATTGACTGCTTGGAGCTACGTATTTTTGACTGAAATCAGCATAAGGTATTCAGATGGCTTAAACCTGCTAATATCATGTTTCGTATCCTGAACGAGAAGTGTTTGATTAAGTAAATTACATAGTTGATGAGTAGATGGGCACTTCAATTGATGAGAACAGCAGATGGCTTTTCTATGTTTGACCAAACCAAAATGTGGTTAGCTATCTTTTTCTATAGTTGGCTAGGAAAGGTAGGACATGATTTCTCTAGTTCAATGGGGGTTTGTGGATTAACTTGACTGCTTGGAGACACATATTTTGTACTGAAACGAACAGAAGGTATTGAGATGGCCAAAACCTTTTAACGACATGTCTCTGACCATAAAAGACGAGTTTTCTATGAAGGTCTTGTTGAAATGAATTTCTTGTTGACAGTTTAAGATTGTGATTTCACTTTATTCTTGTTTTATGCCTGCTTTATGTTTTAGTTTATCAATGTTTTACGACCACAGTTCCTTAGTCATTTCTGTTTTGTTTTGCTGTTAATTAAAGCAAACACAACTATTCTCTTGCTACAGTTCACTTTTGGGCACCAACTTTTAAGTGGGGCATCAGCATTGCCAATATTGTTGACTTCTCTAAGCCACCAGAGAAACTTTCTTATCCCCAGCAAATTGGTATGACATTTGATAATTTTGCAAATGTATACTCTTAATTTGTGATTGCACATCTACCTGAGGATGACACCCAAATAACATATGCATTTGCAAGCACTTCTACTAACTTTTTCCTACCTTTTTCATATGCTACAGCGGTCACTGCCACTGGACTTATCTGGTCGAGATACAGCACTGTGATCACTCCGGTAAGGGTTTTTATATTTTATCTCTTATTTTTTGGCACATAGTG